>NW_027527930.1:3871852-4420411 GCF_008692635.1 Crocuta crocuta | reverse complement strand
GCATCCTCCCTATTTGGTTCCTTCCTTACCCACCCCACCTCCCCTATCACAAGCTTCCTCTTAAATGCCATTCTTCAAAGTCTGTACCTAATGACATCTGTGGATGTTGCTGTCACACTGGTGAGACTTGGGACACAAAAAGTTACCTTTTCATTGGTCTACACTATAGGAAGCCTTTAATATTGACATCTGTTGAATAGTACTGTCTTTTTTTCAAGGAAATTGTCAAGGCACTGTTTTATCAAATGCCTTACTATTTTTTTCTGAAGAAATTTCACATCAAGTCCTTTAAACCTTATAAATTATTTCACTATAAATTTTTATTTGAAATGCGTGGTAGCAAGAATAAGTATGACCATGAGGGGGAGACAAAGGACTTATGTATTTAATCATTTTCTCTGGAAAAGTATATTTAAAAATTCAAAACACAAGCCAAAGCCAAAAGAACAAACTTTACCCAGTTAGAAGCTGTGAGGTTTACTGTTGCCATAATATTTTATTATGTAGTACTGCCAGGAGGCTGGCGAAAAACTTTGTGAGTAAACTTTATTGTCTTAATAGCTGATAGAGCTGTGTGTTTCTGCAAATGTGCCCAATTATCAGTAAGAACTGCTCGATTCTCTTCCTTGAGCTAAAAGAAATCCTTTTTAATTGTACAACAGAGGTGCGAATGAAATGGCCTAACTGTGTTAGGGACTCCACATTCTTCTAGATGGTCCCTTGCTCTGAAATCCAGGCCCAGCAGCCAATTCTACATGTGTCATTTCTATGACACATGTCAAGTAAGCAGTAATTCCCATCAGTCTCAAACTGCAGCTAAAGTCAAATGGCCTTTTGAGACTATGTGTAAATCGCTGTTCCAGAACTTGTTATAATGATCTGGGCACAGAACAAAATGGCTAAAGCTTCCTCAATTTAAATGATTGATTTTGTCATATGAATCCTTTTCCTGGGCCCCACTTAGATTGTACTATTTCATTGTTGCTGTGAAGCCCTTCCCATCTGTCCTGACACAAATGGCAATAAAATGAATGTATTCTTTAGCTCTTACTTGTTTTTTTTTTCTCAGACTGTCTCTCCCTTTTGCTTCTCCGTACAGAAGCATGTTCTGGCCCTAATCAGACCCAGGTTGCGAAGCAGTCGGGGCAGTGCTGAGGTGCCACAGAGAGAGGGGAGATCCACGTGTGGACTTCTCTAACTCAGAGAGATTAGGTCAGGCTCTGAGCTGGGCCACAGAAGGAGGAGGGAGGTGAAGGGAGGTGCAAGGGGGCGAGGGATCAGAGGGAAAAGAGAATACAAAGTCAAACAAAGTCCTCTCAGCTCAGGGCCTAGGGCCTTGAATATACGGAAGGAGAAATTAATCTTATTTTAAGATACAGGCATAGAAAAGGTAATTTAGAAGTGATAAGGGTGAAACCCATTAATATGACTCACAGGCATTCACAACATAATTAGATGATTAATTGCTAATATGAAATATTTAGACATGTCCTCTGTCTAATAGATCTGTAGATGCCAGGCAAATACAGGTCATTCCACAGTTTGGAAAGGGGATGTGGTATTATAACTCTAACAGGTAATTTTATAATTAACTTGATAATTTGTAATTGGTAATGGATATAAGTGATAATATTAGCTCTCTGTTGGTCTTGCCAACTGTCTTTTTTCCGCAGACTTTAGAAAAAAGATTCTTTAATTTCTTTAGCAATTTATATAGCAGGTTCCTTACCTAGTAGTAGGGCATTACCCAGTAATACATTGTAATTTTAAGTGATTATAGTACAAAAATGCCACAATTTAGAATACTTTGTGTTTATGATTTGGACACAAGAGCAGTATTTCTGGGTTTCACCAAGTTCATGGGCTCTGCATAAGATATGCCCTAAAATGGCTGAAAATAAGTACAAACTAATGTGTCCATGAGCTCAACATTTGGAATTTTTTGGAATCAAATTCTTATAATTTATAATAAAAAAATTTAAAAATAATAAAAATAGTCCATACACATATATGTTGTCTTATGAGTATTACTTTAGTAAAGTCCATAAAGTGTTATCAATTCAATGAAATTAAATTTTAAAACCATAATTTTTAAAAAAAATTTTTAATGTTTATTCATTTTTGAGAGACAGAGAGAGACCAGGCATGAATATGGGAGGGTCAGAAAGGGAGACGCAGAACTCGAAGCAGGCTCGATGTGTTGATGCGGGGCTCAAACTCACGAGCCGTGAGATCGTGACCTGAGCCGAAGTCGGATGCTTACCCAACTGAGCCACCCAGGCGCCCCGAAACCATAAATTATTAAAAAGAATGTTGGTACACGTTGCCAAAAATTATGCTTCAAAATATCAGATAGCCTAAGAATATTCAGTAATAAAAGTGAAACCATTGCATTGACTCTGAATGTTACCTTGATTCTTTCAGGCATATATTTTGAAGATTCAACTTGTTCCAACAGGTCTTTAGAATTTATTTTGATTTTAAATTTTGATTTAATGTAGAAGCTACTCTATTAGAAAGTCAGAAAGACCATACAATTTTTTAAAACAACAGGGGGCGCCTGGATGGCTCAGTTGGTTGGACGTCTGACTTCAGCCTAGGTCATGATCTTTTAGTCTGTGGGTTTGAGCCCCGCGTTGGTCTGTGTGCTGACAGCTCAGAGCCTGGAGGCTGCTTCAGATTCTGTGTCTCCCTCTCTTCCTGCAACCCCCCCATACTCTGTCCCTCTCCTATCTCTCTCTCAAAAATAAACATTTTTTTAAAAAGTCCTAAACAAAAAGAAAAACAAAAACATATTTCCTCTTTATAGCCTACAAATATCTGTGGCAAAATAAATCCTATTTTCTCATTCTAAAATGAGATATGTGTTCCTACTAGGAAGAGAAAGTACCCTCAATCTGCAGACTCTTGACAGAGATATTAAAATGGTGGTCAACCCAAGTACTGTGCAAATAAAGGACTACTTACTTCAGTGAATTTCTCCTAATATTCATATTTTTACTGAGGTATAATCGATATATAACTTTATGTTACTTTCAGTGCAGTATAATGATTTGATATTTTTATACACTGGGAAATGATCACAACCATAAGTCTGGTTAATATCTGTCATAATTTATAGTTACATAATTATTCTTGCAATGAGAAGGTTTAAGATCTACTCTTAGCAGTTTTTAAATATGCAATACAATATTATGAACTTTAGTCATCTAGACATTTATTTTATGACTAGAAACCTCTTCCTTTTGACCCCCTTCACTTGTTTCACCCACTCCCAAACCCCTGCCTCTGGCAACCATAATTCTGTTCTCTGTTTCAGTGAGCTTTTATTTTTCAATTCTGCATACAAGTGAGATCATGCAATATTTGTCTTTCTCTGTCTGACTTATTTCATTCAGCGTAATGCCTTGAAGGCCTGTCCATGTTGTAAACGGCAAGATTTCATTCTTTTGTTATCTGAAAAACATTCCGTTGTATATGTATACTGCAATTTCTGTATCTATTCGTCCATCCATCGCTGGACATTTAAGTTATTCCCATGTCTTGGCTATTGTAAATGATGGTGCAGTAAACATGGGAGTGCATATGTCTTTTAGAATGGCTGTTTTCATGTTCTTCAGATAAATACTCCTTCTGGGAATTATTGGATCATGTGGTTGTTATATTTTTAACTTTTTAAGGAGTCTCCACAGTGTTGTCTGTAGTGGGTATAACAATTTACATTCGCACCACTAACCTGCATATTTTTAATGAAAGGCTCATTTAGACAACTCCCTTCATGTCAGATTTAATAAATTTTTTTATATTCATAAACAATTTTAATTTTTGCCCTTTATTTTATGTTTAGATGTAAGTAATATCTTGTCTTCTTTTAATGTTTACAGATGAGCCATGTTTGGGAGACAAGTCCATCTTCTGCCAAATGGAGGTGCTGGCGCGATACTGCTCCATACCAGGTTATAACAAGCTATGTTGTGAGTCATGTAGCAAGCGCAGTAGCACCCTGCCACCACCATACCTTCCAGAAGCTGCTGAACCTCATGATGATGCTATCTTTAACCCTAGCGACCTCCCTGGATCCCTAGCGGTGCCTACATCTTTGGTTCCTTACCATTCAGAGCCCCCTGCTGAGAAGAAGAAATCTTTGAGTAGGATCTCTTCAGTGGGAGGTCCAAATGTAGTCACTGCTCCCAGGCCAAACAGTAAACCTGATGGTGCTAACTTACCCCAGAGGAGAGCTCAGCAAGCAGGAAGCAAGACCCTGAGACTGGTCTCCCCACCCACCAAGAGTGGCCACCTCAACTCATCTTCGGAAATGGCTGCTGCCCACTTCCTTGCAGTCAGTGATTCAATAGGTGCTGCTTCTCAGGCTAGAACCTCAAAGAAAGATGAAAAAATTATTGATAAGAGACGTCCAATAAGATCACCCACTTCGGAAAGATGAGAAAGTGAACCTCAAAGGCTAGCAATCAGAGGAAAACGCGGACAAGCTCCCTCTCCCCGTGGTGCATACTTGTTTGAAGTGTAAATCTCCGTAAATTGTCAACTCATTTTATCTGTACGTGGAGGAACAAAAAGTGCTGGTTCACTTTCTAGTTGCTTTCATCCTCCTTTTGTTCTGCACTGACTCATTTACCAGAATTCATTGGGAGAAAGCACCAAAGATTATTAATAGAAGGAAAGTAAGTTGCTAAGTGCGTTGGTCACTCTCTAAAGCAGCAAACGGACTGGAACCGATTATGTATATCAGCTGATTTTTTTTTATTTTTAAAACGTTACACTAAAAACAAAAAAGGAGGTGCCAACAGTTTACACTTTAACAAAATATTTTGGAAATGGGGCAAAGAATTCTTAGACTTGTATTCCTATTTATCTATATTAGAAGTATTGTATGAGCGAATTGCAGCTGTCTTGTAAATACTGTATATTGCAGAAATCAGTATTATTTTAAGAGATGTGTTCTCAAATGATTGTTTACTATATTACATTTCTGGATGTTCTAGGTGCCTGTTGTTGAGTATTGCCTTATTTGACATTCTATGGGTTGATTTTCAAAGCAGAATATTATGAATAAGAAGTTAGAATTGTAGCTGCTGACAACACAAAGGGTGTTGTTGTGCGGTTTTGTTTAATCAACAATGTGATACATACATTTACAGAAACAGAAAAATCAGACGGGCTGCAGATATACAGATTTCCACTTACCTATTACCTTCCATCCTTTAAATAAAAAGGGATAGGATTGGTGTCTTAGTATACATGTGGTCACAGGAACAGAGACTAGTAAGTTAGCCTGTGCAAGACAAAATTAAAACCCTATTACCAGGACCTCAATAGGCACCTCTGAAGTGTCCTGTGTTCTTGTGTTGTCTTTTCTTTTCCCTTTGTTGACATATACAAATGGTTATACTCAATGTACTGTAATAACAACAAAGGAAAAATGTTTTGAGGTCATTTGTTTGTATGTTGGTAGCCGAGAAAAGCACATCGAACTAAAGTTGATACCTGAGTATTAGTAGGACTCCGGGGCTTTGGAAGAAGATTCAAGAAGGTCTTTGTCAAATTGTTGCAATATTTATTTTCTGCATGGTTCACATCCAAGTGTTCACAACCACGATGCATCTGACTGCAATAATGTGCTCGTAATTTATGTCAGTGGTCACCTTGCTCACAGTGAAGCCAGAAATGCTGTCTCCAGGGAGTACATGTAAAGTACTTGTATATAGAATTCAGAATTGAAGATATTTATTAAAAGGTGATTTTTTTTCTTGATAGTATTTTTATGTACTAAATATTTACGCTAATGACATATTTTGGTAAACTAGAGAGACATAATTAGAGATGCACATTTTGCGCATGGAAGAGAAATTTAAGCAAATACAGCAGCTGAAGACAGAGCTAAAATTAAACAAATTCAATTGTATGCACACTGTTTGCATTTTTAAAGTAGTTGATGCAGAGTTCATGACTTGTTCCCATTCAATGAAATATAAAATAGTATGGACTCAGATAGCTGTTTGATGAAATGAAGAATTAGAAACACTTTTTTTTTTAAGTATACGAGAGAGATAAATACTTAAAAGAAAGTGTTGTGAGCATAATGTTTTGGGAGGTCAGTTCCTAAACTGTCTCAAAATATATTATGCAGGCTAACTACAGTGATGTTAACCTCTTCAAGCACGGACTGTACAGGGACCTTTGTGTTTTAACCATGGTAAACTCCCAGCTTCTCCTATTAACTCCGTACCTCTGAAGAATCGCTGCTACTTCATGCAAGACTCTTAAAGGTTAACTGAATTAGGTGAATTCCAGATAGTAAAACAATCACTGAGCCTCAAGTGGAAGTCATTTTTTCCCCCTAAAAGTTTCCCGGCAATGAAATTCTCTCTAGTTTGCTTGCATATGTATATGCATCTGGTCCACAGGAGAATACAGAGAAGGATCATCACACACAAACACCTCCCACAAAGATGTACATATTTGTTATACTTCTGGTCTCTGAGCTTCCTTTTCTACTAAGCTAAAAATTCCTTTTTATCAAAGTGTACACTACTGATGCTGTTTGTTGTATTGGGAGCACGTAGCAATAAAAATGTTAACAAAACATAGCCCTGGCTCTATCTAGGTTTTATCATTACATCCATCGCTGAATAATGGAAACGTTTCTTTTCCTCCTGCAAAGTGAAATGGTATCAATTCATTAGCTCCTTGGACTTTCTCTACAGAGGCTCAAATAAAATGACGTGTCTCCTACCCTCACACCAGGATGTCTCATAATATTTTTTAACCAAAAAAAAAAAAAAGAAAGGACCATGAGTGGTTGCTTTTTGCTTAAAGCCATCCCACAGAACTATGAAGAGGCAGAAAGAAAGGGTAAAAATGCTAGGATGTACGGGAAGGGAAAGAGGGACTTCTGTTTTTAAATGTGCAATCCCAGAGTGGTTTTAAAGAAAAGCTGCCCACCAGCTTTGAACCTGATTACCTGAGGATTTCTGGGAATATATGACACCTGACTCAGGAGTGTGAGTAGGAATGAGACATCATGCGGGGGGGGGGCTCTATTTCCATGGTTACCAGTTTAAAATGAAAAGGCAGATCAACTCAGGTTCGAAGTGCACTTGTATCTTTATCCTGAGTGATTGTGGGTAACCAGACTAAATGTCAGTTTCCTCATCTGTAAAATGGGAGGCAGAACTGTCAAGCATTGCATAATTTCTAGGAGAAACGAGGAAGTAAAGTAATCAGCACAGGGCTTAACACATAGTAGCTCTCAATAAGCATTAACTATCATGATTGTCCTTGTATTGTCTCCAGCCTCCTCTTCCTCATCTTCATTATGTGCCCAAGCCGCAGGAGGTTTGAATCACAGTCACTATGCGTAATTAATGGTGATAAAGAACAGTTTCAGGAATCTAAAGACAAGCATTTTAGCTTTAAAAATTAATAGGAGGGACAAACTCACTAAAAATGATCTCCGGTCATCAGTTTTGAAGAATTTTAGGTAATTATGTCCACTCTCCCTTTACAAACCACAAGTTGTCAAACTAAAGAATACTAATACTGTATTTCTGCAAAAATGGCCAGTGGTGATATAATGCCCCAAATTATTAGCAAATAAAATGTTTTATATACGTATATTTACATTAATACACTTTGTAGAAATATCAAGTCATTCCTTTACACATAGCTTATATTTCCTTCAAGAGGAAGCTGCAAAATATGATAGAAAAAAAATCACTTGAAGAATGACAAAAACTTGGAGAACCAAAAAGAACATCATCTTGTTGCAAAAGTATTTTAAAAAGAGGTAAAAGTAGAAGGTTACAGTAAAACTACTTAAAATGCAATAAAATATAAAAATCATAGGTGTAGGAATTATCAACACATCAACTAGCATTAGAAAACATAAGTTTCAGGCCCCAGTACTTTAGGAATTTACTTAGAGCTAGAGACAACATTTTAAAATTTTATTAAAATACTGCTTACCAAGGAAAGAAAGCATAACCTAAAATTGTCATCAAAAACAAATTTTCAGGGCACCTGGGCAGCTCAGTTAAGTAAGTTATATAAGTTATATAAGTAAAGCTGAAAGAATCCATCAGAAGGGAACTACATGGACTGAAAGCCAAAGGATACTGGTGATAATAAAATGGTGGAAAGAGGGCCCATCAAGTTCTCACATAAACAACTGCGGCAAGATAATATTATCCGGGACCCAGAGAGGAAATATAGACAAACCCAATTTGGTCTTGCTAAGCCTTAAAGGAAGGCTCTGTAAAGCCAGGGGTGTCACTGCATGCCCCTCCAATTACTGCAGTATTTCAGAGGTGGATACCCCCTATCACGAGAGACTAGGGCTTAGGCCAGTGTCGCCCTCTAGTACGTACAACAGAGGCCAGCTAGAGGCTCCATGTTGAATTAACCATTTATTGGTCTAGCACTAACAGACTATACCAGCTGTTACAGACACTGTAACTGAATACACACTTATATTTGGAAGCCCCCTCAAAATTTCAGGGAGAAATAAAGGCTATTGATGGCTATGGGGACAAATATTAAAGTCCCCCTAGGGACTCTACCTACAGATTGGCAGCCTTCCTCCTTGCTGTTTTCTAGTGCATATTATCTCCATTGCTGAGCATAATTCGGACATAGATATTTTACAGGAGTTGATCTAAATACAATGACAGGCAAATTTAGGTTGGGTATCTGAGTAGTGAAACCTATTGTCGTGGTCACGCAAAATGGGAACCTATGCAGCTGCTGGCTCCCCAGAGAATAATACGAGCACGATGCCAGATGTGGGTTGGGAAGTAAACATAAATTCATATCCAGAAGGTTTGGCTGGAGCTTGTGGCAATGACAAAATGGAAAATCAATTACAGTTTTTTAATGTTTTTATTTTAATTTCAGCTAACATACAGTGTTAGTTTCAGGTGTACAGTATAGTGATCCAACAATTCTGTGCATTGCTCTATGCTTATTACCTATTTAACTCATCCCCTCATCCCTCCCCTCTACCATCAATAAGAATCTGTTCTCCTTGTAATATGACACCATTGGAAACATTGGTTACGTTACCAAGACTTTGGGTGGAATGCCATATTTGAGAAAGACATGCATAGGCTCAGATATGAAAAGATAACTTTATGGAACGAAGATTGACTTTATGGACCCAGTGAAGCCCCTTGGAAAAAATTAGGCTGATACCTTGCTTACAGGGTTCCCAGGAACCTTACCAGGTGAATAAGGAAGGTCACTTCCTGGCAGGTTCAGGAATCTAAGAATATTTGGGGGAACTCAAAAAGAGAGGAAGTAACTGAAATCTATAGGTATTGCAAGCAAGTCTGATTTGGTTTAGCCCTTAACCTTGAAAAACTATTAAAAGTTCAATTTAAAGTTCCTTATGAGAAGTTCCAGTGTCACGAGCATGCTATGAAGGCAGAGCACACATGAGTTACATCTTTTCACAATGTCAGCTGTATTCAAGCATAAAGCAAGGTTAACATAATTGTAAAGCAGGTTCAGGATTCCAAACTCAAGTTTGCAATATGTCTTTGTCTTATTAATTTTATAACTTGTATGTATAGATGTATATATTATGCACACATGCACATATATATATCTCACTTCTTTTTATCCATTCATCTATGGATGGACACTTAGTTTGCTTTCACATCTTGGTTATTGTAAATAATACTGCAATAAACATAGGGGTATCTATCTTTTCAAAAAAAGGATTCCAAACTCACTGACCTTTCACCACATGTTTAAGTTGGCTTCTTACATGTCACACAAAGCAAAGCACAAGATCGGTCACACAAGAAACAAGATAGAACAAGGGGTGGGAAGTTAATGAACCAACTGTGAGCACATAGTTGAGATGAGGTCTTGGTCACATCCAAGTCGGCTACCAGCACTTGCTGCTTATTATGTCCCAGCAGTGAAGGATCTGTTCTGCTCAGACGTCACTCGGCAGACACTTAGGCAGCAGTTGCCTTTCTGATGTGGTCAGACATGAAAGGAGCGGCCTCTTGAAAGTCTGGCAGTTTGCTGCAAAAATCCTTCATTTTTAAAGGAGTTTAGTCAGTCTTGGACCTTTGCAGACCTCCTCTGGTTCTCCGTTCCGGGTGTGTTGTCAGCCTATGCTGGTTTCAGCCATATCTGGTTTTAGCTCAACAGTTTTGACTGCCTGCATCACTGCTTGACCTGTGTCACTGCTTGACATGAGTGACTCCAGTTTCTTCTTGACATTCCACCCCATGATTCCTCATGGCTAATCTGTGAGGGTCATGTAGGAATCAAATATGTCTTAAACCAGGTCAACAGCACTAGTCTGCTAATGTGACCGAGGGCAAAGCTAAGTCACTTAATCATGTTTTCAACAACAACAACAAAATCAAAATCTCAAATCATGAAATGTCAAGTGACATCCTAAAATGAAATCACAAAAAAATCAAAACTGGTTAAAATTAACTGAATCAAATAAAGTTTAATCAATTTAGAGTAAAGCAAAATTATGTAAGGATTAAATAAAAAACTCCACTCAAAGTTATATCTAATAATTCAAAAAGAAAAGAAAAACCAAACCTAAATTTAAGGTAAATTAAGAAATCAACAAAGCAATCAAATAAAATGAAATGAAAATCATGTTACCAAATACAAGTAGATTGAAGGCAAAAAATACATATGGAATCTTTAATATAGGCTTTTGGCATCCAGAAAAGTATGGCCATGGTGTGGTTAATCATAGTCTTTCTGTGATCTTTTTTTCTTTCTTAAGCCTGAGGGCGCATAACATTCTAATAGTGTGTTTATTAAGATATACAACAAAAATAATGGCTAAAAGCAATAGAAGGATTTCCTTAATGAATTCCCAAACATGAGTAGAGAGATAATTCTATACCATCTTTAAATATTTCAAAGGGTTATAGTCAGATCATAATCCAGAGAAAATCTTGTTTGAAAGATTTTATCAATAATTCTGGAAAGGAACATTGTGTAAGTTTGTATATCTTTGTTCAATGCAGCTAAGTTGATGTTACTTGATTGCTGATGTTGCATGAATGGTCAGTGCGGTATGTTCAAAATGGGTAGCTTGTGGGTCAAGGTTTTATGGGCTGCTTTGAACCCTTCTAAGTGTTCCTCTAAACACTTATCAATTTTCTTAGTTTTTACCCAAGGTGTTTTTTTTATCCTTGAAAAGGGTTTTGGAAAACTTTATATGAATATCCTGAGATAAAGCTACCCATTCTGGTAACATTATTAAATGTCATATTAATAACATACAACATTTTAATACATTCATTGTCTGTGGTCATTCAACCTAGTATGACTAAAGAATGTGACCTCTGAGGAGTTATTAGCACAAGTTATCCAGTTAAAGTGTCTCCTGTCTAAGAATAAATTTTCAGTGGATATTCTTATGAAAGGATGAAAATTAGCATTTATTTTTAATCTGTGTGAAGCATAATACATGTTGCTGGACCATTGAAATGCTATCTCTTTGGGTCATAAATACCCATCAATCCACAGGAGTGTATAGGTGTTGCCAGAAATGCTGTGTTTTGATGTATGTGTTGTGGTATAGCACATGTGTCCTCTGCCAATAGGTTTTGACCCCTGAATAGTCTTAACAATAAGTGTTTACATTGTCCTGTATTGTTACAACCCTATGCTCTGGAGCTGTCTGATTGTAAAAGAGACTCTGTTCAGTTAGAAGAGTGCATTTTTCTTATTACAGTAATGTTTCTGATATCATTCCATGCTTTCTCCAGTAGGTTATAGTCTGTAGTGACTATTTTTTGATTGTTCTCTCACATAGAAATTTCTAAGATTAAGTAAAAATTTTTTGGAGGGCTTAGATCTTCTGGTCAAAGTTACAATTAAATTCTCATTAGTAGGCATCATAACCGTGCATAATTGAGACAATAGAATGTAGTCCTCTGAATGCTGAGGAGATTTGGAATGTAAATTTCCTACTGTACTAGTAGGGGGTTAACAGGTTTTTGTTGTTGTTGTTGTTTTTCGGTTTTGTTGTTGTTGTTTAATGCAAAGAGCTCCTGTCTAATAGTCTGGATTTCTGCTTCCTGAATTCCAGAGATAATTAAGTTAGAACTGATGCCTAGTTCCACCAGAATTGTAGAGGCTTTCCAAGTCTAATCCTATTGATGGACGTTAGGTCAGGCAAACCATGGGGGATCGTTCCCAGCTCTGTTGCATAAATCTTACATTCAAATTGTATATAGAACAAATTGAACAAATTGAGTTATAGAGTCATAGAGTTATATAGTCATAGAGTTAAGTAATGTAGGTTCAAATATATTTGGTTTGAGGGGTTTGGTGTTGGGTTGGTAATGGCATATGTCCATTGTGGTTTCCAATGGAAAAATTCTCATACAGTGTGTAATATCCCAACATCTTCTCTCAATAATATATGAGCCTAGACTATTGGGTGATATACCACATTTGTCAAAGGTGACTCCTTTAAGCTATGTAAATTCGCATAGATGATTTAGCTCTGGTTATATTCTCATAGATATGATGCTATGCCAACCATACATATTCTACCCATCATGCATCTGATGGTTGGATCCATAAAAAAAATTATTGCATACCTGGATCAATCAGTGTCACTAAGCCTCCATTAAAATATATTCCCAATGTTTCTCAACATCCTGGTAATCTTCTTTGTGTAATTGAAGTTTTATTAACCAAAGGATAGCAAAAAATATATCAAATCTAATCGTTCTAATCGGACATACCAGTATGATCACTTCCTTTGTTACATTATATAGGATGAGTTCAGATTTTGATATTAAGGTAGCATTATATGTGCCAGTCATATTAAGTAATTTACTAACAGATGTGCCCTAGATGTCAATAGCATTGGAGCAGTTGAGTTGTATCTCATATCATGTAGGTATGAAAGGACCTAAGGTGACTGGAGTCATGGCTTCAAGGCTATTAATATCATCTAGAGTATGATTGCAGGTAAAGATCATGTTACCCTACTTACCTCTCCAGTGCTGAAGCTTATTTAGATATGATAATATGGGTATCATAGACTGTTCCAGGAACCATTTTAACTATGGGATGCTCATATTTCCAACAGTTATGTTAACTGGAGTTTATAAGTTGTGGGATGTTAACTTGGAGTAGAGGCCTCTATAACAGGTAGTCCTTAAAGCCATAAGCATTATCTCTAGAAATAGTCTACTGTGTAATTACATCCAATTTTTGATAAGCATGGATCATGTCTGGAAGTGTTATCATTAGAAGAGATGTCCTTCGTGAGGGCATGTGCAATATACATTGTGGGGTATCTCCAGTGATGGAGGTGTTGTGTGGCATCCACGTGTAAGCTTTGTGTCATCATTCCATTGTATACTATACTCTGTGTTATGGAAGGGTAAATTAAATTCATCAATCCCATTCAGTGAGAGTTCCCTAATTAAAGCATTGTTCAAGAGCTTCGTTTCTGTCCTATTATGACTTGGCATGCAGAAGGTACCAGCAGGTGAATTTGAGCTTATCTGTCCTACTCTAGAGCAATTTACTAGTCCACCAGGGTAATGTCCCTATTCTGTAAACCAGTGTTTTAAAATCTGAATTCTTCCAACTGGATAGTTGAGGTGCTGGTTTCCTGAATATTCTGTGTAAAAACATTCCTTTGTGTCTCTCACTGTAAGGTTCAGTCGAGAGCATAGCAGAATTGGTTTTAAAAGCATTGGTCTTGTAGCACTGTTCCTGTGTAGATGCGTGAAGAAAGTACTTTTAAAGCTTCTGAGGCATGTTAATGTCCAATTCTGGCATAATTGTTCCATATAATGTGTGTTTTGGGGTACGTGTCAATCAGGTCTAGCTTGATGTGTGAAGTGGTGATCTGACTGTGTGAGCACAGTTTGCCCTGTTTTTAATTTCCAATCCAATTATAGCCAGTGCAAATGTTCTATTTCCGCTTTTATAAAATTCTTCAGGTATTAAATGGGCTGATGAAGACTTGGCATACAAAGTGCCATGTATGTTATCATGTATCTTTATGTCTTATATAAAATTGCCAAAAAATGGGGGTGCCTAGGTCGCTCAGTTGGTTAAGCATCTGACTTTTGATTTCGAGTCAGATCATGATCTCACAGTTCATGGGATCTAGCCCTGCACCAGCCTCTATGCTGACAGTGCAGAATCTGCTTGAGATTCTCTCTCTCTCTCTCTCTTTCTCTGCCTCTTTCTAAATAAATAAATAAATAAATAAATGTCTAAAAATTGCCAGAAATTGTAAAGCTTGGGAAATCTATCCAATAACAATCCTAATATGTAACATTTTCATTTCTGGATAAGATGTTGTATCCCCTGGGTATACCATTAGCATTAGAGCCTTGTCTATGGGTGTGCTAAAGTATGGGAAGTCATATAATGAGGGTTTATTAATAGTAGTACTTTAAAGATATTCATCTCTGTCATATTCATCAGTATTAGTAATCATTTCAGGATATTCATGTTCCTCATAAATATCCTCTTGTTCCATGTCCAGTTGGTACCAAAATTCGTACCATGTCTTGACAAAGGATTTGTATGAGTGTATTACAAGGTTCATGCAATTGATGGTGCAATTGAGTGCACATGTCTGACATGTCTTCTAAGGACAAGTGCAAAGGTGGCTGTTGTACAATTGAGCAGAGGCACGAGAATTGGATAAAGCAGATAGCGGTTTTCTAATCTGTAATATGAGACCTAGCTGGTATGTAATTTTCTTCTACTTATTAAAGTGTGTCCATGGGAGAAAGGTCCCGGATTTTCTTAAGTTATAGCTGTCTTTGGTCCCTGCAGTCCCGTAAGTGCGGCAGTGTCTGTGAGCAATGATATCGTACAATGAGACGGAATTGTCCTCAGTTCTGTTACTACCTTATACAGAAGTTTGGATGTGTACTCATAACTCCCTTTTCCCAACATCTGGGGGAGAAGTGTTTACCATCTTATGAGGACCAGCTTTTTGAAATCTGTCTCGGATTTAGCATAAAGCAAGCCACGTCCAGGGACTATGGAAAACTTCCTTGTGTTTCTACCAATTTTAATTCTCCTTTTGAACCATCTATTAAACCTCTCTACATATCGAGTGGCTGTTGGGTTTTTGGCTAGATGGTAACTCCATTGTAAGTCCCACAGACCACAGGACATTTTATCTGAGGTGGCTGTAAAATGAACTCCCCAACCACTTTCTGCTACTCTTGGTGTTCCAAAATGAGCAGCCCATGATTTCAGAGCTCTTAATGTGGAACGGGCTGAAAGGCTAGAGACAGCCATAGCTATCCTCAATCCTGTATATACGTCTACCGTGGTGGTAGCATACTTTTGTCGATAACTGTGATTTAATGGTCCTATGAAATAGATTTGTATTATAAAATTCAATGTGGTGGTTTGTATTATCTGTTGGTGCAATATTTGCCTATTCTGTTTACATATGATGCATCCTTATAACGCTCTTTTTATTCCCTACCAGGTAAATTTAAGATATATTCCTGTGAATCACTTACATAAGGCATGTGTTTCTAGATGTACTTTCTGTCAGTTTATTTCTGTAATTGTATGTGGAGTTAGTGGTACTTCTGTTTCCTTATTTATGTGATATTGGGCTCTTGTCTTTTTTAATTTTAGTGGTGGTTTTTTTTTCCCCAAATGATTTTTATTTAACAACATTCCAGGAGGAAGAAAGGACAAGTACAAAGTACAAAGGCCCTGAGATAGAAAAATGTCTGACATGTTCAGGAACAGTGAGGAAGATGGCTGGCTGGGGGTGTCTGAGGGCCGAGCCGTAGGATATAAGGTCAGAGAAGGAAGGGCTGATTCAAACATTACAAGGACTTTATGGGTCATTATAGGGAATTTTACTTTTCCCAGATTTTCACTAGCATTTCATGGCCTAGTGAGAAGAACCCAGGATTTGATCCCATACAACTTTCCTTTCATGAACTGTGGGACTTTTAACTTCTCTTAGTTCCCTCATCTCACAAAATGGAATTAAAATACTTTCTAACAGACAGCTTGTGAACTCAAGTGAGTTTGTGTGTCTGAAGGATTTTTTTAATGCTATTACAAAAGTTTTATTATAAGTAAACCTTAATTTTCATATAATGCTTTGCTGATTTCCCGTTTATCTGGCCTTATACAATGTAGGAGTCAGAGGAATTTTGTAGGACATCCGGGGAACTGCTCTTTGACTCTTACAACTTAGCCATTTTGGCTGGTTCTTCTACCTCTCAACACCCCTTAAAAAGTGGGTTCCCAAGTCTCTGCATATAAACTGTCTATTTCAAACCACAGACTCCTATGCAAATGTCTGCTGGGTAGCTTACCTTTGCTATCACAACAGCAAAGCTAATGTTAATACCAAATGATTACCATCCTTACATGTAATGCATGGTTTATATTCTAGATTAGCCTCTGCAGTTTTCACTTCCCTTCTTTTTTGTCTTTTGCTCTGTATGTTTCATTAGCTTCCTTGGCCTGGTGATTCTATTTCTAAAATGCCTCCTGCGTCTGTTCCTTCTTTGTTGAGCCCACTGTCTCTGCCTAATTTCAATCAGGCCCTAATGGGCATGATCACAATTGTCTTGTGATTGTCTCTCTTTGTTTCCTGTAACATTCTGATACCTTACCATCAGATCTTCCGTTATGTAGGACACTGACATACCAAAGGTATGCCAAGTCAGAGCAAAGCATGTGTAGTTCCGCTTTCATATCTTGGATTCTCTTCATAACTTTTTATACTCCCAATCCACAAAAATCTTATCCTGGATCTTTCTATTTTGATACACGTCTTGTCCCCATAAAACTAACTCCAGCTTTTTTAGCACCCCTAAAACCTCTTTTTTTTTGGTCAACTGTCCTTGCGGATTTGGTCTTCGTGAAAGGAGGCAAGGGCCATATCTCAATCTTTATTTACCCAAAGTCTTGCTTACACTGGGACTCAACAGATGTTTACTGAAAAATAATTGTTTTTAACTGTTCCTCATAACAGGCACCCTTCTCTCACCTGTCTTTATTCTCACTCACTCCTCCTTACCTCTGCCTTGCTCTACCTACAGGCTCTGAAGATTTGCTTGGCCAGGGATAACCATTTCATTGATCCTAGTTGAGAATATGATTTCCATGGGGTAAATTAAATTGTCAAGCCCAGTGCCCTGAAATTCACAACCATTATTTTGATCCCATTATTAGAATATTTTTAAACCACAAGATTTTTTTAATATTTATTTTAGAGACAGAGGGAGAAAGAGCACAAGCAGGGGAGGGCAGAGAGAGAGAGAGAGGGAAACACAGAATCAGAAGCAGGTTCCAGGCTCTGAGTTGTCAGCACAGAGCCCAACGTGGGGCTCGAACTCACAAACCATGAGATCACGACCTGCATCCACGTTGGGTGCTTAACCAACTAAGCCACCCAGGTACCCCTAAACTACTAGATCTTAAAATTAATATTTTTAATATTATAAATATTTAACATTATATTATAATATATTATATAATTATAGGATTCCATATGTGTGTGTGTACACACACACACAGGATTCCTAAAATAATATAATCAGTATTTTAAATCAGTATTTTAATATTTTTAAGCTACTAGAGACCTATCTACACTGTTGAATTCGCTTCGAAGTGACGAGTAGAGTTGGCATAATTGGATTAAAGCAACCTAGGGATAGCTAAGTGTAATAAGATAGTCAGGTAATATTGTCTAGTCTCAGGTCTTCAAAAAGCACATCCTAGCTTTCATTTTAAACTCCCAAATTTATTTCTTTAGCCCCTAGGCTCTTCTGAACTCCAGACTTATTGTTATTACTACTTACTTGAGCAAGTAATAAGAGTTTCTAAAGTGAAAAGCCCAAATTTAAATTCTTCCCACCTTCTTGTCCTCCAAACTCCTTCATCCAGAATTTTCATTCCTCCCTGCATCCCATGCCCAAATCAGAGTCACCCATGCCTCCTTGTGTTAGTTTTCTATTGCTGCTGTAGCAAATCACCACAAACTTACTGGCTTAAACAATACAAATCATTCTTTTTGTGTTTATTTGATCACTATACCACAAGTCTGTCGGTCAGAAGTCTAACACAAGACTCACACTAATCTCAAGGTGTCAGAGGCCTTCACTCCGTGCTGGGGGCTTGAGGGGAGGATGCATTTCCTTGCCTTTTCTAGCTTCTGGCAGCTGCCTATATGCGCTCCTCTGCTTGTGGTCCCTCGTCCATCTTCAAAGCCAGCAGCAGCAGGCTGTATTTATCACTGCCCCTCTCTGATCCTTCTGGCACATCTCCTCATACTCCCCATAACTTGAAAAGACTCTACATTTTAAGAACTCCTGTAATGTGTGGTGCCTGGGTGGCTCAGTCAGTTAAGCCTCTGTCTTTAGCTCAGGTCATGATCTCGCAGTTTGTGAGTTTGAGCCACATGTTGGGCTCTGTGCTGACAGCTCAGAGCCTGGAGCCTGCTTTAGATTCTGTGTCTCTCCCTTTCTCTCCCCCTCTCACACTCTGTCTCTGTCTCTCTCTCTCAAAAATAAATAAACATTAAAAAATAAAGAACTCCTGGAATTAGATTACACCATTCAGATAATCCAGGATAGTCTCCCAATCTCAAGGTCAGCTAATCAGCATCTTTGATTCCATTTGTCATTATTTTAATTCTTAATAATTCTCTGTACCATGTAACATACCATTCATAGGTTCTGGAGGTCAAGATTGAGACATCTTGGGTGGGGGGGGTGTTATTCTGCCTACAACACTCCTCTTTCTTTCACTCTCATTCAAGTCTTCAAGAAATCCTGCTTGCTCTAACACAGATACAGATACACACACACATGCCACACAATTTGGCAACTTGTCACCGTCTACATTATAACCACCCTAGTCCATGTCCCCATCATTTCTGTCTAGATTATTGTAACAACTTCCCAGCTGTTCTCCTTCTTACTGCCCTTGCCCTTTACATGAGTCTCACCCTGTACATGATACCCCGCGTCCAAACTCTTTTTTTTTTAATTTTTTTTGTTTACAAATAGTTTATTGTCAGGTTAGTTTCCATATAACCCCCAGTGCTCATCCCCACAAGTGCCCTCCTCTATGTCCATCTCCCCNCAAACTCTTTACTGCACTGATCTCATTTCCTACTAGTCTCTCTCTGCTCCAGCTAGAGTAGCCTCTTTCCTACTGGACCAACTTTCCAGGCATACCTCTTCACAAGGACATATGTGTTTGCTGTACTCTCTGCCAGGAGCTCTCTTTGTGAAGATATCCACTGGATGAATTTCTAAGCTCTTTCAATTCATTGCTCAAAAGTCACCTACTTAGTGTGGACTCTCTTGGCCATTCTGTCCAGCATGGCAACCCATACCCCTCCCCGTAGGACTCCCAGTCATCCTACGCTATTTAACTTTTCCTTTTCCTGTAGTACTTATTACCTTCTAATCTATTGCATTAATGACTTTCCTTTACTAAAATAGAACTTCCGCAAAGGCGTGGTTATCTGTTTTGTGTTCACTTAGGAGATTAACTGGTAGGCACTCAACAAATCTGTACTGGATGTCAAATGAATAAATGACTACAACACTATGAAGACACTGTTCTCCCCCAACTTTCCCTCAATCCTCCGATATTATAAAGTATTTTCAGAGCTTCTCTTTTCCCATGTCTGTTAAGTCCTGGTTGCTGGTTACTGCGATAAGCTTTTGATTTTCCTCCTCATACTTCATGGCTCTTTCCTCCTACCTGATAGGGTCACATGGTGGCTTCGTTCTCAAGACACAGGGCATTGGGTCTGTGTGGTTCTCTCTTCTCTGTCCTGTTTAGCAGACTTCTCTTACAATGGATTGCTCAACACTCTGCCTCCCTTCATATTGTATAAAATAACTAGAATTTGTTTTCTTATTTTCGTACAAATTCCACTCCTGGAATCATCTGATATATTCCCAATTCACTGGGTCTCTCGAACTATATAGGTAGCTCAAGTAAAGACTTACATACGTATATAGAAACATATAACATGTATAGTTCAAAGGCAGATGTTTAACAAAAGAAATGACATAGCAATATTAGTCATCATGTATAGAAAAACAATCAGGCACCAAGTTTTGACAGTCACAGAAGAAATCAGGGCTGAAAGTTATGTGCCTCTGAACTAAAGCTGATATTCCTATTAGAATCTCTTCTAGAACCTACTGGAACCACTATGCGGATATTCTATTAGAACCTCTGTCAGACTAAAACCATACTCATTAGACTTTCCATTTGGATAGCTCTTTGACAGCTGTAACGGAGAACATTTACTTTCTCAAGTTACGTATACAATATGAATATTCTCAAGTGAAAAAATCTTTCTAAGGTACCCTCTTATAGTTAGCTCTCACATTTTGTCATGCAAAAATATACTTTATAAGTTTTAAGCACTCATTCGAATTTAATCCTCCTTCTATTATTCCATGAATATATGTTGATATTAAGAATATATGTGATAATGTTTAAGCCAATGAAATGACTTCAAATTTGTAATAATATTCTAAGGTCAACAATTAGTTGAAACTAAAGATAGATTCATTTTTTTTAATTTTTTTTAATGTTTTATTTATTTCTAGGAGAGAGAGAGAGAGAGAGACAGCGTGAGCAGGGGAGGGTCAGAGAGAGAGGGAGTCACAGACTGAAACAGGCTCCAGGCTCTGAGCTGGCAGTCAGCACAGAGCCCGACGAGGGGCTCGAACCCACGAACCGCGAGATCATGACCTAAGCGAAAGTCGGACGCTTAACCGACTAAGCCACCCAGGCGCCCCAGATAGATTCATTTTTTAGAAATATTATGGATCTTTAAAAGCACTTCTAAAATTTAGGATTGAGTTACTCAAAATCCATAACCTAAGTAGTTGATCATAGCTATAAAAAGCAATAATATCTGAAAAATATCTTAAAAGCCTTAGGCTGCTGTTTTAGCATGTCTATAAGCAGTTATGATTTTGCTTTCTTTTTACCATTTTTCTCTGTGCTATTCACATGTTTCCTGTTATGCTGTTTAAAATTTAAACAAAGTGGCACTTGAGGTCTTCCCTGATTCAGACAACCAGAAAGGTAAATTATGGTTGGAGGAAGTCCGTCATTTTCCAGAGACCCCTGCTCCATTTCCACACACCTTTTGGATAAATATATGTGAGCTATTATATCAAGTTTAAAGAGCTAGGACTTTCCCCACAGGAATGTATGTTTGATATTCGTCTAGATCATCCTTGTCCAAAATATATTACATGGAATAGCTTTGTGATGGTTAATTTCATATGCCAACTTGACTGAGTTAAAGGATATCCAGATAACTGGTAAAACATTATTTCTGAGTATGTGTGTGAGGGGGTCCCCAGAAGAGATAGCATTTGGTTCAGTGGACTAAAAAAGATCACCCTCATCAGCACTACTGGCATCATTCAATCCGCGCCAGGCCTGCACAGAACAAAACCGCAGAGAAGGTATGAATTCACTCTCTGTGCCTGAGCTGAGACCTTCATCTTCTGCTTTTGACATTGGCATTCCTCATTCTCAGGCTTTCAGACTTAGACCAGAACATACACCATTGCCCCCCACCCCACTACCCAAATTGTGAGACTTCCTGGCCTCCGTAATCACCTGAAACAATTTGTATAATTAATCAGTATGTGTATATAATTAGTTGACCCTTAAACAATACAGGTTTGAAATGTATGTGTCCACTTATACACACTGTTTTTTTCAGTAAACACAGTACACTACTTCTGATTTTCTCAACACTTTCTTTAGCTTACTTTAAGAATAGAGTATATAATCAATAGAACATAGAAAATATGCGTTAATTAACTGTTTATGTTCCTCGGTAAGGCTTCTGGTCCATAGTAGACTATTAGAAGTCATGTTTTAGAGTCAAAAGTTAAATGTGGATTGTCTACTATGCAGGAGTTGGCACCCTTAACATCTGCATTGTTCATGGTCAACTGTATATATACATATGCAGGTTCTACATTTACATATTTGTGCTTTTGACTATGTTTCTCTGGAGAACCCTGACTAATACAGCTTTCATGTTCAACCTCACCTGTGAAGCTTCCCTTTGCCCTCTCACCTTCTCTGACACCTGCCTCCCATTGAGGACGCCATTTCTTCTGTAGCCCTGTCAGGTGGGTGGTGGTTTTCTCTTCCACGCTGTTTTGTATCAAAGGACCTAGAGATAAATACTTGTGATCCGAGACATCGTTGCAGCTTCTAGGCCATTTTAGGCTTCTCTTTTACAAACTCCGGTTTTAAATGCCACTCCCTCTCCTGATTTCAATCCTCCTCCCCATGGCCCCAGGACACTACTCTCCATCCTTGAGGAAGATGGTCACCACTCCTCTCTTCACCACCACTGTTGTCATGCCAGAATTTTAACGCTCCCATTGACAGCCTTCCATACCTTGACCTCTCAGTTCCCAGATGCTTTCTACTCCAGTTATCTCATCCGGAATTGTACTTCAGTCCGCAGTCTATGAAGGACAGTCAGCTCCATGACTCTCCTAGCTTCTGCTGGTTGCTAGAGATCTTTGGCATTCCTTGGTTTGTTGATGTGTCACTCCAGTGCTTACTTACTTTTACATGGCATTTCCCTGTGTGTTTTTCGCTGCGTCTCTATTTTCTCACAAGGACACCAGTGATTGGATGGGGGCCTAGCCTTTTCCAGCGTGTTCTTGTCTTACCTGATTATACCTGCAAAGACCCTATTTCCAAACAAGGTTAACATGTGGTTCCAGTAAAGCATGAATGTTTGGAGGACACTGTTCAGCCTGGTACACCACTCCATTCTTCTCCTTCAGGGCGTTAGAACCAGCATCCGTCTTCTATGTGTGCTCTGGATCATATTCACCACCCCGCACCCACTCAGGATGCTTTTCGTTTTCTCTTTCCTTGTGAGCCTTTTCCTCTTATCACTAGTGGCAACATAGAAACCATTACACATATTTTATAGCCTCAGGGGAAAACCAATAGAAGTAAGTAATGGGGATCTCATTATAGGATATGATCTGTCTCTATTGAATATCATCCCCTTGCTTTTCTTTCCACCCTGGCTCTTTTTTGCTTCACTTTGGAGTAACTTTTCTAAATCAGTAGCAGATTTCCTAATCAATGGCAATTATTCCTTTTACTCTCTCATCACTAGTAAGGACATGCCATTTTCAGGATCATATTTATTAAATATAAATATATATAATATAAATGTGTATAAAGGCATATATAATTTGTGGGATAGAATTATGAGTTTATCTACAAATATAATTGTATAACCCTAAAACAATTAATAAATATTTTTTAAAAATGACATAGATTACCTTGACTTTTTTTTCTTTTAAAATTTTTAATGTTTGTTTATTTTTGAGAGAGAGACAAAGCACAAGCAGGGGAGGGGCAGAGAGAGGGACACGCAATCTGAAGCAGGCTCCAGGCTCTGAGCTGTCAGCACAGAGCCCGACGCAGGGCTTGAACTCACAACTCATCCAAAATCAGATACTTAACCAACCGACTGAGCCACCCAGGTGCCCCAGATTACCTTTACTTCTGACTTAAGGATCTTGCTCTCAGAAACATTTAAGATCCAGAATATTGAGTGTAAAACTGTCGCTATAAGGTCTTTCCACCACACCCAAGTATTTTAGCCTCATTTATAATTTTCCTCAGAGTTCTTAAATGCTTATTTGGCTGGTCACCAACCATAGCATATTATAAATACAAAGCCAGATGAAATTAAGAGCAATGTGTGATCACATCATCTTCTTCCTTTCATGTTTTCAGGAGCTCCCCACTCTGGACTGTTGCTTCTGCTACTCTATCCTAGGCCTGTGCCTTCCTCAAAAGACCATTCCCCACTCACCTCTTTGACCTCCCATTCATAATGGAAAATCATCTCAATATTTTTTCTGACTCTTCCTACACTGACCCCTCTTTGGTATCTCCATTGTACCATGTGCAGACTTTAACTATCTTTTTAATAATGAAATGGCATTTTTATTTCTTCTGTCTCCTTTATTGCACTATAAAACTTCTAAAGCCCAAGGCCTTTTTACAGTTCAGTATTAGATGCTAGGGGTGTTGAATAATAAATGAATACATCAATTAATGATAAAGTAGATACAATAACAGAAATTACAAATGACAGCTTAACAAGAGATAGTCTAACAGAAAAGATTAAAATGTCACACCATAAATTGTTTGGACAAAGTCACGACTTAATTTATGTTCCATCTTTTCTATTGAAAAAAGGAAGAGGTACTTACATTCCTAAAACAGAATGTCAGCAAAAATGATTATAAATCAAAGAAGAATTTACTTCATCAGTAAAATTGTCTATCTGCAAGATTTATCTTGTTGACTGACAATTTCAGATAAATATATAGAGAGAAATATATGTCTTGAGGCACCTGGGTGGCTGAGTCTGTTGAGTGTCCAACTCTTGATTTTAGCTCAGATCATGATCCCAGGGTGGTGGGACCGGGCCCAGCAACAGGCTCCACACTGAGCATGGAGCCTGCTTTGGATCCCTACCCACTCTCCCTCCCCAACTCACCTTTCTCCCCCATTCATGATCTGTCTCTCTCTAAAAAATATATACATATATATATATATATATATAGTTTTTTTTTAAATGTCAACATGAAAATTTGTTTTGATGCCTGATCTTTTATATCTTGTAAGTGCTAAATGTTTCTGGGGCTACTGTTCTGAAAAAAAAAAAATGACTAAGTGGTGAGTAGACTCTCAAAGTGAAAAGATGTAATAACCAGAGAAAATTTAACAATCACAAGGCTCTTTTAACTCAAAGATACTTTCTTTTCTTTCTTTGGCATTGGTTTCTTACATGCCAAGTGAGCATACTCAGAATGGAGCCTTTGTTACAGTATCCTTCACCCTGCACTGACGTTTTAGATTAATAGTTATCAGAATACATACTGCGTCTAGTACTCCTCATAAATTATTTGTCACAATGTTAAATGTGAACACGCTGGGACACAAACCAAATGAATACAAGTCACAAAATGGTCTTACCTGCCCCTAAGTAGATGCCTAATTCTAGAGAGAGAAGGTAGGGCCCCTAGGGACAAAGGAGTTAATGCAGCCTTTGAGGAGCTTCAGGGTCCCACTTGAAGTGGTGTTTTAAATAGAAGGCAATATACAAAAAATTAAAAATTTGATCACAGTAAAACCTAGGTTCTGTAATCCTGTCCTAACTCCAAGCCACTTACCGTGGCTCACTCTATGTAAGTTTACTTCAATATGAGTCATTATTTTTATGTTAAACTTTTGCAGTGAAGCCTTGAGAAAGGTAAAAACAAAGAAGAGGTGAGCCCAGGTAGAGTCCCTGTCTATGGTATTTAAGTACCTGCCTACAGCATGCAAGGAATTTTCTCTTTCAGAGAAGCTTGGGATTTATGTAATGAGCCAAATAAAAGCAGTGTTTGACATGGCAGGAATTCAGAAACTTGAGCTTAAAAACAAACAAAAAAGATGAAGATTTTAGATAAAGGACCAAATATTTTTTTAAGAAAAGGCAAGTCTTTCCATATGCTCATGTTTTGAGGGGAAAAAAAGAATCACCTTCAAGGGAGAAAAATAATTGAAAATGTCTATCAAACAAGAGATGGTCGATGGAAATTGAGTGTGCAGCATTTAGTCGTAGTGATCAGCAGTGAGAAAGTCTCTAATATTGCTTACCAGCTTTGCACAATTTACATAATCAGTCTTGCCATCGTCCATTCATTTGGAAAAAGTAGAAACTACAAATACCTAGGGTATGCTTACAATATGCTAATAGGGCTGTTATGAATAAAACACGTGGAGCATAATAAGCACTATATACTTGTTTCTGTTATTAATTTATTGTATATAAAATGTCACTGATATTTTCATTTAGCATACTCTATCTATTGAGTGTCATTGATATTTTATTCCTTCGAGTAACTCCTCATTTGTATCATTCATATGTGGTCCTATTCTACTCTAGCACCCCTAAGAATATCTGAAATCAGTATTCTGTGACACCGAATTTATGCAAAATTAATCTTCTACAGAGAGGCATTTAATAACTATAGTTACAATACTTTTCCCGCCTCTAAATTTTATCACGTCCTAATTCACCAGGTAGGCTAGTATGTGGTTGACAGCCACGAAGTAAGGAGCGCAGAGTAGAAACAGCCACCATGACAAAGTCGTTTCCAGTTACCTTTCTGTCCCTGCATAGTGCGGCGCTTAAGACTCCAAAGTAGTTTTAATGAAGTCTTGTAGAAAGTAGGTGGGTGAGGAGGGCAGAGAAGAGGGAGCCATACAACAAAATGTCATATAAAAAACCTACTATAAAAAACCCTCCTTTTTCTAGAAGTCTTCCTCAAAGTCTCACTATTTCCATCAGCTGCTTCTGGAAGTTCTCTATGCTCCTCTCGAGACACTCCTGACTCTTCTCTTTCCAGGCTTCTCACTCTTGCCTCTGGCGAGAGGCACCATGCACTTTCTGTGGAGGCCGCCCTACCCGGATGTCACCAGTTCCACCGCCAGGAGGCTTCTGCCCTAAATCCTGAAGAGAGATGATCGCCAATTAGAGTAAGTAGACAACGTATTTAGAAGATGAATTTTAAATATTCATTGGTCAACAGCATATGAAGAAAACGGGTGAAGATAGAACAGCTCAGCAGACTTCTGACTTTATACCACATTGTAGTAAGTACATTAAAATGTATACACCTCCTACATTATGTGTAATACTTGTGGCAAAAAACGCAAAGATATTTATTTTTATTTTTTTTAATATTTTTATTTATTTCTAGGAGAGAGAGAGACAGCGTGAGCAGGGGAGGGTCAGAGAGAGAGGGAGTCACAGACTCTGAAACAGGCTCCAGGCTCTGAGCTGGCAGTCAGCACAGAGCCCGACGCGGGGCTCGAATCCACGAACCGCGAGATCATGACCTAAGCGAAAGTCGGACGCTTAACCGACTAAGCCACCAAGGCGCCCCAAAAAACACAAAGATATTTATAATGTCCTGAAAAATATTTGGCTATGAGCAATTAATAATTCACTGTGATTTCCCTCAAATCACAACGTATGTGTGGAAATTCTTGCAAAGTGAAGAAAATCAATATATAACTTGTTTCCAAGTACAGTGGAAATATTATGAACACTAAATGTCCCCATAGTGCGGCTAGCATGAAGTTATGTATTGTTGACCACGGAATATTTGTCAATTCTTATCTTGTAATATTCCCACTGCTGAGCCAATATGTGCTGGTTTCAAAATTGTATAGGCCCCTGAAAAGCCCACTGCCCCTGGGCATTGTGCCTATAATTCCTAAGAATAAAATGGACCCAGCTTTAGCAAATATCAGGGACCTGGCATCACCCACAGAACTTCATGTGTGAGTAGTTGGGAGAGGGGCATTCAGGTGATTGTTCTGTACTTATGCCTAGTAGACCCATTTAATGCCTTGCAGACTTGGTTACGAGCCATGTTGGTACACCTGGGGAGTTGACTCCTGGTTTAGAAATTCTATAAAGGAAAACATAATCCTGAAAGATATTATTAAATTAGCGTTTGTTTTTAAAACTAAAGAATTCATGTAGAGCGATTTATTCCTCTTGAGTGAGATTAGTTTAAGTACATAATGACTTGCGATCTCTTTCCCCAGAGCCTTAGAAGTCAGGCCTTTGTTTAAGTTCAAATATATTTCATCTTAAACTCCACTTATCCTCTGGCAGGAATTTTCCCTTTGAAACGCCACAGATGAGTAATACCCAATCATACAACCTCTTTCTGGTCAAATGTTAGATTGCTTTAAATCCAAAGGTGGACATTGTTTCAGGAAATATCACTTAGCTATATTTACTGTGAAAAAACACCGGGAATTCTAACAATAATGAAGTGCATGTACCTATGACCTTGCAATTCTACTCCTGTTTGTATACTTGAGAGAAATCCTTGTGTATTTGTATCGGAGATGTGTCCCTAGCAACATGGTTTGTAGGCTCAAGAACTGGAAAATGCAGAAAGATCACCTACAGTAGAATGAATAAATCCATTGTGATCTATTCACACAATAGACTGTCCTATGGGAGTGAAATGAATGAACTACAGTTAAATGCACCAAAGCAGTACTTATAGCAAAATGAGAAAGATTTTACATTCCCTCTTATTTTTTGTCGATGCTAAGGGGAAATTCTATCAATTGACCATGTTTGAGACCTTGCTTTCCATGCTCTGATGAAATCACTTATAGAAAGTGCCATCAGAAGTGAGACCTTGCTTTCTTTAATATCTAACTAATGTAATATAACTATGAATTATCAAAAAGCATAAAGAACTAATTGCAAGCTTAACAGAAGTCCTGGAAGAGAGACAATGTGTTTTAAAAGGATAAAAATTCCCTAGCCAATTTCCACATGTGTGGATTATAGACATAGTGAACACACGAATGTTCTTCATGTGTTAGACATATATGTACTGGCATCCTTCTGGTTTTTGAACATCATTTTGCTTTTTGTTGGACAGAGCTCCAAACTTTTAGGAAGTTGGTCTTTTCCATTGTAATCTCTAGATTGAGAACAGTTCCTGCTCCAATTTTGCTGATTTTTTCCCCCTTAACTATCTGGTCTCTCTTATTAGATAGAAAATGCCTTGTGACCTGTGTGATAACCTTTCTCTTTACTCTTATCATTCCATCTCACTCATGTGTACTATAAAGACATATAGGAAAGAGGTTTAATGAATACTTGTGGTAACAGGATTATGAAATTTTTACCACTAAATCTCTAAAGATCAGAATATAATTCTTCCATCTTCTTGGTATTATCTTTTCCTCGGAATGTGTTCATTCTAGAGCAGCTATAAAAATGAACATGGCCACAGGCACATTTTAAACATTAAAATGGACTTAAAAGCCCATATACTCTGAGAAAGTCATGAGAAAAGAGATAAACTTAAATGAACGTTTGATCCAGAACTAACACTGTATTTCTCTGTGCTATTTCTCCCTGCCATCTGCATCTTGATTACTTTACAGGGTCCATAGTAGTTTTATAGCATACAAGAATGTTTGTTTAATTGGCTAAAAAAAAAAAAATGCTTGTGCAAAAGAAAAAAAGGAGTGAAAANAGAACTAACACTGTATTTCTCTGTGCTATTTCTCCCTGCCATCTGCATCTTGATTACTTTACAGGGTCCATAGTAGTTTTATAGCATACAAGAATGTTTGTTTAATTGGCTAAAAAAAAAAATGCTTGTGCAAAAGAAAAAAAGGAGTGAAAGAGACAAACCAAATGTTTAAAGTATGGTTAGAGCATTGGAAAAGAAGGATCCAGGTAAAACAAAATTAAACCAATTTCTTAGCTGTAGGACTTTACATCAGGCTTGAACATGTTTAAGTGAATTATAAATCTTGGAAAATATAACATAGGTTAGAATCAAATTAAGATACAGCACTAGAAATACTTGCTCTTAGGTCCCAGAATTTAGAAGTTGCAAAGTTTTAAATGCTAGTAACAATTTCAAAAATTTAGCATCCAGTTAGCAAGAATAGTTGTTTAATATAGGAAATTACTAAATGGTACATATTGTTCCCAACACCATCCGAGTTCTACATACTGAACCAAAATATTGATTCAAGAATAGTGTTCCAAGGTGCTTGCTTTAGGTAGTACAAGAGGCCTCAATAAGCTATGTTTTTCCCCCATAAACTTATTTTCTTCCTCCCTTTTTGAAAAATATCTGATGGGATTACTGTTTCTTAAAATGAACTTTGGGGGACACTTATGTTTTGGGTCTATAAGTGTGTGGATGAAATATTTTAATATAAAAACTTATAAGATCAGTAACCTCTCTGGTTCTTTTTACTTTTGACACAAATTCTGACTGTTAATTTTAAATAAAGATCACTTTTATTTAAGTAAAAATGTTATTCGGTAATAGAAGAAGGATCAAAACTTGGGAAAAGTAAACTATGGTGAACCATGGGCAAGTCTGAAGAGAGGAATGGACGGTCAGCTTTTATTAGATTGTAGGAAGAAACTAGGGCGGACTATTTTGGACGGAAGTTTTTTGGAAAAGAACAAGAGTTTGAGGCTGAGATGGTTTCTCATTGGCTGCAAGTGGTAATTCGTGTATTGTTGCTGGGCAGGGAAGGATCTTTGTTTTCGTGAAGGCAGGAGATATGTGAAAGGTGTCCTTTTTTTGTCAAAATAACAGTTCTTCCCTCTTACTGCTGATTATGGAGGCTGTGTGTGTGTGTGTGTGTGTGTGTGTGTGTGTGTGGCATGTGGGTGAGAGCGCCCCCTTCAGGGCATCCAGACTCCATTTTAAATCAGATTTCCTTTTTTTTTTTTTTTAATAAGACATAAATTTATAAAGGTAATTGCACTGGTGATTCATCAAGTGTATCACAGATTCCTCACAATACCACTCCACACACACACCCACCACACACACTTATTCCAAGTATTTATTTATATGTTTTTCAAAAAAAGGAGGTTCTGGTCCTTCAGAGGTGTCTCAAGGGCAGAAAAACATTATTGGCATGTACTCCTTTCTTTGGAGCAAAGACAAATAAGTACAACTCAATAGCAATATCTAGATAACTTTGATGATACATGGTATATGATTAAATATCTGTTGAATTCATAATCATAATCTGAAGACCATGTTTAACCTTCATTTTGGATTGAAGTTTTACCTTTCCCTTCCCTGTCCCCTGAGCTAGACTCTGGTTGTTACACTAACAGAGAGTAACTTGACTTTCCTCAAACTTTAACTTTTAATTAGTGGGTTTTTTTTTTTTATGAAAACGCCAATGAACATTAAAATGGTCAAAACCATTGTGCATTCACTTTCCAAAGAGAAAGTACAGCCACTCTAAGGCTTTCATAGTCAGATTTTATTAGCTGAATGTATATTCTTAGTTCATATTCAATTTCATTAAATACAAAGTTTCCTTGTCTGTATTTTCCCAATCACCATCCTCTTCCTACAATCCATTATGAAGTAATTCAGGGTAGTCAGGAGAAATAAAAAGCACATGATTCATTCCATAAGACTTGTTCTACATTTGTATCGCTGCCAGTTGTGGAGCACGTGATTCAATTTGTAGGGCAATGTCACCAAGAACTCAGAGAATATTTTATAACTTTTTTAAAATTTATTTTTGAAAGAGAGCACAAGCAGGAAAGGGGCAGAGAGGGAGAGGGAGACACATAATCCAAATCAGGCTCCAGACTCTGAGCTGTCAGCACAGAGCCCAATGCCAGGCTCGAACTCAGGAAGGGTAAGATCATGACCTGAGCTGAAGTTGGCTGCTTAACCCACTGAGCCACCCAGTCACTCCTATCCTGTAGTCTTTAGCTCCCTCTATTGTGCATCACCTTCTAGACCTTCAGCTTCAGTATATTTTCTCCTACTCCTTTCTCTAATGTTTCTTCAATTCCTACATGCTGATAGACTTCTTTCCTTCCCCCTTTCTTTTGTCCTCTCTCCTGTCTTCCCTTTCCATCTCTTCTTCCTCTTTCCCCCCATTTTTGTGTACTCACTATTCTATCTACCTTCTTCAAGGAGGGAGATGCATACATTTTCTCTGGAGTCTGAATGCAACTATAAAACATTCAGGAATGATTTAGACATCACTGGTTCACTTTTTAAAGACATATTTAGGACCACATTGCATTGTTTCATATTGATTCTATTAACAACTATTCTTTTTAAAAATTATAATTGACACACAGTATTGCATTAGTTTCAGGTATACATCATAGTGATTTGATGGTCTATACCTTAGGCCACGCTCACAAGTGTGGCTACTGTCTGTCACCATACAATGCTATCACAATACAATTGACTATGTTCCCTATGCTGAAACTTTCATCCCCATGTTAAAATAATTCTTTACAGAATTTTATATAGATTTTTTTAAGAGAGTGAACTTAAAAAAAAACTTATTTTGAGAGAGAGAGAGCACAGCGTGAGTGGGAGAAGGACAGAGAAAGAAGGAGATAGAGAATCCCAAGCAGGGTCCACACTGTCAGCACACAGAACCTGATGTGGGGCTCAATCTTAAGAGCTCAAAGATCATGACCTGAGCTGAAACTAGGAGTCGGATGCCTAACCAACTGAGCCACCCAGGCACCCCTAGACTTCTTTATAGGGACCTCCGTTCTTATAACCTAAGACATTACTCAATCCTCTGAGTTTATTTTTTTGGTTGTTGTTAGTTCTCATGGCCTAGNTAACCAACTGAGCCACCCAGGCACCCCTAGACTTCTTTATAGGGACCTCCGTTCTTGTAACCTAAGACATTACTCAATCCTCTGAGTTGATTTTTTTTGGTTGTTGTTAGTTCTCATGGCCTAAAATATTTGTTAGCCTTAGATTTTCCATGATTTTTCTGCTAGACATCAAGCAAAAAGAAGGCAATCCTTCATGATTTACCTCCATTTGAAAAGAAAATTTCACCTATTAACCTCACGCAATCTGAATTCCAAATTCTAATTTAGATGCTGTGGGAATCCCATTTTTTTTTTCGGCAAATGGATGTCAAAAGGTTTCTGCATTTCTGCTCTGTACTCTCCATGGCTATATTCTGCATGGGTAATCCTCTGTGACTACTCAGTGAGTGTTTCTGTAGTCAACCTGACTTCATTTCATGTTTTAATATTATTGAATAGTGATTATTTGAGTTCTTCCCTGTGTTTTAAACTTATGGCATTAATCATTTCTAGCCTAAACTATATTTCTTTTGTAATCATAGACCAAAGCAATGTAATACATGTAAAGATTTTTCTTTTTTATAATTTAATATTAATTCATCACCTACAGGCATGGATGCTTCTTTGCCTTCCAAGTATAACAGACATTCACTGGTTTCCTGAGTAGAGATTTCTGAATCATTTCTGATTCCTTTATCTCCTGACCTCTGATTATATATAAATCAGTCACAAGTCTTTTCTATTTGACCCGTGTAATAGTTCCAATATACCCTATTCTCACTTGCTTCCTGGACTAGAAACATTTGAACTGTGTGCAAATATATAATGCGACATTTAAAAATTCACCCTTGAAGCTTTTTAATTAGACCCTTTTCCTCACAGCTTAAGGAACACAGGTCTCCTAACAAGCTCTAAAGCAATTTCACTTGTACAGATCTTCCTCCACTTATGGGGGTATGTCTCAATAAACCCATATGTTGAAAATTTGGTAAGTCAAAAATTCGCTTAATACACCTGACCTACAGAACATCATAGCTTAGCCTCATCTACTGTAAACGTGCTCCAAACACCTTAGCCTACATTTGTACAAAATCACTTCCCACAGATCCTCATTTATAATAAAGTATTGACATTTAATTTAATTTACTAAATACCGTACTGACATTAGAAAGTGGAATGACAGTACAGGTGCAGAATGGTTGTGAGAAGTTTGGTTGTTCACTCTTGCCATTGCAGGGCTGACCAGGAGATGAAGCTCCTGCCCATGCCCAGCATGAGAGAGCATTGGACCACATGGCCAATCCTAGACAAGACCAAAATTCAAAGTGCTGTTTCTACTGAATATATATTACTTTCACACCATCATAAAGTCAAAATATTATAAGTTGAGCCATCATTTGGTTGGGGACTGTCTGTATTCAAATTCCCTTAAAAAAAGTAAGTAAAAAAAAATCCAGTTATTTTCCTTTTTTCCTCTTTCCTCTAAAGAGAAAAAAAGAGTTCAATGAACATATGGTTCCATTTTCTTGTAGTTCACAAAATGTAGGGAGCATCAAAATCACCTGGAACTTGGGGCACCTGGGTGGCTCAGTCGGTTAAGTGTTTGACTTCAGCTCAGGTCATGATCTCATGGTTCATGGGTTTGAGTCCCACGCTGGGCTCTGTGCTGACAGTTCAGAGCCTGGAGTCTGCTTCTGATTCTGTGTCTCCCTTTCTCGCTGCCCCTTCCCTGCTCGAGCTGTCTCCCTCCCTCTCTCCTTCCCTCTCTCCCTCTATATCTCAAATAAATAAACCTTAAACAAAAATCACCTGGAACTTACAAATCTGAGAATCTTGTGACCCCATCACAAAGATTCTGATTGGATTTGGGGCCAGACCCCATAATTTTGCATTTCTAACAAGCTTCCAGATGATGTTGATACTGCTGGTTTGAGGACTGCATTAGACAGCGAGCACCACCCTAACCTATCTATATCCCTTGACTGTGTTTCCCTCCAGAAAACTGAGAATATTCCTTATTTAAGCTGGAAAACTAAACTATTTGTTCAAAAAATGCTGAAAATACTTAACTCAATTTTGCACTTTAAAATCTAGTTGTTGACTAAACAGTATACTTTAGACTGGCATTCTACCAAAGAGTTTTTAAAAATAGATCAAGAGATATGTCTTTTTCCACTTTAAAAACTATCAAACATGTTTTGAATACAGAAGACATTTTAAACATATTGTCTAAAGAACCTAGTCTCTTCAATATATGCTAATATAAATACACAAGCATAATTTATCGGGCATCTTGTGCACCGTAGTGTGTTAGATTTTTTCTGACATAGATTTCAAAAGGTATATGAAATATCAATATGGTGTAGTAGGAAGTACAGTGGCTTTGAAATCAGACACCTGTGGTTACATCCTCCCTGTTACATATACTAGCTTTGTAGGCATGCATAAAGTTCCTAACTGCTTTAAGGCCAGTTCCCCTTGCTTGCAAAGGCTTTAAAAAATTTTTTTAAATGTTATATTTTACTTCTGAGAGAGAGCAGGGGAGGGGCAGAGAGAGAGGAAGACACAGAATCCAAAGCAGGCTCCAGGCTCTGGGCTGTTGGCACAGAGTCCAATGCGGGGTTCAGACCCACAAACTGTGAAATCATGACCTGAGCTGAAGATGGACACTTAACCAACTGAGCCACCCAGGTGCCCTGCTTGCAAAAACTTTTAGCTATTAAATGATACCATGTATGCAAATAATTTAATATAGCATCTGTTAAGTAATAGAGAGTAAACACAAATATGTGGAAAACAATTTGCCATTACCCACTTCTCAACTTCAAATTCTTTTTCAAAATTCCAAGGATATGGATATTTTTCTGTCTCTGGTCCCTCAACTATGAGAATATCAATTTTTAAATGTAACTCAGGTAGTCTTGGACCTCATCTACCTCCATCAGAACCTACAGTGCATCCAAGGAAATAGTCCAACGCCAACTAGTAATTAAACAGGAATTCCAAACTTTGATCTTCCAAAAAAATTGACAGGATGCAAATCATAACCCACAGAAATGTGAAAAAGCCCCTTTCATACTTTCCAGTACTTTCTCACTTTGTGTTTGCAGGAGTGCCTCGCAGAGATAAATCCCCAAGGCCATAAAGGCCTGCCAGGTTGTTTTCCTATCTTTCCAGGGTTTCTCTTACATGACATTTTACTGTGTAGATTGCGGTAACCACTCTTGAGGTCCTCTTCCCTAGTTTCCAACTGCCTTTCTAGTTTTATCTCTTTTTACCTATTGTTTTGATTCTAAGTAAAAAAATGCCAACAGCTGAGTTAACCAAGTCTCCCTTTTGGGTTCCATAGCAAGAGGGGAGCAGTGTGAGGAACACTTACTTACACATGAGTAGATCATGACCCCTTCACAAATGAAAGCAGGAGCCTGGTAGGAATTATGATTGTGTTGTTTTTTCCCAACACCACAGGGTAATATTTGGACACCCACTGGGCATGATTGAACTCAGTTTTGACACTATCTACCTGGCAATAGTGTCAGATATCATAGCCTAAGGGCTCGAATCTATAAGCCTCCCCCTTACCTCCCTTCATAAGTTCAGGTCATCACTTGTGCTTCTGACCAACTGGCTACAGATTGAGGTCCCAGTGACCCCCTTCCTTGGGTGCCATAAATTTGCTCGAGGGGCTCACAGAACTCAGATATTTACTTATTAGTTTATTCTAAAAGGATATAACTCAGGAATGGCCAGATGGAAGGAGTGCATAGGGCAAGGTTTGGGGAAAGGGCACACAGCTTCCATGCTATGAGCACTCCAGTCACCCTTCATTTCCATGTATTCATTAACCTGGAATTCTCTAAACCCCATACTTTGGGTTTTTATGAAGTCTTTGTTACATAGGTATGATTGATTAACTTATTGGCCATTGCAGATTGAACTCCATCTCTAGAGCCTCTTCCCACCAGGGGGTGGTGGTGGGACTGAAAGTTCCAACTCTCTAATCACACTGATTTGCTCAATAGTATTGAGACTTAGATGCTTTCTAAAAGTCACCTCATTAACAAAACTCAAGTATGGTTGAAAGGGTTCATTATGAACATCAAGGCACATTTGTTGCTCTTACCATTTAGGAAATTACAAGATTCTTAGGAGCTCTATGTCAGAAAGAGATAAGAATCCAATATATATTTCTAATTATAAAGCACAATAAGTGACTTGTGAATCATGAAATATTATGTATGTGTTGTATATATGTGGGGGGGGGTGAAGGTGAAAAAACAGGGTGAAACAAAAGATAGAAATTGAAGTGTTTTTTTTAATTTGGTAGGAAACTGAGGCACAGCATACTTTGTCAGAATTTATACTGGGAAAGAAGCAAATGCATAAGAGGTCAGAGTCTCAGGTTTAAGGCTGTGGTCAGAGGTTAGAGACAATGATAATTTAATCAATAGTATTTATAGAGACTTAGGATGCCCACAGAAGTGTTCAGTGCTATGAGGATACAGTGACGAATAGGTCAGGGACCCTGTCATAAAATACTTTACATTCCAGTGAAGGAAGAGAGACAATGAACAAATAAGTAAATGGGGTTTCTTATACATATAAAACAGTAAAGACAATAAAATATTTTTTTGATTTTTGTTTTTGTTTTTGTTTTTGTCTTGCAACTGTTGACAAGAATGTAGAGCAACTAAACTCTCAGACCCTGCTGGTAGAAATGCACATTGGTATCAACGCTTTGGAAATTTTCTTGGCATTATTAAATCAAACCTATGTATATCGCATGAGCTAGCAATTTTATTCTCAGATATATACCTGATAGATAGGCATAGACACATACATCAGAAGACATATACTAGACTGCTCACAGCAGCATTGTTTGTTATATCCAAACATTTGAAACAACTCTAATGCCTATCAATAAGAAAACATATATATGGGCCTCTGGGTGGCTTAGTCAGTTAAGCAACTGACTCTTGATTTTGGCTCAGGTCATGATCTCATACAGGTTTGAGCTCCGCAACTATGCTCATGCTTCCAGCATGGAGCCTGCCTTGGGATTCTTTCTCTCTCTCTGCCCCTCCCTACTGCGCTCTCTCTCTCTCTCACTCTCTCTCTCTCTCTCAAAATAAAATAAACATTAAAAAGTAAGAAAACAGATGCATAAACTGGCACAGTCAGAGAAAAGAATGTTCCTATAGCAATGAAAATGAATGAACCACTGCCACACACAGCATGGATACATCTCAAAAATGTTGCACTGAGAAAAGAAGGTGGACATAAAAGAGTATATTCTATATGAACTTATATAATGTTCAAAAACTATCAACATTACTTTAGGTGTTGGAATTTAGGATTAGGAATTTGGTTACCTGGCGGGGAGAGGGACAATGAAAGGGAAGGGCATGAGCAGAGCTTCTGGGGTTCTGGAAGTGTTCTACTTACAGAATGGTGGTTATATGGCTGTGTTTACTTTGAATTGTAGACTTCTGACACGCACACTTTTTTATAAACATATTATGGTTCAATAATAAAAGTTTTGGTGTTGACTTTTTGAAGTATAAATTGATTTATAGCACTTCTCTGTTAAAGCTTTGGAAAGGTTCCCATCCAGACTCCTTACTCTCAGCTACAAAAGCCTTCGCTGGCCCCTGACTACGTTTCTAATCTCTCTTCTCACCTCTAACAATGGCAGAATCACTGGATAGTCTATCTTCTTGTATATACATGTACACACACATATAATTTCTTCTTGGGACAAGTGAATTTTGTAATGACTCTTAATGTCTATTTGCTATTCAGTTGGTATGCTTAGTAAGCAGTTGAGTTATATTCAAGGCCATCAGACTATATAGAAAAGAAGCAAAGTGAAATCAGGACCCTAAAACTGCAAAACTGAAAAAAAAATGGTGCCAAAAGAGAAACCTGCAAAGGATACTGAAAAGAATAAACAATGGGTAGCAAGAAACGCAGAAAACTGAGTACAACTGAAGCCTGAAGGGAAAGAATTTCTACAAGAAGAAACTGGCCATCCATAGCAAATGATACAGTGATAGCTAATCTTGTATGACTTGGTGGAGCTATGAGGTGCCCAGATATTTGGTCAAACACTATTTTGGGTATTTCTATGAGGGTATTTTTTTTTAATATTAGTATTTAAATCAGTCAACTTTGAGTAAGGCAAATTGTCCTCTATACTGCGGGTGGGCCTCATCCAAACAGTAGAAGCTCTGAATAGAACAAAAAGACTGGCCTCCTCCAAGTAAAAGAAGATTCTCTAGCAGATTGCCTTTGGACTACAGGGACTTTGCAACATTGGCTCTTTCTGGTTCTATAGCAAATGGTCTGTGGACTGGACTGGAATATCAGCTTTCCTGAGTCTTTAGCATGCTGGCCCACCCTGAAAATTTTGGACTTCCTAGCTTCCATAATTATGTGAGCCAATTTCTTATAATAAATATTATATTTCCTATTGGTTATGTTTCTCTGGAGAACCTTGACTAATACCAATACTAAGAAGGTCACAGAGTGAGAACAGACTTAACTGTTGGTTCTTCCAAACATCAGAAGTCTAGACTTTGTTTAGAGCTGTTCAGTGAGTTGGTGAATATAGAGATTCAGTTGGAATACTCTTCAGTGGAAATAAGATATTGGGAAATGGAGTTGGAAGGATAAAACAACTCTTTTGCAAAGTGCTGAGGGCATATAAATAGGGCAATAGAGGACATTGACTAAAAGAATTTTTTTTATTTTAATGGGGAAATTTAAGACATGTTTGAAGACCATTGGGCTTGCTTCCAAACAGAGGTAGTAAGGGAGGAAATGGAGTCTAGATTTTGAGGGAAGTCAGTAAATTTAGATGAAATGTAGAATGCTTGTTTAACTGTAACAAGACAAAAAGGAACAAAGATGCATTCAGACTGCTATTTTGGTGTTGGAAGATCAGTTAGCTTTCATCTGATTGCAGCTACCTTTTCTTTTATGAGAAATGATCACCTAGGTGTGCTAGAAGATTCTGAAGAAAAAAAAAAGTTAAATAGTCATCCTTAAGAGTTGGTAAAGTAAATTTACTGGACAAGCGCAGTAGGGTTTTCTCAGTGTTGAGTGTTTAGTAACAATTTTGGTCAATATATTGAAAGCAGTTCCCATTGGCATGGTTCTGTTTTCTTGGCATTGGTTGATTGAATGCAGGTGTAGACAATGCAAATAGTTTGTTTATCAATGGTTGGGATTTTGCTAGAGGAGTGAGATAGAAAAAAAGGCAAAAATAGTTAAAATTTTTTACAGAAAAGAGGTATCTCTTTGGTAAAATGGTTGCTCAGGGCATGAATGGTGGGGAGAGATGCTGACAAAGTGGAAAGAGCTATGGATTGAAGATCTCAACCAAGTCATCAAATTGCTACCATGGAACACAAGAATGAATGGTGCAGTATGTGTAGGCACGTGATTGTCACTAGAGCTAATTAGTTATGCATGTCTTAAATGCCTGTGTATATGAACTCAACCATAGTGAACAAAGTAGTTAAATTTTTACAAAGCATTGTCACTTCTGGCCTTAATAATAGACTAAGACTTTTGGACAAGCTTGGTATCGAGGAGGCTTATTTTGGAGACATTAAATTATAAAACTATTGAATACTAGGTGAAAAGCAAATAGTAAAAAGTCTCTTGTATATTTCCAATATCTATCTCGCTGAAGTCTTATTTCATAAGGTTTTTAACATTTCTAATAAGTAAAGATATAGAGGCTGGAAATAAATTATATCATACCATTAACATTTAAAATGTATATTATGCTATTAGTGTTTTATTAAAAGTGAAGTGTTTGTTTCATTATGATGAATTAAAGCATATTTAAATATAAATATAGATTCATTCTCAAGTTCACTCCACCAAAATTTAGTGGATTTAAGGTCTTAAACTTTTCAATGAAAGAGCATTTTGGCTTTTTTTTTTCCAGAAAATTTGAAAGCTGCGTGGAAAATGTAGCATTCAATGATTTGTTATTTTTTAAATAAATAATGAAGGACAGATGTAGTAGAATGTGGGATTAATTGTCAAATAGACCAAAACTAAAATATAAAAAGAATGAGAAAATTGATCCCTTGAGGGATGTTAGTACAGTGAACACTCTGGATTTGTTCCCTCCTTACTTGCTTTCTGCCGTATTGCAGACATTAGAGAGCTAATACCTATGCTCCTTCGTGGAATGGGAACTGAGCTAATGTTTTTGGAATGAAGTAGTTTTTATTTTTTTAATTTCTTAATTATTTTTTAACATTTATTCATTTTTGGGAGAGGGGCATAGAAAGACGGAGACACAGAATCCGAAGCTGGCTCCAGGATTTGAGCTGTCAGCACAGAGCCCGGTATGGGGCTCGAACCCACAAGCAGTGAGATCATGACCTGAGCCGAAGTCGGATGCTTAACCGACTGAGCCACCTAGGTGCCCCTGGAATGTAGTAGTTTTAAATGAGAATAAAATAATGTGGTAAAGATTGTTAGTGCCAGGAAAAGATAAAGGCATTAAGAGTGATTTTCTCTTTTTATTTCTAGGATTACACTTAAAACTCCAAGATGTTAGGGAGCATGATCCTGAAGCTTGCTCAGTATTCTGATATGCTGCTTTATTAGGTTTACGAAATATTAAACTTAGTTCATTGGCTCTGGGTTAGTGACTTTTATGGCTGATATTTAACTTGTCATCATTTCCCAACCTTAGCTAGAGATGGGCCTCACAAAATTGGATTGGACAGCAATGAAGGCTTAGAAATTTATATACTCATTTATATAAATTGGCAAATTATGCATGGATTCAAAACAATCTATAGAAGCTTAATGAACATTCAGACATGCCTCTCAATTTGTAACAAATTGCAATTAGCAGTCAGTGTGTAGTGAAATACTGTAGTCCTCATCAGGCAAACTTGGAATAGAATTCACACTCTGTCATTTATGAGACATATACCTAAGGGCTTTGAGTCTGTGTTTCCTTGTTTTAAAATGAGGGTGATTATATCTACTTCACCGTGAGAAGTACATGAGCAAATGTAGGAAAAAGGCCCTGCTGAGCTCCTGGTAGATACTCTCTAAATGTTAATTTTGGTCTTGAATCAGAGTAGATTCAGCCACAATAATGATCTTTATGATAGGATTTAACATATCAAACAAATGATGTGTTAACTATGAATAGCAAATTCAAATAATTACCGTGCAGGAAGGATTTCCACAGTAAGATGAAATACGTGTCTATACTTAGGAAAACTTTTTAATTACTCAGTTTTCCTAAGTCGTTTGTGTCTCCTATTGTTCTCTGGAATATTTGTGCTTCCACTAAACCAGCGAAGCATTTAGCCTCAATATTTGCTTCCTACTTTTTTTTAATAGTTTATTCTCAAGTTGGTTTCCATATAACACCCAGTGCTCATCCCAAGTGTCCTCCTTCATGCCCATCACCCATTTTCCCCTCTCCCTCATCCCCCATCAGCCCTCAGTTTGTTCTCAGTATTTAAGAGTCTCTTATGGTTGCCTCCCTCCCTCTCAACTATTTTTCCTTTTTTTCCCCTCCCCCATGGTCTTCTGTTAAGTTTCTCCTGACCCACATATGAGTGAAAACATATGGTATCTGTCCTTCTCTGCCTGACTTATTTCATTTAGCATAATACCCTCAAGTTCCATCCACATTGCTACAAATGGCCAGATTTCATTTCTTTCTCATTGCCGCGTAGTATTCCATTGTATAGATAAACCACATCTTCTGATCCATTCGTCAGTTGATGGACATTTAGGCTCTTTCCATGATTTGGCTCTTGTTGAGAGTGCTGCTATGTACATTGGGGTACTTGTGCTCCTATGCATCAGCATTTCTGTATTCCTTGGGTAAATTCCCAGCAGTGCTATTGCTGGGTCCTAGGGGAGTTCTAGTGTTAATTTTTTGAGGAACCTCCACACTGTTTTCCAGAGGGGCTGCCCGGTTTGCATTCCCACCAACAGTGTAAGAGGCTTCATGCTTTTGAAGTACATCTTGCAAAGATCCTGGTCCTGACAACTTATTGATTAGAGCTGCAATTTATTCATCTCATCTGCCACCATTTATTGAATTCCTAACTGTGGAAGCTACCTGAATCTTGGTTACCATCATCACTCACCTGGATCATAAAATAACCTCTGAAGTATTTTGTTGACAATCCCCATTCCACAGGTCAGTGAAAGTGATTTTTCTGAAAACTCAAAATCAGAATTCTGTTCCCCTCCCATTTAAACCATGTCACATATTTCTAATTGCATTTATAATAGAATCTCCAGCTATGCCTGTGGGGTCCTCCATTGTGCTACCCATCTCTGCAAGTTCATTCTGATCACTCCTCCTATCCATCATGATCTTTCACCCAGCTGGATGCTTCTCAGTTCCTCCAACACAGTGAAACCTCACACACCGCTCTACACAGCATGTAGCATGCTGCTTCCTTGGCCTGGAATGCTCTCTTTCACATTCTTTAAATGATTATTTTCTTCTTTGCCTGTAGTTCTCAGCATGAGACAATGTTAGCTCTGCTGAAAGGTCTTTCTTTATGAACATATCTAAATGAGGTCATCTCTTATTTTCCTGGTTACATTACTTTACACAATACTTTTATATCATTCTATTTGTCCATGGTCTTTTTATTATTTATGTGTGTCACTGACTAGAATATATTCTATATCTGTCTTGCTCACCTTTGTATTTCTAAAACTGAATTGTCAAAGTATGTACAGTGAGTGACACCGATGTATAAAGTGATGTTTGGTGGAAGATGCATACTGGGTGTTCTAGGTACGAAGAAGTTGGTCCAAGATAGGAAGGCACATCTACGTACACAACCCTTTCCATTTTTCTTTACAGATCAGATAAGCAGAGCTGAGGAGACACCATTTCTAGGGGCAAATCACAGCATGCCTACACATTCATAGCTTTTGTAAGCATAGCTAATGTGTCCTCTCATCCAAGTTGATTTATCTGAATGAATGAACAAAAATAAATGTTATTATCTAGTAGTAACAGAAATTAAATAATTGCAGTTTCTGGCCCAGTAGGAAATAGTGCTTGAGTGGGTACCAACCAGCAAATGCTATTAAAATATTTGTTCAGCTAATTAAAAGTAATGTCTCAAATTATATTTTAAAAGGCCCAGTTTAAATCTCAAGGCTCTGCATATATTTGTTAGGTCTTTTATTACAAGAGTATTTCTATTAGCAAAAAAAGATATTTCCTTAAATAGACAATTACTAGAAGAAATTGTCTACACTGGGGGGTTGAAAAAAATAGCATTAAGTGGGTCGCTGATTTTGCTTTTCTTGTTATTAGACTTCTGTCTCCCCTGATGAGAGATGTACCTCCTACCATGTTTTTAACATCACGACATTATAAAGTTGTTCAGATATGTTTTATAAATAGAGCAATACCACTTTCAGTCAGCATCTCAGTAGCCCTCAGGGATGACCTTCGAAGCCTCCTCAGCATCCCCTTTATGTTCTATTTTTTGTTAGGAACTTGTTTGGGAAAGTGCAACATAGGCTTTTGGGGGTCACACAGATTTTGGCTCAAGTCACAGATTATCACTTGTTGGATATTAAATACCCTGTGCTTCAGTGTGTCATCTGTAAGTCAGGGTGAAACATATTTATAGGATGGCCTATATGAAAGAAGATATGCATACCTGACCTAGAATCACTACTATTAATTGTTGCTTGCTATTATTCTTGGGATAGCAGAATACTTTGGAAATAGATGAGCCAATTTAAGTAAGATGATGGACTAAAGCACTGCCTTATGCTTTGTCTTCTATTTACAGTTGACTTGACTTTCTTTCCTCCTTTATCCTGACTACTCACCTCCTTTCTTCATATTCAACACTTGGAACTTGCTTTTTGCCTAACAGTTCCATGAAAATTAATAAAGATTTCCATATTTGCTTCTGCCATGCCCCTCCCCTGCCCAGACTCCCCAAAAACATACAAGGAAATTCCTAAGAAAAAAAAATTACAAATCTTACTTTGACAATGGTATCTATGACAAATTTAGATTGACATCTAGTTTAAGACAAATTTTGTGTTGATTTTATATTGGATATATTATGAAACTGTACTGACCAGAATTTTTTTTCTAGAACATGGAATACCAAATGTACAATACAATCTAAAAATTTGTTGCAATCAGAAATAAAATTTTAGAAATTTTAACAAAATATGCATGCCCAAGGAAAACCAACATTCTACTGTTGGTAATGTTTATCATTACTATATTATATACCAGGCATTTAGTGGAGCCCTTTTGTGCATTATTTTAAATACTGTCTTCTATTTGCCACCCATTTGAGGTACTCATTTTCTCCTCTATTCATATCATTTGTTTATTTTGCTTTTTTTTCTTTTCAAAGAGGGTATTTAACTTTTCAATATTTTGGATTTTTGAATGTTTGCAACAAATTTCCATTGCTTTTTTGTTCTTTCAAGATTTTCTTAAATTCAAGTTAGTTAACATAATCTATGGTATTGGCTTCAGGAGTAGAGTTTAGTGATTCATCACTTACATATAACACTCAGTGCTCATCACAACAAGTGCCGTCCTTAACGCCCATCATCCATTTAGCCTATCACTCACCTACGTCCTCTCCAGCAACTCTGTTAGTTCTCTATAGTTAAGAAACTCATAAGGTGTGCCTCCCTCTCTGTTTTTATATTTTTAAAACTTTTCCTTCCCTTTCCTTATGTTCATCTGTTTTGTTCTTAAATTCCACATATGAGTGAAATCATATGCTATTTGTATTTCTCTGACCTATTTTGCTTAGCATAATACACTCTAATTCCATATACACCATTGTGAATGGCAAGATTTCATTCTTTTCTGTGGCTGAGTAATATTCTATTTTACACACACATCACATCACATCACATCTCCTTAATTCATTCATCAGTCAATGGACATTTGGGCTCTTAATTTGGCTACTGTTGATAGTGCTGCTATAAACATCAGGGTATATGTGACTCTTCAAATATGCATTTTTGTATCCTGTGGATAAACACCTAGTAGTTCAATTGCAGGGTTGTAGGGTAGTTCTATTTTTAAATTTTTGAGGAACCTCCATATTGTTTTCCACAATGGCTGTACCAGTTTGCATTTCCACCAGTAGTGTAAGAGGGTTCTCCCTTTCTCTGTATCCTCAACCACCTCTTTTGTTTCCTGAGTTGTTAATTTCAGCCATTCTAACAGGTGTAAGGTGGTATCTAATTGTGGTTTTGATTTGTATTTCCCTGATGATGATTGATGTTGAGCAAACTTTCATGTGTCTGTTAGCCATTTCTATGTCTTCTTTGAAGAAATGTCTATTCATGTCTTCTACTCATTTCTTTACTGGATTATTTTCTGGGTGTTGAGTTTGATAAGTTCTTTATAAATTTTTGATACTAGCCCTTTATCAAATGTGTCATTTGCAAATATCTTCTCCCATTCTGAGGTTGCCTTTTAGTTTTATTGATTGTTTTCTTCACCATGTAGAAGCTTTTTATCTTGATGAAATCCCAATAATTCATGTTTGTTTTTGTTTCCCTTGCCTCCAGAGACATGTCTAGTAAGAAGTTGCTCCAGCTGAGGTCAAAGACATTGCTGCCTTACATTCTCCTCTAGGATTTTGATGGTTTCCTACCTCATGTTTAGGTCTGTAATCCATTTTGAATTTACTTTTGTGTATAGTGTAAGAAAGTGGTCCAGTTTCAGTCTTTAAAAAAAAATTTAATGTTTAATTTTGAGAGAGAGAGAGAGATACTCAGAGTGCAAGCAGGGGAGGGGCAGAGAGAGAGGGAAACAGACTCCAAAGTGGGCTCAGGTTCTGTGCTGTCAGGACAGGACCTGATTCAGGGCCCAAAATCACAAATGGTGAGATCATGACCTGAGCCAAACTCAGACGTTTAACCAACTGAGTCACCCAGGTGCCCTATCCAGTTTCATTCTTTTGCATATTGTCCAGTTTTCCCAACAACATTTGTTGAAGAGACTGTCTTATTTCCATTGGATATGCTTTCCTGCTTTGTCAAAGATTAGTTGACCATATAGTTGTGGGTCCATTTCTGGGTTTTCTTTTACTCCATTGATCTATGTGTCTATTTTTGTGCCAGTATCCTGTCTTGATGATTATAGCTTTGTAATGTAATACAGCTCAAAGTCCAGAATTGTGATTCCTCCAGGCTTCACTTTCTATTTCAACATTACCTTGGATATTCAGGGTATTTTCTGGTTCCATACAAATTTTAGGATTGTTTGTTCTAGCTCTTTGAAAAGTCCTTATATCACTTTGATAGGTATTACATTGGCTGTGTAGATTGTTTTGGATAGTATAGACATTTTAACAATATACGTTCCTCCAATCCATGAGCATGGCATGTTTTTCTATTTCTTTTTGACTTCTTCAGTTTCTTTCATAAATATTCTATAGTTTTCAGAGTACAGATATTTTACCTCTTTGGTTAGGTTTTTTTCCTAGATATCTTATGGGTTTTGGTGCAGTTTTAAATGGGATCGATTCCTTGATTTTTCTCTCTGCTGCTTTATTATTGGTATATAGAAATGCAACAATTTTCTGTATGTTGATTTTATATTCTGAGACCTTGCTGAATTCATGTTTCTGTTTTAGCAATTTGTTGGAGGAGTCTTTCGTGGTTTTCTATACAGAGTATCGTGTTGTCTATAAAGAGTGAAAGTTTGACTTCTTCTTTGTTGTCTAATTGCTGAGGCTAGGACTTCCAGTATTATGTTGACCAACAGTGGTCAGAGTGGACATCCCTGTCATGTTTNCTGGGCTAGCTGTCAGCACAGACCCCAATGTGGGGCTTGAACCCACAAACTGTGAGATCATGACCTGAGCCAAAGTCAGATGCTTAACCGACTGAGACACCAAGGTGCCCCAAGGTATGTTACTTCTATCCTAACATTCTTGAGGGTTTTTATCAAAAAGATGCTGTAATTTGTGAAATACCTTTTCTGCACCTATTGAGATCATATGGTTCTTATTTCTTTTATTAATGTGGTGTGTTACATTGATTGATTTTTAGATATTGAATCATCCTTGCAGCCCAGAAATAAATTCCACTTGATGATGGTAAATAATTCTTTTAATATACTGTTGGGTTGATTTGGTAGTATCTTGTTGAGAATTTTTGCATCCAAGTTCATCAAAGATATTAGTCTGTAAGTCTCCTTTTTTGTTGCATTTTTGTCTGGTTTTGGAATCAAGGTAATGCTGGCCTTATAGAATGAGTTTGGAAGTTTTCCTTCCATTTCTACTTTTTGGAACACCTTCAGAAGAATAGATATTAACTCTCCTTTAAATAGTTTGTGGAATTCCCCTGGGAAGCCATCTGGCCCTGGACTCTGTTGGGAGATTTTGGATTACTTACTCAATTTCTTTGCTGGTTATGGGTCTGTTTAAATTTTCTATTTCTTCCTGTTTCCATTCTAGTAGTGTATGTTTCTAGGAATTTGTCCATTTCTTCCAGATTGCCCAATTTGTTGGCATATAATTACTCATAATATTCTCTCATAATTGCTTGTATTTCTGTGGTGTTGGTTGTGATCTCTCCTTTCATTTGTGATTTTTTCTTTTCTTTTTGATATGCCTGCCTAGAGGGTTAATGCTTTCAAAGAACCAGTTCCTAGTTTCATTGATCTGTTGTACTTTTATAAAATACCTATATCCATTATTTCTGCTCTAATATTTATTATTTCTCTTCATCTGCTGGTTTTAGGTTTTATTTGATGTTCTTTTTCAGCTTCTTTAGGTGTAAGGTTAGGTGTTATAGTTGAGGCTTTTCTTGCTTCTTGAGTAAGGATTGTATTGTTATATACTTCCCTCTTAAGACTGCCTTTGCTGCATCCCAAAAATTTTTGGACTGTTGTGTTTTTATTTTCATTAGCTTCCATGTATTTTTTTTGTTTCTTTTTAATTTCCTGTTTAACCCATTCATGCTTTGTAGAAAGTTCTTTAACCTCCAGGTATTTGTATCTTTTCAATTTTTTTCTTGTGGTTGACTTCAAGTTTCATAGTGCTGCAGTCCGAAAGTATGGTATGATCTCAATCTTTTTGTACTGGTTGAAGCCTAATTTGTGACCCAATATGTGATATATTCTGGAGATTTTTCCATGTGCAGTAGAAAAGAAGGTGTGTTCTGCTATTTAGGATGAAACACTCTTAATATATCTTTTAAGTTCATCTGATCCCGTGTGTCATTCAAAGCCATTGTTTCCTTATTGCTTTTCTACTTAGATGATCTGTCCATTGCTGTAAGTGAGGTGTTAAAATCCCCTATACTATTATTGTATTATTATTAGTGAGTTACTTTAAATTTGTTATTAATCGATTTATATATATGGCTTCTCCCAGGATGGAGGCATAAATATTCATAATTGTTAGATCTTCTTGTTAGATAGACCCCTTAATTATGTTGTAGTGCCCTTCTTCATATCTTATTACAGTCTGCTTTAAAATATATCTTGCCTGATATAAGTATGGGTACTTCAGCTTTCTTTTAATTTCCATTAACATGATAACTGGTTCTTCATCCCCTCACTTTCAATGTGGAGGTGTATTTGGGTCTAAAATATGTCTCTTGTAAGTAGCATATAAATGGCTCTTATTTTTTTATCCATTCTGATAGACTATTTTTTGATTGGAGCATTTAGTCCATTTACATTCAGGGTAATTATTCATATATATGAATTTAGTGCCATCGTGTTACTTGTAAAGCCACTGTTCTGTAGATTGTCTCTGTTCCTTTCTAGTCTTTGTTTCTTTGGGTCTCTCTTTCCTGCTCAATGTGTTCCCTTTAATATTTCTTACAGAGCTGCTTTAGTGTTTACAAACTCCTTTAGGTTTTGCTTGTCTCGGAAATTATCTCTCCTTTTATTCTGAATGACAGCCTGGATAGAGTATTCTTGGCTGCATATTTTTCCCATTTAGCATATTGAATATATCATGCCACTTCCTTCTACCCTGCCAAGTTTCTCTGGAGAAGTCTGTTGCTAACCTTATATGTTTACCCTTGCAGGTTGAGGATGTTTTGTCCCTAGTTTCTTTCAGCATTTTCTCTTTCTCTTTGTATTTTGCTCATTTCACTATATGTCATGGTGTTGACCTATTTTTGTTGATTTTGAGGAGAATTCTCTCCTTGGACTTGAATGTCTGTTTCCTTCCCAGATTAGAGGAGTTGTCCACTATAATTTGTTCAAAAAAAGTTCCTCTGCTCCTTTTTCATTCTCCTCTTCTTCGGAGACTTCTGATATGGATATTATTGCACTTTATGTAATGACTGAGTTCCCTAAGTCTATATTTGTGATACAATATTTTTCTTTCCTTTTCTTTTCAGCTTCATTATTTTCTGCAATTTTATCTTCTATATCGTCTTTTCATGCTTCTGCTTTCTCTAATCCCTGTGGTTATGTATAGTCAGTTTTGCATCTCAGTTATAGCATTTTTTATTTCAGCCTGACTACTTTTTAGGTCTTTTATCTCTGTTGCAAGGGTTTCTCTGGTGTCTTTTATGCTTCTTTCAAGCCTAGATAGTATTCTTATGACTGTTGTTCTAAATTTTTATTGAGATATATTCCTTATATCTTTTTGATCCAAACAAAGTTAGCAATTCTTGCATCAGATACTTAAGGGAAACTATAGCCTTATTTATTGGACGTTGTAGAAGAAATTTTAAAAAATGAGTTGTACTTACAGTTCATATTTCTATTTTCATACTCTGTCCAGAACACTCTTGTGATTTGACTTCGATGTTTTTCATTAAGATGGATGTGGCTGGTAATGCCTGTGCTGCTAGTGACCCTTTTGGGCAATGGCATAGCTGCACAGGAGCTTTTTAAGCCTCGCCTTGTGCTTATGGAAGAAATCAGTTGTTCTCAAAGCATTAGCTGGAGAAGTAAGACCTGCCCCACAGCAGTCCTGCTCATGCCCTTGGCTAATGGTAAAAACTAGCATGCTTCACTCCTATTTCTTTCTTTCAGAAGAAACCCACTTATAGCTCCCAAGACTATTACATCTTAGTTTAGCCATACTGTTATTATTTTTACTTCCTTAGGGGTGGAGTTCTAAACTCTAATTATTGGCTAACATGTTTCATCTGACATGGGGGCATACTTTGGTTCATGTTAGAGACAAAACTTTCCGGGGTCAGGTTTGTTGACTGGCCAAATTTTCACCCATATGTGGTACATAAAAAGACTTCATACATAAAGTCTTTTTTTTAATACTCAAGTGGAAATAGCCAGAACATTCTTTAGGTAAGTTTGCATACATGGGTTAGCAATTGCTTTTTGTTTTTTCTTGCTGCAAAGTGAGATAATAAAATATATAATATTGGAAATTTCCTAGAAAATCTTTAACATTTTCTCTGTAGAAAAAGGCAGGATATGTACTGTATGTAGAAAGGCATATGTGGTATAGTGATTAATGTGACTTCTGTGTGGCTCAGTAGCAGCCCAAGTCACTGGATCATATTGTTCCTTGACATTGGATAAGACCTTAAATGCTGTCTGCTATAGGTTCCTCACCAATAAGATAGAAATAAACATTGTATATAACTCAAAGGATTATTGTAAGAGAGAAATGAATTAATATACATAAAATGCTTAGAACAGTGCCTGGCTAATAGTAACCAATAAATGTCAGCCATTGTACTGTAGCTGCAATGGTTGAAAGAACAGGCTCTGGAATCAAACAGCCAGTGGTCATATGTGTTCCACCATTGGTTCAGTATTGACAGTGGTATGACTGACAGCTCTATGCTTTAGCCTACTCAATGATAAATGCTGATAATCCCACTACCTAATTCAGAGAACGGTGTGGAACATTAAATGAGATATCAGGTGTAATATATTTAACATAGTGTGGTTCATGGTATATTCTGACCAAATATTAGTTTTACTGACCAGGATTTTGTTAAATCTATAGATCAGACTGAGGAGATCTGACATCTAAACAGTATTGAGTCTTAATCTATGAATACATTATATTCTCCGTGTATGTAGATCTTTTACATTTTTTATCAAATCACTTAGAAATATTTTTCATTATTTTTATATATGGAAAGATTCAAAAGAGTGAATTTTACATGAATTTGTCATTAGGTAAAACAAATTCATTGGTCTGGAATGAATTGGTTTTAGATAATGACTGGTTACCCCACTCACATGGAATTAGCACAAAAGAGGGGGATTCATTAAATATTTTTAAGTTAGATTGAACATGATACTAATGAAAAATTTGTTTTTAACATTGTTTATTTTTGAGAGAGGGAGATAGAGTGCGAGCAGGAGAGGAACAGAGAAAAAGGGAGACACAGAATCGAAAGCAGGCTCCAGGCTCTGAGCTGTCAGCACAGAACTCAATGTGGAGCTAGAACCCACAAATAGGGAGATCATGACCTAAGCTGAAGTTGGATGCTTAGCTGACTGAGCCACCCTGGCACTCCTAAAGAATATTTTTTATAATAAATTTTCATTTAATTATGGGTTTAAATGTAAAATTGCTCTGTTATGACTAATTATTTTCTCTAAGCATCACCATAATAATCATGATTTGATCATATTTTGATTAAATTGAAACATGGTTTGAACTCCATAAACTTTTAGAAATAATATAATTTTATCACACTGAAAATACAACGTTTGGAGATTTTATGATCCTGCCCCAAATCACATAGCTAATTACTGATGAAAATGGGCCCGGAACTTGGTCTCTCAATGGGAGTCTGCTGCAATACAAGATGATCTTTCTCATTCTCCCATTTTACACAGAGAAGGCAAGAAAGGTAATATGACTTGCTCTGGATGGTAATCCTGAAAGTAATATCTGTATCCAAACTTCAGGAGACCAAAAGCTTAATTATTTCCCTTAAGTAATAATTAATAAGCATCTGAGTGTTTTCACTCCACAGAGAAAAGATTTTGATATATTTACTCTGCATTCTATTGTCTCTATTATTATTTGATGACAGATTGATTTAGTCAAAACACAGCTGTCATGATATCACATCCCTGCTCAAACAGCCTAGTGGTTTTCCTAGCCTAGGAAAGAGGGAATCCCCAGCTTGGTATTCAAGACTTCCATAATCTGTTTTCAAACGTCCTTTCTAATTTTATTTCCCACTAGTCTTCAACATACCACTGAAAATTCTTCCTATTTTATGAATATGTTTTTCACTTTCTTATTGATGCATCATTGATTACACTCTTTTTCCTGTTTTTGGTGAACTGGCTTTAGTCAAATTCACACAGACCTTTGCTAAATGCTTATGTTGCATTTGGAAATAAAGGGGAAAAAAATCACTGACAGGATTTTATAATCCTATTGCAAAGATATGCCACATAAACAGAAAATTTTTAAATGGCTAATCAAGAGAGATAGTAAGTATATGCTAAATAAATAGTACATATGATTTCAGAGGATGGGGAGTTTAGTGTAGACTGACCTGGTCACAGAACATAGAATGGAAGATGGAGACTTTAAACAGGTTTTGAGAAGTGACTGAAATTGAAAGGTGACAGGGTGAAATATGAGCACTTTACCTGAATTTACTCAGTTATGTACCATTTGTTGTTTACAGGTAAACATAATCCAAACAAGTCTAGATCAGTCTACTTTTGCTGTAGATTTAAATCTATTCTGGCAAGTATCCTAAACTTTACCTATTACAAGGCTTAATACTTTAGCAGGAAAATTAGAAATATATTTAAGAGCTGTCTATTTGGGTGGGGAAGGAATGCNTCTATACCATGGAATACTCCATGGCAATGAGAAAGAATGAAATCTGGCCATATGTAGCAAGATGGATGGACCTTGAGGGTGTTATGCTGAGTGAAATAAGTCAGGCAGAGAAGGACAGCTACCATACGTTTGCACGTATAGGAGGATTAGGAGGAACTTAATGGAGGACCATGGGGAAGAAAAAGAGGGGGAAATAGTTGGGGTGAGGGAGGGAGGCAAACCATGAGAGACTATTGAATGCTGAGAACAAACTGAGGACTGATAGGGATGGGGTGAGGGGAAGGTGGCGGATGACGGGCATGAAGGAGGGCACTTGTTGGGATGAGCACTGGGTGTATGGAAACCATACCTGACAATAAACTATTTAAGAAAAAAGAAAAGAAATGAGACTCTGTTCCCAGAGAGACTACCATTGTGTCTTATGTCCAGCATTGTTGATTTATGAAGTACTGAAAGTCTTTCTAAAAAATCGTGGAAGTTTACTGGAAACATCTTTTTGTTTCTTTATCCTGAGTTGATGAATTTAGGAACAAGAAGCATAGAGATCTTTGATATACTATTTGGGCTGAAATAACGGGATAAGTAAGTCATAATTTAGGGAAAATGTGGGAGAATCCAGAAGCATATAATCTCTATTATACTTTCTCTTTCCTCTTTCATTCTTTTCAACTGTCTCTTTTTCCATATGTCAGGCTCTAAATGTGACTGACTAAAGATTGTGTGTGTGTGTGTGTGTGTGTGTGTGTGTGTGTGTAACCTTCCAACATACTCTAATGTACTAATAGTATCCTTATTAAAATATATGCCACATTAGGGATTTTTGCTTAATATTTAGGTATGCTTTGAGCTGTGATTGATCCACAGTAGGTGTTCAATAAATACTTGTTGGAAGACAACATGAATGGCTTCCTATAGAACTTCAGTATAATGTAAGAAAACATGCCTGCTTCTAGTCCACATTTGTGCCTGTATTCACTCATCTATAATCTGAATTTCAGCAAGTATCATCCTCTTGTAATTAAAACAAATTATATTTGTCAAGCACCCACAATGTTCAAGACTGTGTTTAAGGCATGGTTGAAAATTAAAAAGTATAAAATAGACTCTTAAATTCCATTTTTTGCTAATATGTATATCTCCTGTACCTGGTGAACTACATTGTGTTATCTCATGTAGTCCTGACATAATAGAGACGTGAATATTTTAATTATCTAAGTTCTACAAGTGGAATAAAGAAGCTGATTTTTCAACAGATTCTTCCAATTAGTTTGAATACAATGTCTATAAACTACAAATATTGAGGGAGGTTTAGAAAGGTTTTCAAAATCAAATAAATATTATTTTTACCCAAGGTGCAGAAGAAGGGGCAGATAGAGTCACTAAATGCATAACTAAAGATTCCACGCCTATAGGAAGTGTTTATTGTGTCGTTATTTTCCATGGTGTCCTTGGCTTCTTAGCTTTATATCAAATTTACAGAGATGAATTCTCCATTTGTCACCTTCACATGAAGGTTGGCCTTTATCTTGTCCATCAAAGAAATGGGTAAAGTTATTCAAAAAAATTGTAAAATTTCTATTATAAACAGGGAAGGTTATAATATTAAAAAAGTTTGATTAAATATGATAAACCATGCAATAGAAAAAGTCTGACAATCAATACACCAAGGGCAAATATGTCTGCTAATGAAGGCAAGATATTCAAGCAATTGATAATCAGACTTTCAATAATTTAGATCCAGAAATTTCCAATAAGGGAATGTTTTTTAGCTAATCAGTGACAAAAATATATCTTTAAGCATTTCAGGAGGTATTTCTACTAAAAGCCTGGTCAACACTTGATAGTATGTAGCACAAAGAGATGGTTTATAAATGGGACTTACCACTGTCCTTCTTTAATTTAGATACTGAATCATCTATTCAAGAAATATTTACTGATTGCTTATCATAGGCCTGACTTTGTTCTAGGCACTGATGTAAATAGTCCTTTTTTTTTTTTCATGGAAATTACTCTTTAGTAGGAATAAGTATACAAGTAAATATATAGCATGTCAATGACAAGGAAAAAGAAAATGCATGGTTAAGGGGCTAGGGAATAATGCATGGATAAGAGGGTGCCCCACAAGACCTCAATATTTAATGCAACAAAATGTTTTCTGGAACTAAAATTAATTTTCTTCCCCTATGACTTCAAGTTAGAAGTATTTGCAAAGATAACTACAGAGTTTAATTTCTATAAACTGGAAATTACAAAGAGGTTACTAAAGTATTAAGCAAGTTTTAAAAACAAAAATCATTTTCTCCTTGGCTTTCAAAAGAAAAAAGAAATTTAGATACTTATGACTCTTTTGAGGAACAGAGTCCAATTTAGTTCAATATTGTAAGCTCCTTGGTTGATGGCAACTTTTTCTGCAAAAAAAGATGCCAAGTTAGAAATGCTTTCTCTATACAAACAGCTGAACTAGATGGATATTGTACTATAAGATAATATTTGTGAAAGATTTTAATTGATCCAGTGTTTCAGATTAAAATTTAAGTGAGTTAGAGGAATAAAATATTGAACAAAGAATAAAAAAGTGGAGCCAGGATTTAAAAGAAAATCTAAAGAATTTTAAGTAATCAGCAAATCTGACTAGCCCTGTAAAAGTAGAGTCGGTTCTCATTATTCAAGGCAACTATTTGTGAATTCACCTACATGCTAAAATTTATGTATTATCCCCAAATCAATGCTCAAAGTGTTTTTGTGGTCATTTATAGACATGCACAGAGTAGCCAAAAATTTGAGTCCTTCTGTGCCATATTCCCAGCTGCAGTCCAACAAGATGATACCCTGCATTGTCATGGTAGCTCTTATACTCTAAGTATATTTTTGTGTTTTTGTTGTTGATTTCACTGTTTGGCCCCCAGCCATATTGTGGAAGTGCTGTCTTGTGTTCCTAAGTGCAGGAAGGCTGTGATGTGCCTTACAGAAAAAAATGCATGTGTTAGATAAGCATGAGTGATAGTAGTGTTGATTGAATTCAATGTTAATGATTCAACAAGATATACATTAAATAGGTGTCTTTAATAGAAACAAATATAAAACAAAATTGTTGGTTGATGAAAATATTGTGACCAGAAGCTCATAGTAGTCTAAGTATATATAGCCCAGGGACAGTTGTTCAGAATTTGTTTATTCAGTGCTCCTCGCAACTTTATAGAACATAACTAGTATGGGTAACAAGAACTGACTGTATCCAGAATCTGAATACTTTGCATGACTTCTATCACTACCCTCCTGGTAGTATCCATTAGTTTTAATTAGCCTCTTCGTCCATCCAAGATCCCTTGTGTCTCTCCACCCAACACCCAGATTGAGCTTTTGAAAATATTAGCTGGGTCTTATTCCTCTGCTTAAAACTTTTCCAGAGTTTCATTGTAAAGCCTTAACAGGGCTGAAAAGTCCTGCATGATCTGCTCTCCCGCCTTGAACATAGCCCCTCTCTGAACCCATCTTCTGCCATGCCCACACACTTACCACCTCACCATTCTGCAGCCATCTTGGCTTCTGTGCTGTTCCTTGAATGTGGCGAACACACTCCTGCCCCAGGACCTTTATGCTTCTCATTCCCTCTGCCAGAAATGCTCTTCCTCAGATGAATAGTTCATATTCCCTCTTTCTTCAATTGGTCTTCTCTAACCATCTTCTATAAAATGGCATCCCTCTGCACACCAACTTTAGCTTTACCATTGAACTTGGTGCCACACTGCGTATTATATATTTTATTTGCTGACTTATTTACTGTGTGTCATCTTTCTCTAAAATGTCGGCTCCCTGAGGATAGAGTCACTGCTATAGATAGTATCTCCTGACACACAATAGGCAATAAATAGATAATAGTTGAAATTTTAAAAACGAGTAAATAAAATTGTTACAGAACAAATCATTTAACCACGATCTCAGGACAAGAGCTGGTGTTTATATTTTAAGGCCACCTATGGTCAACCAGACAGTCCTCAAATTATGTAAACAGTCATTTAGAACCTAACACCTTAGAATTAAATAATTACCTTTTGAGGTTCACACTGTGAGGACACAGGGATTGCAATGATGAACAAAGCAGGCTTCCTTACCAAGGAGCTCAATGTTTTGTGGGAGAAAGGCTACTACCTACACCCTCTTGGTGAAAAATAAATCTCTCGTTTCCAAAATGACAGTCTGCAGTCAAGCACAATTGTTAGATTTCCCCTAGACTATGAAGAAAGAGGAAGAGAGAGTGCTGTAATTTCACCTATAAATACAGAATTTATGCTGTCAGAAAGGTAAAGATAAAATGTCTTGAAAGAAAATAAAAATGTGAAGATTATTTTATAAATCAAACTAGTGAATAAAACTGAAAAAAGAACACACACACACAAAAACAAAAACAAAAACAAAAACAAAACCCTTGAAACAATTTCTCAGCAGCCAACTGTTTCATGGCAAGCTTCTCATTGGGAATAAACTCGACCCAGGAGTGGGTACCAATCACTAGCACCAGCATTGACCCCTCTTCAGCATAAGGTATCTGGGATGTGCCTCCTAAGAAATTCTGTGAGACTTCTTATTATGCCAGTTTGAAACCCTGTCTCCCTCTGACTGCTTTGAAAGAGCACTAAACCAAGGACTGCTTCTGATCTTCTGTAGCATCGTGGATACAAAATGCATGTTCTTCATGGTCCATGCCTTCAAAAGTATAGCTAAAGCCTGATAGAAACAGTGCTGAGCATTTGTGAGTATCTGTCCCTCATCCACCTACCCTCACATTGCAGCTATACTTTGTCTCCTGGTCCTTGACCATAATCACTTCCTCCTTGTGCCTTTTTAGACATAAAAAAGAAAAAAAAAGCCAATTTTTGAAAAAATGTTTTCATCTTTGGAAATACGAGCATAGAAGAGTGAGAAAAACCGGAGATCATTCTCCAATCTACCAGGTCGATAACACAAAACTATGTGGCCATCGGATGGAAGAGAATCACTTATATTTCTTACTCGATATAAAGCCTTAGAGTTGGAAGAGAAATTATGATTATCATACTCTGATGTTGCCTGTTTTTACTGGGAACAAACTAATTTGGGCTAATCTTAATTTTAAACTTTTCTTAAATGTTCATTGTATGAGTGAATGTTCATTCAGGTGTGTGGACGTAACATGCATGCACATGTGCAATGAAGTTCCCTAATAACATGCTCATGTGCTTAATTTACATTATGTACATCAATGCTTTTGATATGCACATTAAGAAATGCTTCATCATTTGAAAGCTTCAGGGAGACAATAGGTTGTGGCAAATTCTCCACAATATTATTCAAGCCATTTCTGCTATAGTATTATCTGGCAAGGGAACATTTATTTGCTATGTGGCAACAACATAGGAGACAGCCATTTAAGATGGATTTGCCATGCTGAGGTTTTAAAAGAAGCCACAATTCTTAGCATAAACATCAATTGAAATGAATTTTGGATTATAGTAGTTTCTAATTTATATCTCATTTCCCATGAAAAGATTTAGCTTTTTGACATTAGCTCTCTGAAACTGTTTCATCAAGGGCTCAGCGGCACTTTGCAAGTCAGGTCTAAGAATGTCGAGAACCTAAGAAGGGGGGAAATGGTGGGGGAAAGGGAGAGAGGCAAACCATGAGAGACTCTTGAATGCTGACAAAAACTGAGAACTGATGGATGTAGGGGGGAGGGGGGATGTGCATGGAGGAGGGCACTTGTGGGGATGAGCACTGGGTGTTATGTGGAAACTAATTTGACAATAAACTATTTAAAAAAAAAAAGAATGTCGAGAACCCTAATATGCCCTGCTGATACATTAAAGTGAAATTGAGCTTAAAAATGAGATTATTTGGTAATAGGAATGCCACTGAAAAATTCACAAATGGGTACACTTATGATCAGAGTATCTATATGTCAACTGATACATGAAGCCTTAAGTGAGTCTATGTAGTAGCTCTGTGAATTTTTAACTCTCTACCTTAAAGAGGGGTAATGCCTAGCAATTAGTTATAATAATATTTCAAAAACATTGTGGAAAGAATTACAATCATATTTCTCCTTATTTTCCTAAGTGATATGTGCAGATACCCTTGTAAGCTCTTCATTTAACCACAGAGTACAATTATATGCCCATATACATTTGAATTTCTAGACCTGGCATTCTACATTCAGCTTTAGTAAAGAAAGATTCACTCTTGATTTCAAAAAGGAAACCTTGTAGTTTTGTGATACTTGCTATTTCCTCTGATATGTTTCTTCTGATATTTTTCACAAAGTATCTTCTGGTATTCTTCCTCTGGTATCTTTCACAAACTGACAGTCTTTGGAAATCTCTACAAATATACATTTTTTTGATGAATACTAATACTTAGACTGAGCACACAGCCTCCAGTTTCACATAATCCCACTTACGGTTTGTAATCGGCCTACTTCTCACTTGTATATTACCTCTCTTAGCCATGTAGCTAAGTGAGTTTGCAAACCTTCTGTGGGAAGTCTTTTACTGGTTCTACATTACTCCTATGACCAGGCTTTTAATCATAATATATTGAAGTATAAGAATCATTTTAGCATTTTAAGAACTCCTTCTATGACTTTTTAACATCAAAGAAAAAACACGAGAAAATATATCATGTAGTCTGAAGTTTTGTACTCTCTTCAAATATGGTTGATTTATGTATTAACTGAAAAAAAATGGAAAGCATTCACTTCCTGCATTCCCCCCTGATCTTCACTTCCTTTACATATGCTCTTTTAAAAGATTATAAGTTAAAAGGCAAGTTAAATATTCTGTTTAGGAAATTATTTTATCCCCCAAATTTTAAGATATGTAATTGATCAAACAAAAGTGGATTGAGTTTGATACACTCCCACTTACGTTATAGTGGGAAGACACTCCATAAACATTCAGATGCTAATCTTGAGTGTGAAATAATAAAGCATGGCACTGAGGAAAGGTTGTGATGAGAGGGTACTGCTATTTAATAATAGGGTAGCCAGGAAAAGCCCTTCTGATGAAGTGACATTTGAACAGAAATCTAATTGACTTATTCTAGAAAGAAGAAACAGCAAATACAAATGTATGCCTGGAAAGAAGTATGTTTTATGTGTTCGAGAAAGAACACAGAGGTTAGTATGGCTGCAGAAATGTGCATGAGGTTAGATTAGCTGGAGATGAATTCTAAAAGAAAAAGTGGAACTGAACAAGTGTGGGTCACATAGGCTTTTATACTCCGTGATGAAGGTGTGGCTTTACTCTGAGACTGATGGAAAAACTGGAGAGTTTTAACCAGAGGAGTGACATAACCTGACATCTTGTTTTATTTATTTTTATTTTTTTAATGTTTTTACTTATTTCTGAGAGAGAAAGACATACACACAGAGCATGAGCAGGGGAGGGTCAGAGAGAGAGGGAGATACAGAATCTGAAGCAGGCTCCAGCTCTGAGCTAGCGGTCAGCAAAGAGCCTGATGCAGGGCTCAAACCCATGAACCGTGAGATCATGACCTAAGCCGATGTCAGACGCTTAACCGACTAAGCCACCCAGGCGCCCCCTGACATCTTGTTTTGAAACGACCACCAAGGCTTCTGGGCAAACTGAAGTATATTGGGGCAGAGTTTGGAACAGGGAGACTGGCTAGGATATTATAAAAATTGTTGAAGTCAAAGAAAAGATTATCTGGAAATGGGTGAATAATACTGAACTCGGTGAGAAGCAGTCCAATTCTGATGCATTTTAAAGTTAGAGCTGGTAAGATTTTCTAATCAATTAGCAGAGTATGAGAGAAAAAGATGAGGCATGAGAGACTTTCAGTCTTTTGATCCAAGCTACTGGAAGAAAAGAGATACCATACACTGAAGAGAAAAGTGATAGAGAAACATGTTGAAAGAGATATAATTAAGTCTTGCTGGAGACATGCTACATTTGAATTGTCTGTAATAGACATGTTAGATATTCAAGTACCTTTGCTCAATAGGCAGTTGGACATTTGAAACTAGAATTCAACGTAATAGTCTTCTTTACACATATAAATTTGGGCTTGTAAAGCATGTTAATGGTATTTAAATGACAAGACAGAGGTTTCTTAACAATCAAGAGCTTGAGAAGTGAAGCCCAAGTCATAGAGATTGTTGCTAATATTATAAAGGAGTGGCTAGTGAGATAGGAGGAGAGCCAAGGAAATCAAATGAAAAAGGACTTCAAGAAGAAGGGAGCAAACAAGCAAAAAGATGTTAACAGTTTATGGAAGGTGGGGACTGAGGACTGACCACGGGTTTGGTAATATAAGTTCATGTGTGATCACAGCAAAAGGGCTTTCAGTGGGGTAGTTGGAAAAAATGCTGATTAGAGTATTTCCAGAGAGAATGAAAAAGAAGGAAGAAGAGGTAGCAAATGTAGACAACCCTTTCAAGAAGTGTTTAAGCAGAACTGAGAATTTGGCAGTTGCATCGGGGAGGTGGTGGTAAGGGCCACGCTTCATGAACATGAAATTTATGACAGCATGTGGAAGGGAAAGAGCCTAGAGGAAGAAAAAAAAAAAACCTCGATGCTACAAGAAAGAAGAGAAAAATTTCTGGAGCAGTGTATTTCATTAGGCAAGAAGGTGGGGTCCAGCATGCAAGTGGAGGGGTTGATCTAACGTATAACAAAAGATATGTTCATCCATTGTTGTAGGAATGCCGGCAGCCTGTAGGTAAAACTTTGGGTGGGTTGGTAAATAATGGCGGCAGCAGTGAATTAAAATTCTTTGCTGATGACCTCTACTTTCTCAAATTTTTTCCATAATCCTCAAAAATCACATGTATAAGAGCATATTAAGGAATAAGTACCTACAATTCTTAAACATATGGAAGAACATTGTACAATACGTGTTAAATTCTAATAATGTCCACAGAATTAAGTGTTATATATTTAAGAGGTTCTCAGAGTGAATAATTTAAAGAAAAAGACAAGGATAGAAATAATTTTATTTTAAAGTAAACCTGATTACTATGGTCAGTACAATTAAAAATGTTTGGTTAACAGCTTTGACACATTAGGACTGTTATTGGATTAGAAGAGTCTACTAGAGGTCAAAAAAATGAAAGGATACATTTTATAGGAGAGAGGTCAGTATCATTCTGTTTGCAGATGAAAGATAGCATATTACATTTAAGTTTGACAAAATGAGAGGGAAGAAAAAGTTGTTTTAGGATTAAATCAGATAGGCAGTGGACTTACTGAGTAGCCTAAATCAATCTGCTGTGAGAAGATAAGTTTAATAGCAAAGTTAGGGCCATGTGAAGAAAATTATCATTAAAACTTTTCTCGGGGTGCCTGAGTGGCTCAGTCAGTTAAGTATCTGACTCTTGATTTTGGTTCAGGTCATGATCTCACTGTTGTGAGCTCAAGCCCCTTGTCAGGGTCTATGCTCTTGATATATAATGTTAAGAAAACATTAAGAAATTAAAAACAAAAGATTTTCTCTATAAGAAAATCTTCCTCTAATCCATGTTTTATCTGTCATTTTAGCTAATTTATCATAGCAGGCATCAAATTGCCTTTTTGACTTGGTGATATATTCCTTTGATCTACTCATCACATAAATAAATGCTCACTAATATTATTGGCTATATTCAAAATAAACAACCTTTACTTCTTTGGAAAATATACTTATGTAGGAAAATGAGAACTCAAGAAAACAAGGTACATTATCATTGATGGTAATGAATTCAAAACCTGATTTATATCCACAGAAATAAATAAGGTTCTAAATAGCAGTACAAGGAATATAAGGGGAGGAACCAGGACTGTTTCAGGAAGGAAGTAAAGTTGAGATATTTCCTGACAGATAAGAACCAAAATGGTGGGGCACCTGGGTATCTCAGTCGGTTAAGCGTCCGACTTCGGCTCAGGTCATGATCTCACAAGTTCGTGGGTTCAAGCCCTGCGTCGGGCTCTGTGCTGACAGCCAGCTCAGAGCCTGGAGCCTGTTTCAGACTCTGTACCTCCCCTGCTCACACTGTCTCTCTCTCTCTCTCTCAGAAATAAATAAAACGTTTAAAAAAAAAAAAAGAACCAAAATGGTAACTAATTAAGAATTCACTTTTCAGTAGCTTGTGAGTAGTTTTAATGCACATTATTTCAACAACTGCAGATAGGTCAGGTAATTGTCTCCCCACTGCCTCTCTCTCCATCCCCCATCCCTTCCCACCACTTTTTGAAAACATGTTTCTTGATTTTTGAGAGAGAGCTCAAGCAGGGAAGAGGCAGAGAGGGAGAGAGAGGGAGAGAAAATCCAAAGCAGGCTCCAGACTCTGAGCTGTCAGCACAGTCAGACGCTTAACCGACTGAGCCCCCGAAGCACCCCTTTCCCACAACTTTTAGATTACGGTTTCAAGCCTTCCCTCCTCACAGACACACCTGGGTGCAAATCCTTATCATGCCCTATGTAACCTTTGTAACCTTGAACAGATGCCAACTCAACCCTGATGAGGACTCATTTTCCTCATTTCTGTTAGGGATAAGATGTCCTACCTCTCAGAGTTATCAGGAGAAAATGAAATAATATACTTACTTAAAGTATAGTTGACCCTCGGACAACATGGATTTGAACTGTGTGGTCCCACTTACACATGTATTTTTCTTCGTGTAAATACAATAATGTATATGTATTTTCCTTAGGATTTCCTTAGTAACATTTTCTTTTCTCGAGCTTACTTTACTGTAAGAATATTGTACAGAAAACATATAACATACAAAATGAGTGCTAGTTGACTGTTTATGAATCAGTAAAGTTTCCAGTCAATGGTAAGCTATTAGTAGTTAAGTTTTGGGTGAGTCAAAATTTATTCTTGGTTTTTTACCTGCTGGAAGGAGAGAGATTAGTACCCCTCACCCCAGTGTTTTTCTAAGATCAACTGTATTAGGTGCTATGCTTTATGCATAATAAGCATTCAACAATATATGGGAGTTCTTACTGGCTTTCTTCCTTTTCTCTTTTTAAAATTATTGCTATTAATAAAAAGCTAAGAGAAAGTGCTATGAACCACATAAATAATAGCTATATCTGTCAATTCCTAAACTACCTTATACTAATTGGAAATGTATGTGTTTTACTAGTCTAATATTTTGTGATTCCTTTTGGAGGATATTTTGATCAAATTAACTTGCAATGACTGAAAGAGGTTCAGCTCAGCCTCCTGCCTAGATGTCAGCCCACCTGTCCCGACACCAGGTGGCAGTGTGAGTTGAAAGTAAACACTCAGCACTTCTTAGTTATTCCTGACTTGTAACTTTAACTCCATTGCTTTCTTCTTCTCTATGGCCTTGTTATTCTTTTCTCTGTTGCTGACATCCTCCTGTCTTTTGAATGTAGCCAACACACTAACCTCTTGCAACAAATAAGAATGTTCTATTGGTACCAAACTATAAAACCCTCCTTAGGTTCAACCTCCATTTCTCCACTGAACCTAGTATGTTTTGTCACAATAACATAATCAGTATCTACTTGTGATTTTGTGTGTCAACAGTCCTCTTCAATCCTGATAATCCAACTTCACAGAATTGGTTTGGCAGGAAAAAGAGACGTGGTGATGTCAGCACTCATGAAACAGGGAGGAAGGGATTACATGTTTAACAACTCAGATCAGCAAAATCATCCATCAGATAACCTGTTCATCATTATTTATGGAAAACACTGTTTATAGAAACAGTAACTGAGCTCCCTTTCCCAGTTTTGATTCATAGATCTCTAAAGACTCAATTACATTATTTTTTTAACATTTTCTGCACTTCATTTTTATTTTTTTAGCTTTAGTTTCTTTCACTGGAACAAATTCTAATTCCCAGCCTCCCATACAAGATAGACTTCTACCCTGAACTTCTTCTTTTTTTTTTTTAAGTTTATTTATTTGTTTTGAGAGAGAGAGAAAGCACAAGACAGGGAGGGGCAGAGAGAGAGAGGGGGAGAGAGAGAGAATCCCAAGCAGGCTCTGCACACTCAGCATAGAACCCAATGTGAGCTTCGAACTCATGAACTATAAGATTATGACTGAGCCACCCAGGTGCCCCAACTTCTACCCTGAACTTCTTTTTTTTTAACTTTTTATTTATGTCTGAGAAAGAGAGAGAGAGACAGCATGAGCAGGGGAGGGTCAGAGAGAGAGGGAGATACAGAATCTGAAGCAGACTCCAGGCTCTGAGCTATCAGCACAGAGCCTGACCTGGGGCTCAAACCTATGAACCATGAGATCATGACCCGAGCCGAAGTCGAACGCTTAACCAACTGAGCCACCCAGGCACCCCTACCTTGAACTTCTTAATACAGGATGGGATTCATGCTGGACAGAGGAATAAACAACTTATAAAAAAGGTGAGGTTATATATTTAGCTGCAGTTAAACTTTTTACTACTTTAATTATTTTAATTCAAAAATAAATTATTATAAGGAAGTAAAATCACATTTTTGTAGCTCTAATTTTTAGGGTATTACTACAAATAATTTATATACTATATTTTCATTAGAAAAAAAATTTGGATCTTAACTTGGAACTGTAAGTACGTAAGCAGACATTTCAATTTATTTATAATCTTTTTTTTGCATTCATCTCCATGCCGATCATATCAATTATGCAGGACTTTTAGAAAAATATATATTTTATACCAATACATTTGCAACAGATAATAGTCTTTAGATAGTTTAAACATACATATTAAAAATAAATTATCCACAATTTCCCCAATTGCTGTTTAATTTTCAACATATCAATTATATAAAGGTCAGTATTTAGTTGAAGGGATAAGATGGAAAGTGTCCTAGGATAAACATTATATTTGTATCTACACTTTATTTCATAGGGAAACCTAATGTTTTATTATGGCTAATTGATTAATTGGTTAGTAACTATTGAATATTTGTACAAGAACCTTACTAGGCTCTGCAGAATATAATAGTGAACAGAACAGGCAAGTTCCTTATCCTTATCAAACTTTGAATATAAGTTGCTTCTGTATAAGTTGACTTGTAAACTGACAAAATACCCAATGTTTATGTCTTTTCCTGATAAATATTCAATTAGTGCATAAAACTATAGTTGGAAAGATGTAAGGAGAAGAGTCAACTGGCTTTTTAAGTGGATTCTCAACAATGGCAGCAGCAGTATTTGGAGATGTCACTGGGGTCAAGGGTTAAATCCTCAGTTCTATAGGTACAGAACCCTAATTTAACCAGAAATAATCTAACAGTTCCACCATCATGCATATGGCTTGGGAGATGTGAATAGATTTTATATATTTGGGATGTAAGTTCTAATAAGTGCTAGATTTTAATGATTGGAGGAAGTCATCACCACACTTTTCAGTGGAGAACTGCCAATTTGGTATAGTTCACAGTTATGCAAATGCCTAATTTTGTGATACACAGCAGCGTGAATAAGCCCCAATAATTCATACTTAGAGTGTAACGGGTGGATTGAGTTCCCTCTAAAGCGTCATTTCTTTGACTGTAGCTATGAGCACACAGAGTCATTGCCTACTAGAAATAAAGAATAAACAGACTCATTCCTGTTTCCACAAATTCCCCATTCAAGGTCACGAGATTTGTTCCCAGGTCACTGGTGTGCTATGGAAATCATTTTAAGCAGATCCAAATATTGTCAGTATAACTACATAAAGTAGCTCCAGGATTAATACCATATCAGGAGAACATTGATAACCTGAAATTTTCTTGGGGTACCTGGATTCAAGGTAAAGTTGAATTATCTTGAGGAATATTTCACTAAACTATAGGATAATTTGAGAAATTGTTCTTGACACACAGTAGAACGTGCCTCTCTTGTAACAGAAACACTGTTTTCGAACGGATATCATATATATCATTAGCCACTGACTCATGACTCTTCACAATTATTTTGGAAGATAGATATTAACATACTTTCTTTTAATGAGAGTCTAGGGGCACCTGGGTGGCTCAGTTGATTAATCTTCCAGCTTTGGTTCAGGTCATGATCTCACAGTTTGTGAGCCCGCATCGGTCTCTGTGCTGACAACTCAGAGCCTGGAGACTGCTTCGGATTCTGTCTCCCTCTCTCTCCCCCTCCCCATCTCACACACTGTCTCTGTCTGTCTTTCAAAAATAAATAAATGTTAAAGAAAATTTAAATGAGAGTCTATAGTTACCATATATATGTATATGTATATACATACACACATATATGTATATAATAGAGAACATTAAGACTTAATTTATACATATGCATTTTAAAACTCATGCAGAACACTTTTTTAAAAAAATGTTTATTCTTGAGAGAGAGTGTGCACATGTGAGAGTGGGGAAGGGGCAGACTGAGAGGGAGACAGAGGATCTGAAATGGGCTTTGCACTGACAGCAGAGAGCCGGAGGCAGGGCTCAAACCCATGAATTGTGAGATCATCACTCAAGCTGAAGTAGGATCCTCAACCAACTGAGCCACCCAGACACCCCTATACATATGTGTTTTAAGGAATTCAATAAGAATGTTGTGACATTGCAGATCTTTTGTGTTACAGTTGATGGCAGAAAAGATATTGATGTCAACCACCTGTATGAGATAATTTTTCAAAACATGAAATGCTTCAAAACATTTTTACCTTAGTAAGTGATTAAATGGAAAGAACTTAAATGGAAATATTTTCCTCACTGTGAGTTTTCTGCATTTCTAGAGTTGAATGATTAAACTCAAAGTGATAGTAATTAGTGTTCTCAAGCTAGCCTTTACTTTGGTGTTAGAAATACTGTTTGTCTGGGACACCTGGGTGGCTCAGTCGGTTAAGCGTCCAACTTTGGCTCAGGTTATGATCTCACAGTTGGCGAGGTCAAACCTCAGGTCAGGCTCTGGACTGACAGCTCAGAGCCTGGAGCCTGCTTCAGATTCTATGTCTCCCCCTTTCCCTGCTCATGCTGCCTCTTTCTCTCAAAAATAAACATTAAAAAAAATCAAAATACAAAAAAAGAAAAAGAAAGAAATACTGTTTGTCTCAAGCTGGGCCTTACCAGGATCTCGAGTTTGAGATGTGATTTTTGCAATATACGTAGGCTGAAGAGGATCAACACTTTTAGATATTTATTGAAACACTATTAGTTTTGTTGTTTCAGAATAAAATTGGGAAGTGTAATACATTTAAAAAAGGACATAGATCTCAATGACTAATCAAATTAAGACATTCTTAATGAAAATATGTATATGATTATTAAATGAGAAAGAACATATCTCATGGTGGTTATAAGGACATGGTATTTGGAGTCAGACTTTCGGATCCTATCTCAGTCACAAGCTATGTGACCTTTGTTAAGCTATTTTATTTCTCTGTTCCTTCATTTTCTCATTTTTAAAATGAGGACTCAGAGAGTGAAACTATTCATGCCTAAGGATTAGCTGAGATGACCTATGAAAAAGCATTAGAATGGAGTCTGACACATAGCGAGCACTTACTACGTGTTATGAACTGCTGGCTGATAATTTATCCATTTGATGAATCTTTATTTAGTTCCTACTCTGCCTGAGCTACTGAAAGGCAGGCACTTTTACCATATGCAAGGATGAAGTAATAGATTCTGGAATATAGGTACAATGGAGGTTTTTTAAAACAGGAAACCTAAAGATTTTTATATAGATCTTCTATCAAATGGAGTAGGAGGGTGAGTCAAATCATAAACATCACGTCAGAGAATGGAGACAGAATATCTGCCTTAGAATCATAAAGTTTTCTTTCTTAGAGGAAAGAAAGGAAGAAAAGAAAGAAAGAAAGAAAGAAAGAAAGAAAGAAAGAAAGAAAGAAAGAAAGAAAGAGAAAGGAAGAAGGAAGGAAGGAAGGAAAGAAGGAAAGAAAAAGAAAGAAAGAAAGAAAGAAAGAAAGAAAGAAAGAAAGAAAGAAAGAAAAGAAAAAAAGAAAGAAAGAAAGTTTTCTTTCTTCTAAGAAAGAAAACTTTACTCTCCCAAGTTTGAGTGCACAGAAGCGGGACATGGTATGGCAAATGAGTGGAAAAGATATAAACTACACCATTTTCACTATTCTTTGGTGTCTGTTGATGATTCTACTGGACTAGAGGAAAAGGCGTTTTTCCTTGCCCCTAAGTGAATTCTGTCTTCTTCCTTTTATATGCTGCTTGAGAGTAACCACCTTTACTAATATTTACATGTAGTATTTCATGCATTGAACATAGATGTTTATACCATTTCTACAGAGCTAATTTATATACTGTATGTGAGCACATGGTGTAACCCGTGAAGCACCATATGTTATTTTTATTCTTTGCATAAAATCTACTTATAAAGATTTCTGTCTTCCAAAACAATAAGCCTTCTTGAAAACATGGATTATGTCATGCTCAGTTTTATTTTCTTAAAACTCTCACAATGCCAGATGAATATTTGATGAGTAAGCGAATAAACATGTGCCTCAAGAACAGTGTGAAATCTCAGCCAGCTCTGCCACCTTCAGTCCATGACCTGTGTGCAATCTGATAACATCAGGCTAAATGAAACATGACTGATTGCTTTGAATAGGAAAGGAAGGACATAACTGGCAAGAGAAGTACATGAGTGTTAATAGGGAGAATTCTTTTCTGTGTTGTGCCAAGATAATGGGAAATTTTGAGAGGTGGGTTTCCAAGATAATGCCACATTAAGTAAATAGCGCATGATCTTGTTTTTAGCTTTATTTCTTCTAATTCCAGTTAACATAGTGTTAAATTAGGTGTACAATATAGTAATTTAACACTTCCATATATCACTCTGTGCTCATGACAAGTGCACTCCTTAATCCCCATCATGTATTTAACCTATTCTCCCAGCCCCCTCCCTTCTGTTTTTTTTTCCTTTGCTTGTTTGCTTTGTTTCCTAAATTCCACATATGAGTGAAATCATATAGCATATGTCTTTCTCTGTCGTATTTTGCTTAGCATTATATTTTAGCTCCATCCACGTCATTGCAAATGACAAGATTTCATTCTTTTTTATGGTTGAATCCTATTTCAGAGAGAGAGAGAGAGAGAGAGAGAGTGTGTGTGTGTGTGTGTGTGTGTGTGTGTTCATACCACATCTTTATCCATTCATCAATCAGTGAACATTTGGGCTGCTTCTGTATCTTGGTTATTGTAAATAATACTTCTATAAACAGAGGTGTACGTGTATCCTTCTGAACTAGCATTTTTGGATTCTTTGGGTAAATGCCCAGTAGTTTTACCAATAGTAGTAAAAACCTTCATACTGGTTTCCATAGTGGCTGCACCAGTTTGCATTCCTATCATCAGAAGAGAACATAAAGGTTCTCTTTTCTCCACATCCTCACCAAACCCTGTTGTTTTTTGTGTTGTTGATTTTAGCCATTCTGACAGATGTTAAGGTGTAAGGTGATATCTCATTGTAGGTTTGATTTGCATTTCCCTGATGATCAGTGATATTAAGCATCTTTTCATGTGTCTGTTGGCCATCTGGATGTCTTATTTGGAGAAATTCTGTTCATGTCTTCTGTTTATTTTTTTAATAGGGTTATTTAGTTTTTGGTGTTGAGTTTTATAGGTTCTTTATATACTTTGGATACTAAGGACACTAACCCTTTATTGGATATGTCATTTGCAAATGTCTTCTCTCATTCTGTAAGTTGCTTTTTAGTTTTGCTGATTATGCCCTTTGCTGTGCAAAAGATTTTATTTTGATGTAGTCTCAGTTTATTTTTGCTTTTGTTTCCCTTGATTCAGGAGACCTGAGTATGTAGAAAGAAGTTGCCCTGGCTGATGTCAAAGAACTTACTTCCTGTGTTATCATCTATGGTTTTTATGGCTTTGGGTCTCACACTTAGGTTTTTAATCCATTTTGATTTATTTTTGTGTGTGGTATAAGAAAGTGGCCCAGTTTCATTCGTTTGCATGTTGCTGTCCAGTTTCCCCAACACCATTTGTTGAAAAGACTGTCTTTTCCCCAATGGATGTTTTTCTTGCTTTGTTGAAGATTAAGTGACCATATAATTGTGGGTTTATTTCTTGGTTTTCTTTTTCTGTTCTATTGATCTATTTGTCTATTTTGTGTCAGTACCATACTGTCTTAATCACTACAGCTTTGTAATATAATCAAAGTCTGAAATTGTGACGCCTCTAGCTTTGCGTTTGCTTTTGCTTTTGCTTTTCAAGATTGCTTTGGCTATTTGGAGTCTTTTGTGGTTCCATGCAAATTTTAAATGTTTGTTCTAGTTCTGTGGAAAACTCTGTTGGTATTTTGATGGGGATTGCATTAAATATATAGATTGCTTTGGGTAGTATAGGCATTTTAACAATATTTGTTCTTCCACTTCATGAACATTGAATGTTTTTCCATTTCTTTGTGTTTTGTTGAATTTCTTTCGTTAGTTTTTTATAGTTTTCAGAGCATAGGTCTTTCACCTCTCTGGTTAGGCTTATTCCTAAGTATATTATTGTTTTTGGTGTAATTGTAGTTTTCTTAATTTCTCTTTCTGCTGTTTCATTGTTAGTGTATAGAAATGCAACCAATTTCTGTACATTGCTTTTGTATCCTGTGATTTTATTGAATTTGTGTACCAATTCTAGGAGTTCTTTGGTGGAGTCTTGCAGGTTTTCTATATATAGAATCATGTTGTCAGTAATTAGTGACTTGGATGCCTTTACTGATTTGGATACCTTTTATTTCATTTTGTCATCTGATTGCTGTGGCTAGGACTTTCAGTACTGTGTTGAATAAAGTGAGGATGGAATTTTGTCTTGTTCCTGCTGGTAGGGGAAAATCTCTCAGATGTTCCCCATTAAGGGTGATATTAGCTATGGGTTTTCTATATGAGGCCTTTATTATGTTGAGATATGTTCCCTCCAAACTTACTTAGTAGAGAGTTTTTATCATGAATGGATGTTGTACTTCATCCAGTGCATCTATTGAAATGATCATCTGGTTCTTATCCTTTCTCCTACTGATGTGATGTATCACTTTGATTTGTGACTATTGAACCACCCTTGCCATCGAGGAATAACTCCCACTTGACTGTGGTGAATGATGTAAGGTATTGTTGAATCTGGTTTGCTGATATTTTATGAGAATTTTTGCATCTATGCTCATTAGGGATTTGGTCTGTAGTTTGCTCTTTTAGTGGTGTCTTTACCTGGTTTTGGTATTAGGGTAATTTGGATTCATAGAATGAATTTAGAACTTTCCTTTTCTATTTTTTGGAATAGATGAAGAAGAGTAAGTATTAACTCTTCTTTAAATGTTTGATAGAATTTGTCTGTGATGTCAGCTGGTTCTGGACTTTTGTTTTCTGGGGCCCATGATTATTTATTTAACTCTCTCTGCTGCCTCTTCAAGTCACAGCTAACCCATTTGGATACTCAGTGGGAAATTAGTATTACACAAATGAGGGTGTGCCCATGTGAGCCCCACAGGACATTTTCAGAATACTCATAGTATTTGTCTATGTAGAAAATAATTTCCACCATGTTTTTTGAAATATAAAATTGAAGAAATAATGCCTTCATTTAATGGCAGATTTGAAAAGATGAAAGCTAATCAGTTTATATATTTACTTGATTTGTAAACACTTTTCATATATTAATCCACTCTAATTTTTTTCCTCAAGCCCCTAAACTACTTTTGGTAATACATCTCTAAATGAAGATATACCCCAGGGGAAATGACTTCATTAAATTAATTCTGGAATCTCTCAGATGAATCATGAAACTTTTTTGACTAAAAAAAAAGGGTTTTAGTCTTTGAATAAGAAAAGAAACAAACCTGACTCCAAACTTGGGAGAGCCTTTAAGACTGATATGATAAGCTACGTGCAAAGAAGGAATAATAAATTCTCTTCAAAGTTCCCATCTGAAGTTCTAAAATGGTCAGCCTGCGTGGCTCAGTCAGTTAAGTGTCTGACTCTAGATTTCGGCTCAGGTCATGATCTCATGATTCGTGAGTTCTAGTCCCGTGTAATACTTTGCATTCTCAGTGCAGGATTCTCTCTTTTGGGATTCTCTGTCTCCCTTTCTGCCCCTCCCTCACATATGCTCTCCCACTCTCTCAAAATAAAGAAATAAAATAAAATAGGGACAGAAGTTACAGTTGCAGGCTGTTCACTTTGGATTAACTGAGAAACACAAACTAAAACTTAACCCTAAGCATACTACCCAGGGAAATTGTTACAGAGTCTGAAAATTTCCCCTTCTAGTTCTGCAGGACTAGTTCATAGCTGACCAATATTCCCACTAACAACTGCAAAGCTGAAGGAGAACAAATCAATCCAATATTCCATTGATTTGAAACTTTAGAGTACAACTAAGGCAGCTAGCACTTAAAAAGCTAAGATTCCTGAGAAAAATGGAACTCACTGAGATGAGCTTGACATTCTTTACCACCTTTCCTTAGAAACAGCTGTTGCTTCAAAAGCTGTGTGGTTAGAGATGCTTACAAGTCAAGCAGAAAATGGTTGTTAAGAAATGGGGAAACTAAAGAGAGGTTTTAACAATCTTATGGGCCCCTTTAAACAAAAAAAGTTCAAAACGGACAAGTGATGGAGGCCGGCTCCAGCAGGTCCAGGGGGTCCCTGAAGGATGGACGGTGTCGGCGAGAGAGAGAGTGAGAGAGCCCCGAGATTCTTTCTGATCACCAGGCCGTCATCTCTGTCCTGTTGGTTTTGGTGTCTTTATTTAAAGGTCCAAAAACAACATGAGATCAGAAAAAGCAATTTTTACAGTGGAAAACTCTTTGTGATAAGATACTTTGAAAAGTGTACAAGAACAAGTTTTTCGGAAGTATTCTTGCAGAATTACCCCACTCATAGTGAGGTTGAGTAAATCTTACAACTAAGGAAATAACAAGATGTTCTTAGTGAAAAACAGGACGACATATATATTTGTTCTAAGTTAATAATGCTAGGATTAGGACATAGGTTAAGTGTATAGATAGGCTAGGAGTCATTCTGTCTGGCTCACAAGAGGACCAATGTTTTTGGGCTGGTTAGTAAGTTGTTTGTGGAGACCTTTTTGACTTGATGCTGAATGTGTAAACAACCATGGAGGCCCTAAATGTGTCGGCCTTTGTTTTTGGGTTATGTTTTAGCTACTCTTATCCATCCTCATCCCAGCCGCCAGTGTAAGGGAGGGTGTTTGCGGAAAGTAGGCCTTAGGGAAGCAACTGCTATACATCACAGTTAGAAAAGGTATAAGTGTTAATTTAAGTTCTGCCCTTATCTGTTCCTTAACTCTAAATTAGTCTCTTTGTCTCAGGGCTCAATTGTAACTCTTGTGTTCTTAACCCCCTTTATTACCTAAGTCTTGGATCTTCAAGGCCCATAGGAGAGCCTTTTTACAATCATCCACAGTGCTTTCATCTAAAATCTCTTTTGAAGGGGCGCCTGGGTGGCTTAGTCGGTTAAGCGTCCGACTTTCGCTTAGGCCATGATCTCGCGGTTCGTGGGTTCAAGCCCCGCGTCGGGCTCTGTGCTGACTGCCAGCTCAGAGCCTGGAGCCTGTTTCAGTCTGTGACTCCCTGTCTCTCTGACCCTCCCCTGCTCACGCTGTCTCTCTCTCTCTCTCTCTCCTAGAAATAAATAAAACATTAAAAAAAAAAAATAAATAAAAAATAAAATCTCTTTTGAAAAGGAAGGAATATGCTTTTCCTTATGAGGAATCTGTGCGCGGAATATCAGTCTGATATGGAATATTGTGAGGCCTGGTCAATACCAGCAGGCTCATTTCCAACATGAGACAGTAGTAGCAGAAGGAGATACCAGTTTTTGTCTCTCATGGCAGGAGCTGTGCAAACACTGCCATTTCCTCGCTGTGACTGTCCTCCAGCAAGGCCGGTGCGGCTCCCAGCAGACAAGGAAACCCAAAAATGAGGTGTAAATACCAAAGAAAGAAATGCTGAGAAGTGAGCATAATCTCCTGAACTGCTTTTCCACTAATGGTGTTTGGTGATTCCTAAGTGATCCAAACCCAGAGGCAGAAATGCTGAATAGAAAATGGCTGCTGAGAGCCTGAGAAAGTTGTCTGTGGTAGGAAGGAAAGGAGCTGATGGATGGTCTTAAGAATGATTTCTGCAAAGACATAAAAAGAGGCATAGTAAAAGCATTCTGCGGCCCAGAGTTACCCAGAATTTGAGATGGGTGCTAGCTGTAAGTGAGAAAGGATTTAGGTCATGCCACATTACCCAGGAATCAGCTCATTCATTTTTGAGCTAATCTTCTGCATATTGTAGCTGTTGGCACAAGGTCGTATCTAAATTTTCTATATTGTCAGAGAGGTAGGGAAAAAAGACACTATGAAGGTGTGTCTTGACAGCATTCCACGCTTGGGAGTGATTATAAGGAATGCCAGTCATGCAAACATGCTGGTAGTTAGGGTCCCAGGGCAGTTTAAAGTGGAGGAATAAGGCCTTCTGTCTTTTTCCAAAATTCTACTGCAGTCTCAAGAGCTTTGAGGTGGGCCAAACTTGTTTATCAATGGAAGTCTGGCTTATAAATTCTTTGATAGTGTTGACCATAAATGTATTAAGGAAATGGGCCGTCTGGATAGTATGATGCAGGCTGATTCCAGCTACAGTGGCAAAGGTGATAACACCTACTGCTGCTAGGATGCCCATGATTAACAGGCCAACAAATCTTTTCTGCCTTGCAGCAGAGTGTCAGTGTTGAATAAGCTGGAAAGTATGCCTAGTCCTGATGGATGTATATAGGGCTCAGAGCTATTAACAGGAATCCAGGCTGAGATGTGCTGTCTAAGTACTAATAAAGAGGAGATAATTAGTTGGGTGATGTTACCAGTACTTAACGCAGGACATAAACCAGCCCTGGGAGGCAGAGATATTATAATTATTTCCTAGTTGTTGGATCTGTAAAGTGGAGGTGGCAAAGAACTTCGGGAGAAGGGACACAAATAGTGGTCCATGCAAATTGATCACTGTGCAGGTAGGCCCTAGTTATGTTAATATGTTGATTTGCATAAATTTCACTGTGGCTAATAGTAAGAGTGAAAAAGGGAAGGCCTAGCTTCCAGAGATTAACAAGCTAAGGTCCTTTTAATATCCCTTTTATGTGCAGAAATTAGAGGGCCAGACAAACCTCTATCTTTCCAAAAAATATTCTCCCTAGTAAACTGGTCAAAGGATGTGGTCTTATTTGAATATTTTGTTTCAGGATGTCTTCTAGGACCCCTGCCAATAATAGTCCAATTACCCCAGTGAAGATTATGCTCAGTCTCTCCATAACAGATTGTCCAAAGAATATTATTCTAGGGGTGTCTGAATATTTGAGACTAGAGCAAGCTATAACATTAGGAGTGTGAGATATGCTTGTTTTTTTTTTGAGGTATATCAAAGCTTGTGGCTGAGAAAAAGGTAAAATTGTCTGGCCTTATAGAGGTTTTTGACTGTACATGCAAAAGCCAGTTGCTTTTTTGTTTATGGCAAGCAGATAAGTTGCTAAGTTTAGTAACAAAGGAGGTGCTGAAGTAAGTCACCATTGAGGTCTTGGCAGATAAAGCAAGCCAATGTTTTTGTTTCATTTGGAAGGGCGGGTTAAGTTTGGCTCCTTCCATGAACTCTGTCATTATTGTTAATAAGAATATCCCAGTCTAGGAGTGTTAAGCTGTGGACAAATGAGGGTAGGGGGGGGTCTATGCAATATCATTGTGTTGTAAGAGGATGCCAGCCTGGTTAGACAGGCCTTTAAGGCTTCCCATGTTATATCAGAGGCAAGGACTCTTGTTCAGGGTTCTTGTCTTTTCCCGGACATTAGCCGTCTCTTGCATTTCAATTCTGCTGTATAAGAAAGAACTTTAGACCTACAGTCTATGACATCATTGAGCTAAAATCAAGGTGCCATCAAGCATTTCTTTCTGGAGGCTCAAGTAGAAGCTACATTTCCTTGCCTTTTCCAGTTTCTAGAGGGCACTCTCTGGTTCTTGCCACATAGTCCCCTATATTTCAAAAACAGCAATGGGGCAGTATCAGATCTTTCTCATGCTGCCATATGTCTTTGACAATAGCTAGGAAAGATCTTCTGCTTTAGAGGACTCATATGATTACATATCAATCACCTGTATTAATCCAGGATACCCTCCCCATTTCTAGGTCTTCAACCTTAATCACATTTGCAATGTCCCTTTTACCATGAAAGGTAACATAGTCACCAGTTCTGAGGATTATCTTATAGATATCTGCAAATCTGTCAATATGGGCTTTATATATTTGGGGGCTACATTGTTATCTACATAGACTTGCATATAAGATCCAAATTTTAAAAATTTACTTGTAAAATATAATTTTTCTCATCCGAATTACTACTTTTATTGCTCGTTATGCAATTTGTTGTAATAACCATTTGTCTCATACTAAAATTAGCCATAACAGCAAAAGACAAATGATGAATACACAGAGGAGGAAAATCCTGTACATGTAGTAGAAAAAAGTGTATGACCTAAAATGGGGACCAAATCTTAGAAAGCAGGCACTCACAAGTAGATTTGACAACAAAAGAATGAAGCCAAAATAATAATGAAATCTATGAGAAAAGAAAAATATTTTGATTAAAATAAACATACAAACAACTTTGAGCCTTGACATTGAAAGAGTTCTCCATATTCCCAATAAATTTTATGAAAGCATTATTCTTGACATTTAAAAACAAAAAGCTCACCCAGAATTCAGTTAAAAAAACATAAGCAATAAAACACCAAGACCAAAGTGGGTAGTCATGTGGCAGAAATCAGTCCTACTAAATTTTCCTGTGCAGTGCTAAATTTCAGAAAATGTAACACTGACAGGAAATTTATGATGTCATAATTTTATACTCAGTCAATTTTCATTCATGTGTGAAGAGAATAGTCTCAGATACGCAAAATACAGCTGTTTTAGAAATCTTGCCTCACTCAAGAGTAACTCCTTTTCTTTTCCACAGCCTTCTTAATTACTTGATTAGAGAGTATATTCAGAATACCAAAAATGAGAGATTACCAAAAAAGGAAGATTCCTACCCCAAATAATATCAATCCTATGAGGTGGCTACCAGGTCTTGTGTGGATTGGTGGCCTAGGTCCTGCCTTAGCTGAAATGCCCATACAGTTGGGTCCCTCCCTCTTAGGATCAGAAAATCACTGCTGTTCACAGACCAGCTTTGTGAACAGTGAGAGGCTGGCAACTATGTCCAATGAGGAAGCTGTCTTACCTACCCATTTATAATCCAAATGACTGACAGTGATCATTTCTTTTATTAAAAAAAAATTTTTTAACATGTATTAGAGAGATAACATGAGCAGGGGCGGGGCAGAGAAAGAGGGAGACACAGAATCCTAAGCAGGCTCCATGCTGATGGCAGAGAGCTGGATGTGGGGCTCAAACTCATGAATCATGAAATCATGACCTGAACTGAAGCCAGACACTTAACTGACTGAGCCACCCAGGTGCCCCTGACAGTGATCGTTTCTAATTCCATTTTTTCCTTTTAGAGTAGGGCATACTGAGAGGCCCTTTGTATTCTTTGGTAACTATGTCACAAAAGAGCAAGATGCATAATTTTTCAAGACCTAGGAAGAAAAATATAAATTTTGCAAATGATTACTTTGTATTCTGCCATCTGTCTTTCATATGCTTTTGCAGCACTTCTGTATTTTCTCCTGGAGGACTTATTCAAGGGCCATGTGGTATCCTGGCTCTAGAATAAACAATGTAAGCTTATCAATTCCATCCCTTCTCAGCTTAAGGAAAATAACATCATGGTTATTTGCTTGCAACAGAATTTTTCAAGTTTTCCTAAAATAACCATTTATGTAAACCTCTAGTTAAATAAATACAAGATATCAGGAGTGTTGTAGACTCTGGATCTAAAGCTCTCTCTCATCTTAGCGAGAGAGTGGGACACAGGATTTAAAAGTTGGAGAGAGAGATGGCTAATGTCCAGGAAGACAAGAGCCCCGAATAAGGGTCCTTGCCCCATGTTTATTAAGATCAGAAGACTTACAAATGTGATTGGTGTGCACAAAGAGACAAAAAAAGCTGTGAACATCAACTTGTGGGCATGAGGGAAATGGGGTTTTTGAAGCTATACAGTGTGTGGGGTTTGGGTCAATATAAAACAAAATCCAGGTGCCGGGCAGAAGGTTAAAGAAATATAGAAAAAAATTATACTTCTTTACAACTTACAGCCCATTGGCAAGTCCTTGAGACCAGCAGAGAGGTGAATGTTAATACTTTGCTCAGAGCAAAAGGCAATCTTAGCTAAACATTATCCCGACCTCCAAGATCCTATAAGTCTACTTCAACATATAGAAATTTCTTTGGAAACTTCCTTTGTCTCTACACCCCTCAAAATATATGTTAGCAATCATTCTCCAAGCATATGGTCCCCTGATATACATCTGAAGGGTCACATGACTAATGTTTTACAAGACAGTGATAAATGACCTCTTTCTAACAACAGCTAGTTCCCCTCAAGGTCCTGGAAACCTAGCTTCCAAATTCCTTAGAGACTTAAGCTATCCCTAAGACCCTCCCAACTTGAAAGTATATAATTAGCCACTCCACACAACCCCAGTGCAGCTCTTCTGCCCATGGGCCCTTCCCCATGCCTTAATAAAACCTTTTTTGCACGAAGATACCTCAAGAATTCTTCCTTAGCCGTTCACGGCCAAACCTCAGCATTTCACATCAGGAACTACTGGGATTAATGGCTAAAATCTTGGATGAGTATATATCCTACAACTGCCTTCAGTAGGGCCAAGAAGTATAAGAATGATAGTATAGTCGGTTCTATGGTTAAACAGCACCAAAAAGGCTAACCACTGAGGAAATGGTGCGTGCCAAGACATGCTATAACTGGAAACTAGAGATCATAGCCAATGGAAAGGGTGCTCATAAGTGAATAGTGCCTGACCAAGGGAAGGAATGAAGTCAAGAATTTCTGAGGGAGCACCTTAGAGCAAGAGATAATACTAATTTATTTATTTAATTATTGATAAGTAACTTATTTATTGGCATTGTTGAATAGTACTCTGTTAGCATTATAACTATAGTTTACATAAAAGTTATTTATTAGTAACAAATTTGACTATGACTAATGGCTGATGCTGAAGAAATCTCTGAAACTGTAAACTCCAGAGAAGAATTTAAAAGCTTTATTTAAAGATTCCATCACAATTTTCCAGATAAATGTAGCGACCCAGGGCTGCCTGATGGCTCGTAGTTCTGATGATCAACCCTGTAAGTTAATGGACTAATAAAATGAGTTTAATGCTGGGAAGGAACTTGTGTTCTCATCCATGATGGACTACTGGCTATTCTGAATCCAATGTCTTTAAAGGTCAATGGCTAGTGATGTGAGAAACAAAGGTAGAAAGAAATGGTAGATAAAATTAAATTTCCTTATACCTCCAGCCCATTGGCAAATACTTGAGACAGGCAAAGTATAACATTTCTCTAGGAACTCCCCACAGTCTTAAAGTTAATGCTTTGCTAGAGGGAGAAACAACCTTAGCTTGACAGTAGCTGGGACTCCAGGATCCTGTCAGTCGTCTTCAGCATATGAAAGTTCTTTTGGAAACTTATCTTGGCCATGACCTCCCCCAACTCCCAAGGATATAATCAGTCACTTCTCACAATCCCAGCACAGCTTTCTGCCCAAGGTCCTGTCTCTGTGCTTTAACAAAATCACCTTTTTGCATGGAAGACGTCTCAAGAATTCTTTCTTGACCATCAGCTCTGGACCTCCACCACCACTCCAAAACCACATCAGCTAGGAGTGTGTGATATTGTGATAGACATATATATTTGGTCTTTAACCAGTTGCAGGTATAGAACTCCTAAAACTTTTGGAATTTCCTGTGAGAAGAGTGATCAAGGTGTGTTTTGTTATGTTAATGAGGTGAGCTTTGGAAAGCCCTTTGGTAACCCATGGATGGGGACTGGTTGTGAGGGCACCCACCATGTGATTAGAGGGTTGAAACTTTCAATACTCCACCCCCACAACCTCTGGAGAGGGGAGAGGAGCTAGAAATTGAATCAACAGCTAATCATGGCCAGGGGCACCTGGATGGCTAAGTCAGTCCCTTAAATGTCTGACTCTTGGTTTCAGCTCAGGTCTTATTTCATGGTTTCCTGGGTTCCAGCCCCGCAATGGATTTTGTGCTGAGCCTGCTTGGGATTCTCACTCCCTCTCTCTCTGCCCCTCCCCACTCATGCTGTCTCTCTCTCAAAAGTAAATAAACTTAAACAATTTTAAAAAGACTCGAATGACCTATGATGTCATCAATCATTCCCATGTAATGAAGCTTCCATAAAAATCCAAAAGGACAGGGTTTGGAGAGCTTGCAGGCTGGCAGACAATTCCACACCAGGAGGGTGACTGGTGCATCCCAACTCCATGGTGACAGAAGCTCCTGTTCTTAGGGCCCCCCCAGACCTTGCCCTATGTATCTCTCTTTTTTAAAATAATTAATTAATTTTTCAATTTACATCCAGTTAGCATATAGTGCTATAATGATTTCAGGAGTAGATTCCAGTAAATCATCCCTATGTATGGTACCCAGTGCTCATCCCAAACAAGTGTCCTCCCTAATGCCCCTTATCCATTTAGCCCATCTCCCCACCCACAACCCCTCCAACAACCCTCAGTTTGTTCTCTGTATTTAAGAGCCTCTTATGTTTTGTCTGCCTCCTTGTTTTTATATTATTTTTGCTTCCCTTGCCTTATGTTCATCTGTTTTGTATCTTAAATTCCTCATGAGTGAAGTCATATGATATTTGTTTTCTCTGACTGACTGACTTCACTTAGCATAATAGCCTCTAGTTCCATCCAAGTAGTTGCAAATGGTAAGGTTTATTCTTTTTGATTGCTGTGTAATCCTCCATTGTATATATATACAACCCCTCTTCTTTATCCATTTATCCTTTGATGGACACTTGGGCTCTTTCCATACTTTGGCTATTATTGATAGTGCTGCAATAAACATTAGGGTGCATGTGCCCCTTCAAAACAGCACACCTGTATCCCTTGGATAAATACTTAGTAATGCAATTGCTGGGCCATAGGGTAATTCTATTTTTAATTTTTTGAGGAACCTCCATATTGTCTTCCAGAATGGCTTCGCCAGTTTGCACTCCCACCAGCAGTGCAAAAGAGATCCTCTTTTTCTGCATCCTCACCAACATCTGTTGTTGCCTGAGTTGTTAATTTTAGCCATTCTGACTGGTGTGAGGTGGTATCTCATTGTGGTTTTAATTTGTAGCTCCCTGATGAGTGATGTTGAGCATTTTTTCATGTGTCTGTTAGCAGCCATCTGGATATCTTCCTTGGAGAAGTGTTTATTCATATCTTTGACCCATTTCTTCACCAGATTATTTGTTTTTTGGTGTTGAGTTTGACACATTCTTTACAGATTTTGGATACTAACCTTTTTATCTGAGTTTGCAAATATTGGCATTTGCAAATATCTTCTCCCATTCCATCGGTTGCCTTTTAGTTTTGCTGATTGTTTCCCTCGCTGTGCAGAAGCTTTTTATTTTGATTAGGTCCCAAAAATTCATTTTTGTTTTGTTTCTCTTGCCTCTGGAGATGTGCTGAGTAAGAAATTGCTGCAGACAAGGTCAAAGAGGTTCTTGCCTACTTTCTCTTCTAGGATTTTGACAGCTTCCTGTCATATGTTTAGGCCTTTCATCCATTTTGAGTTTGTTTTTGTGTATGGTGTAAAAAAGTGGTCCAGGTTCATTTTTCTGTATCTCACTGTCCAGTTTCCCTACCACCATTTGCTAAAGAGACTGTCTTTATTCCATTGGATATTCTTTCCTGCTCTGTCAATAATTAGTTTGCCATATGTTTGTGAGTCCATTTCTGGATTCTCTATTCTGTTCCATTGATCTGAATGTCGGTTTTTCTGCCAGGACTATACTATCTTGATGACAACCTCTACCAAATGTCCTCACAGCAGGGGAACTGCCTCTCCCCTTGTAGCCTGAGAGCCCCTCAGACTTTACCTTCTGGTCCTAGGGATTCGCCCTTCCCACCAGAGCTCCACTAGGTATCAAGCTGCAGAGTTTCAGACTCTGTGTTCCCCTGCTTATAGCATCTTAATGCAATCGAAACCCTCTCCTTTCTCCTTTTGCCTTTTTTTTGTTCAGTCCCTTTCTTCCTCTTTTGTTCAACCCATTCTCTTTCTCCAGCTTCTTTCTGGGGTGAGGGGAGGTGGGAGAAGTGCTGTACTCCCCACCCCCCATCTCCATCCTCTCTTCACAAGCAAAAACAGCTCCCTACCCTCCACTGCTTCTTTCTCCCCCAGTTCACTTCTCTGTGTCATGTAGCTGCTGAGTTCTGTGGCTGAGTTGTTCAGGCCTTCAACTGATTGGGTGAAACCCACCCACATTATAGAGAGCAATTTGCCTCACTCAACATCCATTGTTAATTTCATCCAAAAATACCCTCATAGAAATGTCCACAATGATGTTTAATCATATATCTGGACATATGGCCTAGCCAAACTGGCACATAAATTAAACATCTCAGTGTCCAGGGGCGCCTGGGTGGCTTAGTCGGTTAAGTGTCCGACTTTCGCTTAGGTCATGATCTCACGGTTCGTGGGTTTGAGCCCCGCGTCAGGCTCTGTCCTGCCTGCCGGCCCAGAGCTTGGAGCCTGTTTCAGATTCTGTGACTCCCTCTCTCTCTGACCCTCCCCTGCTCACGCTGTCTCTCTCTCTCTCTCCTAGAAATAAATAAAACATTAAAAAAAAATTTTTTTTAAATAAATAAATAAACATCTCAGTGTCCATAATGCCCTTCTTCCAGTTTTCTTTGGATATTTTCATCTTTTTCCTACAAATTTAATTTTGATTCTGTATTGATCAATTTTGTAATTCTCCAAACAAACATAGTTGTTGAGAAAACATTGGGAGTCACACATATCCAGTCCTATGGAAAAGTACTTCCGGGGACAAACTCACAGAAAGAATATCAGTATGAAGTGTGTGTGGATATTCTGCTATCCATAAAATTCGGGAAGAGTACATAGGCTCTTGTCACACCAGACATCAGATTCCAGGAGAGAAACTCTCTGTCACAATGTGGAACTGTAGCTGCACGATTAGCGAAGCAAGAATTGCTGTTGTGTCACAACCATGGGTTAATATCCAGTCCAAATGTGCCACTTCACATACATTGGTTGGAAGATCATGAGTGTCTTTGTTGGTGTGATGAGCAGTGTAGGCTTTATGTCTTGCATTTTTAGCCACATAACATGGTGGGCCAGTGGCCTGATCTGCCCGCTTGATATTCTTGAAGTAATTGCCTTCAGGTATAGGCTCTAGTTGGTTTCCATAAAGCTCTTAATTTATTTTAAAATTTTATTGTGATTGGAGCACCCAGGTGGGTTAGTTGGTTGAGCGTTTGACTCTTGATTTTGGCATAGGTCATGATCTCCATTTGCAAGATCAAGTCCTGCATCAGGCTCTGTGCTGAAAGTGCAGAACCTGCTCAGGATTCTCTCACTCCATCTCTTCCTCTGCCTTCTGCTCAGCTCTCTCTCAAGATAAATAATAAAAATTAAAAAATAATAGGGGCGCCTGGGTGGCTTAGTCGGNCTCTCTCCTAGAAATAAATAAAAAAATATTTAAAAAAATAATAAAATAGGGGCGCCTTGGTGGCTCAGTCGGTTAAGCATCCAACCTCAGCTCGGGTCATGATCTCACAGTTCATGGATTCCAGCCCCACATTGGGCTCTGTGCTGACAGCTAGCTCAGAGCCTGGAGCCTGTTTCAGAGTCTGTATCTCCCTCTCTCTCTGACCCTCCCCTATTCATGCTATTTCTCTCTCTCTCAGAAATAAATTTTTAAAAAAACATTAAAAAAATAATAAGAAAAATTTAATGTGATTATGAGATACAAGGAGGATGATCAGAACTGTTTGTCTAAAAGCTTTAAATATCTTCAGTTTAAAAAAAATGTATTACACATCCTTATTTCATGGTACACATTACCATTGACTTCCCCAGTGTATTAAGTAACAGCAAATAAATAGCAAAATTATTTAGAGATCAAACTCAGGTTTTCACTCCCTTGAAATGAAGGGGAAAATTCTGTAGACATAAGACATAAGGACATGTCTTTATGTGTCCATATAAATCCATTAGACCATAAATCCATATGACATTAGTGTTCTTTGTGGTTTAATAGATTCTCAAGGACAAAAGATAAAGTTCTGGAGTTGTCAGGAACTTCACCTAGAAGTTCACATATATCACTCTACTTTATTTTGAGCATTGGGATACATTTGGATGATCAAGAGGCAGCCCAATTTTCTCACTCCCCTCTTCATCTATAATCTTCCTGGGCACACACATTATAAAGCATTAGCCTTGATCTGAAAGCCTCAAATGAAAGTCCCTCTCTCCTTGTCAGTTTGCTCGCTTATGCCTCACACTGAGTTCTGCTGGCAATCCTTAGCTCAGGCAGGGAACAGCCTTTGACTTTGCCACTTTGAGCTCATAATTTCCAGGTTCATTTTATCCATACAAGGTTTTCTATATGAAATCGGAGTTAATATAATCTCACTTGGTTATATAAGTTTTATTTAACCTAATCCTAGCAAAATTCAAAATTTTGTGCCATAAGAACCCTAATTCTCATTTCCCCTCTTTCACATTAGATATTAGGATACTCTGAAGAAAACATCACAAACAGGTTATACACAGAGAAGCGTGCATCTCTGCAGTTTTTACCAGATTCTATTCTGAAATCACTCATCAAACATTATTCATTCCAGCACATGTTGAGTCTCTGATAGCGTGGGATAGAACCACAAGCATTTACACCAAGGCATTAAATCAACAAACTTACAATTTCACTAGGGAAACAAGAAAAACTCATGGAATGATTAGGAAAAATGGATGACAGCAAATGATAGATTCTATCTGCTACTCAGAATACATGCTGTAATAATCCACAATATGGAGGGATCATTTATTTCTGGGTTTCTCAGGAAAGACTTCAGATCAAATTGGATTTTGAGGGGAAGGATATATTAGGCTGTTGTGAGAAGCATTGGCGTGAATCCAAAACACATATGTCCCCTGTATTCTCATTTTCAACTCAAAGAAATGATTTTCCATGTTGCTGTATGTGAACTGGCATCAAAGTTTGAGGGAAAGCAAAATGAGGCTGAGCCAAGGGTTGAACAAGAAATCTAACCACTGCAAAAGAGGGATAGTCAGTGGAAAACTGCTGTCTCTGGAAATAATGGAGAATAGCTAAGAGGCAGCCCCATTTCTTCATTCTCTAACTTGGAGACAGAGATGTCAATAGACATCAGATTTAATATGCTTTGCAGTGCAATAAAACAAATGAATAGTGATTTTAGAAAACTGCCCGATGCTCTTACTAGGATATACTTCAAAACTCATACCTGACTCCCACACTGCAATGAAAGGCTACCCGACTGCTTCTATGAGGCCCTTCTGTCTTCATTTTCTCCTCAGCCAATAACACAGTACTTTATGTTAGACTGATCTCTTCCACAATCCACCTGAAATTGAGAACTGATGCAGGACACCTTCTGATTAACTCCCCCACAGAGAAGATAGAAAAGAGCTGCTAAGGCTCTGTCACATCTTATCCAGAAGCTCTGTCAGGTGTTGAAGATAGCCAAAATAACACAGCAAGTGGATGTCTCCCCTGCAGGTCTCACTGTAGGCTTAAAATGACAGCAGTAGTAACAATACCAAATGTGCATTTTTTTAAAATAAAAAAGGCAACGTGGGCTTCTATGAAAGTACTGAAACGTTGGTTTGGGAGCATAATTCATTCCGGAAACATGCTTGTAATCCAAAGCACTTGTATAGCAAAACAAATTTCAAGAACCATTGGCTCAGTTGTGATCATGTGACATTCGGCATCCTGTACCAGTCGTATTGCAAGACATCACTTGTTTATCAAGTTAAAATTTATTAGAAATGTTTCCTCATCTTGCAGAACACCACAGAACAAGTTCACAACCCAAGGTGTTACTGTTTCTTTCCCTTTCAACATGATTTTGCCAGCAGTGTCATCTGCAAAAAACATTTCAACCTGTTTCTTCCACAAACCCAGCATGCCAATGCACATTTAATTTGTCACTATGATTCTATTTGACTGTGGGATTTTTCCCTACAATTCATTTGCCCCAATTCTTGTTTTATGTATATAAAATTATAGTTAAAAATACTTCATACAAAGAAAGTATTCATAGTGGATTAGCTTATGAAAATAACAATTATTTTATTTAAAAAATGTTTATTTTTGAGAAAGAGAAGGAGCACAAGTGGAGCAGGGACAAAGAGATTGGGGGACAGAGGATCCTAAGTGGGCTCTGTGCTGACAGCTGAGAGCCTGATGCAGGGCTCAAATTCCCGAACCGGGAGATCATGACATGAGAACATGACCTGAGCCAAAGTCAGATGCTTAACCAACTGAACCACCAGGTGCCCCTAAAATAACAATTATTTTAGATTATTGTTTTTTTCTTCCCATTGTCTTTCAATCTCTCAATATTGTGAATTTTTCTCTCTGTAAAATTTCAAATATTTCTCTCTCCACATCAACTAAAGTGACCACAAACATAGTAAAAAGTTCTCCCTGTTTCCTGCCTCAATTGGGTTTTTGTCTGTTACTTCCATATAAACTGAAAGAATCTGCATCTTCTAATCACATCACCTCCACAGGCTACCATATCATGCTGTTAATTACCATGTAAAATTTCTGTCGTTTGGCATATGAAATTAAAATCTCAACAAAAAAGTATTTGCATTTCTGGTTTCTAACAGGAGAAAAGTGCCATAAAAGACAATGGGAACATGTTTCAAGTAAGGGAAGAGATAAACTCCTTGGGACTTATATTTAAAAGCTAAGTAGAGAAACCGTTTTTACGAGGAAGGAATGCTGCAATAATGCTGATGATAATTAAGGCCTGATCGTGGACCATTGAGTAGCAACATGGTGGTCAGTAGTGACCTTGACTGGAGACTCTTGATGGAGTGGTACAGGTGAAAGATTGACTGAGGCCCCTCCTGTAGAGAATGGCTGCAGAGAATGGAGACACTGACTTTAGCAAACCTCCTAAGGGTTTTGCTCTAAAGAGAAGAGGGACCTGGAAAGAGATAGGCGGTCAGGAGAAAGTTTTTGTGTGTGTATTTTTAGGACTGCAGATAATATAGTATGTTTGATTCTCAAGACAATCCAGCAAAGAATGAGGTGGGGAATTTATGATGTGTGAGAGAGGGGGGATGATCACAAGAGACAGTCCTTGAATAGGTGACAGCAATGACAGCCAGTGCACAAGTGGAAAGTTTGCCCTTAGATAATTGGATGTGAGCTCTAAAAGGCAGTAAAATTGGTAAATTCTATGGTAATTGTACTTGGAAGATTGTGCCTGTAAAATAGAAAGCGAGATTAACAGGATTACTAGCTTTCATGTGTTCCCATATTTTTTGAACACCTTAATTTTCTTTTTTTTTTTATGTTTGTTTTTTTTTTCTAGGAGAGAGAGAGACAGCGTGAACAGGGGAGGGTCAGAGAGAGAGGGAGTCACAGACTGAAACAGGCTCCAGGCTCCGAGCTGGCAGTCAGCACAGAGCCCGACGCGGGGCTCGAACCCACGAACCGCGAGATCATGACCTAAGCGAAAGTCGGACGCTTAACCGACTAAGCCACCCAGGCGCCCCTTGAACACCTTAATTTTCTTAATAATTTTTTCTTGTTTACCTATTAACAAAAACCACATCATGAGCAAAAATGCAGGCATGTGAAAGAATTTGAAATTGTCCAGAAAAAAGTTTGTAGGCTTTGGGGCTGGGCTAATCTCGTACATAACAAGAAATAGAAAAAGGTGAGCTTTGCCAAGTAGATTATAGATGGATTAAGAGTTCCCTTGTACATTCGAATAGGTTCAGACCTTGGGCTCTACTAGGGAGATGCTGGGAAATTATCATTAATCATTAAGTAGGGGAAATGGACTGATCAGATATCAAATATGTGTCTTCAAAGGGGGTTTTTAGATGTTTGGAAGGAACTCAGAAAGCAAATGTGGTAAGGTCACATGAAAGCCTTTCACAGTGTAAAACCAGTAGGTATTTTTTACTTGGAAGTTTGGATAGATCTGTTGAAAATGTTTTCGTCTAGCAGTAAATATTTGGGAATTTTACAGAAAAAAACACATGTATGCAAATACACACACAGCACTCTGTGGGTAATTCTGAATGAATTAGAGTCAATGTAATTGCCAATGTAAATTAGCTCAGCTTGTTCTCTGCTAAGCACACTATCTTAAAGCAAAGATCTCTGAGGGTGCCTGCGTGGCTCAGTTGGTTTTGTGTTGGACTTCAGCTCAGATCATGATTTCACAGTTCGTGGGTTTGAGCTCTGTGTTGGGCTCTGTGCTGACAGCTCAGAGCCTGGAGCCTGCTTCGGGTTCTGTGTCTCCCTCTCTCTCTGTTCCTTCCCCATTCACACTCTCAAAAATAAATAAACATTAAAGAATTTCACACTCTCAAAAATAAATAAACATTAAAAAAATCAAAGATCTCTCTTGGTGCTTTAGTACAAATTTGTACCTTTTATTTCATCAAAATGTAGTAGTAAATAGTAAATTGGCTTTTGAAAGCTTTATTTTGCTTATTAGATGAAATGGTATCAAAGAGAGAATATATACAATACCACAGAACCTGTCAAAAATTGTAAACATTTTTCACAATTTAATTTAAAAGCAAACTCATTATTTTCCTTCTTAATATACTCTTTGAATTAAAGCCTGTCACGAAAACATTTGAAATTTGTGCATAGGAGGAAAACTTGGTCGACATTGTTCAGTTATTTATTCAACAAATAAGTGTCAAATGCTCCTTATTGTGGCTCTACTACAGGACCATCATGAGGGATATGCTAATAGAAGATTGAAAACCACAGCTTTGGAGCGGAGCAAATGTACCCACTGGTCCTTAGTTGGGAAAGAGTCTTCATTAGGTCCAGGAAGAGTCTGGCATACCAAGATCCCTCAAAGCTCCTAGTTCTTTAGTAATTTTAGCTGGTTAGGATAGTCATAATGAAACATAGAATTCAGCTTCGATAACTTCCATGGAAAAGCTGCTGGAAGTGGACATTTTTCTTAAAAACTAAGGGAGCAAGCCATGAAGTTCCAAGGAAGATACCTAAAGGCAAAGAGAACAGCAGGTAGAAATGCCCAAAGGCAGGAACATGGATATTTTTTCTTTTCTAAATGTACTTTTAGTCCATAAACTGAGATTTGTAACAGCAAGCTTTATCTGAAAGCTCTGTTTCAATGTGATTCAATAAATATCTCTTGAATAGCATTGGCTGAAGAGGACTCGCTGTCAGGCAGTCCCAGTATGAAGGAGGCTGGGTATGCAGGACTGAAGGCAAATGTTGAGTGTAAAAGTGGTCACGTGTATCTTATGTGAGAATGAATTAGCCATTTACTAACTGTAAGGCTGTCACACGGCACATAAAACCAGATTACAGTAAGAAATTTTCCCACATCGAGTGGGAGATTTTCTGCTTCCCTACCACTTCTCCATCACTGACGGCTATTTCTCCGTGCTGGATGGTCCTGGAGGAGCTGGAAACAGCCACTGACAGGAGATGGAGGAATGAAGAGGCCTCCCTCGCTCAGTGTATATTTCTCTGCCTTGAGCACACATGGGCCGGGAGGAGAACAGTTTGATTTAAGAAGATGTTAAAATTATACTTGATTTGACTAAAATTTTATGGCTAGGAAAATGGGTTCTTTACTACCTGAGAGTGACCAGAAGGGACTTGGGACCTGCTAGGGACACTCTTGGAGCCCGGGGAAGGAACCGGCAGAATGACTCTGGAGCGGGTCAGGAAAAAAAACCAGTATCATTCTTTTATTTGAGCTGACCTCATTGATGAAATATGCTTCGTTTTTGTTTAATTGTTATCAGTTGGTTCAGACGGCGGTGATCAGCCCTACGGGGAAATACTTCACGCACTCCAATTGAGAAGGGTTTCCTGCCGATGGCTGTGCAAAGGCAGCAAGTGCATTTTTACTTAATCAAATCCATTCTGCAAGAAGGCCCAAAGCAAATAGAATACTGTGATTAAATGTAGTCAGGCTTTTCTCTGAGAATATCTCAAGAGGAAGAAAAGAAAAGAAGTTTGGAGAAAAACAAAAGATGCTATGCATGAAAATAATAAGAAAACTGGAATAATAACAGACTGTACTAGCAAGAGTTGTATGTCTATCCATTTGTAGAAGATTATTTGAACCCGGTTCCAACTTCCTTTCTCACACTAATTCCTCCATCTTCCTGGCATGTTCCTGCCACAATTGCCTTCTTACCTGAATATACCAGGTTCCTTTCCAGCAGTCCCGTGTCCACCTCCGTGCTATTGATGCCTCTGTTACCTCTGCCTTTGGCATCTGGGTTGAATGTCACTCCTTCATTGACAATGTCCATATCTCCTTCGGGCTGAGTTGGACATTCTGGGTTCTGCCTTCTTTGGGTTGTTATTCTTCGTCTCATTCACTGTAGATGCATTGCCCCTATTGCCCTGCTGCTATTTGTCAGCATGTCTATCTTCCCCACTAAACCGGGAGTTGCCTGGAGGCAGCTCTGTGGCTTCTACATTTCTTAAATCTCCAGAATCTGGTCTAGTTGCTCACACATACTAGATGATCAGAGTGTTTATTTATGTAATCTATTCACAATGATCATAGGCAGCTGACTAATGGCAAGATAAGGAAGAAATCGCATAGCTAGTATATGCTATTGCTGAGTACCAACCTCCACTTACCTGTTTTCTTTTTTTTTTTAATTTTTTTTTTTAATGTTTTATTTATTTCTAGGAGAGAGAGAGAGACAGCCTGAGCAGGGGAGGGTCAGAGAGAGAGGGAGTCACAGACTCTGAAACAGGCTCCAGGCTCTGAGCTGGCAGTCAGCACAGGGCCCGACGCGGGGCTCGAACCCACGAACCGCGAGATCATGACCTAAGCGAAAGTCAGACGCTCAACCGACTAAGCCACCCAGGCGCCCCTCCACTTACCTGTTTTCAAGAACTCTCAACAGGAATAAGGACAGGAGTAGCATTTCAAGCCCAGAATTAGAAAATGGCACAGAACTTTTCTTCTACTGTCCTTCCCCTCACTGGAGATTTCTTCCACACAGCCTAGCTAGAGATGGAGCAGGACCTTGGAAAGGACTTGGCAGACTAGTCAACTCACAGCTGAGGAAGGCTCTAACCTCTCAAAGGGGTAACTAGCAGGCTAAAAGTGGAGAAATAACAAAGATACACTGCTGATGAAGTGGCCTCCCAGTGTGTAACTGAAGACTATCTGCTCTGCAAGTTATTCTTCGATCCCAGGAGCAGGTGCTCCATACGCAAAACCTTAATTTTAGTCAAGGAAAACCTTACCTTTCTAAAACTTCTCTTTAGGGGAATGCTTCGACATTATCTTCTCGTTTCTGTGTTCCTTCATGTATATTATTCACCTTTCTTGGTTATTACTTTACTCCTCTTCAAAACAAAAACCCCCCTCCCCCAAAGAATACAGATGTTTTAACTCAGAGATTTAGGTTAGTAAACTATTTTATACCGGCTTGGATGTTTTTGAGACTAAGTGAATTTTTTTGGAGTTATAAGGACGTACTTGCTATCTAAGCTTCCTTCAGATTCCTATATTCCATAACTCTTTGAGGGAGCACTTTTATAGCTTTAAAATTAGAAAATATTTTCTTAGGATATACATTTTTTTTTCCTGAAAGAGACTGGGTATTTGTTTTTAGAACTATATGTCGCAAAATTAGAATAATTTCTGTGGCTTTATTTCTGATCCTTCAATGTAATTTTATTTCCATTACTTAAAATTGACATTAAAATGCTTACACAGTAATATGTTTGCTAGAGTAATAAAACCTTACAGAGATGACATGTAATTGTCCAACCTCCCTCAAAACTGTCTTCATAATGAGTGCTATGGAATATTTATCTAATGGCATATATATTTCCTGTAACTCTTGAACCATACCACGATAACAGAGTGCAATATAATCAGCCCTCCCCAAATCATCTGAACATACAAAGCATCCTTTCCTTTAGAAAAACTGAAATTTCATAAAAAGAAAGATAAAATATTTTTTGAACATTATGAGATAAGATGTGTTGTAATAGGAACCTGACTGATTTTAAGTACTTAAGACTGGAAAATATTTACTTCTGTTCCAGTAGGCCTATGTAAGGCTTTTAAATATTGATAGACTCTCTCTGTACTAATGTCTCTGGAACATTAGAGCTTAAATAATAAGTTGTTGCCTATGCATATACAAACTCAAATATCCAGAAATTAATTGCTGCTTTTACGAGTAACAGCTATAATTTTCTGTAAGAAATACTGTGTTACTCTCTATAAATAATGTGATAAATATGTTATTTCTCTTTCATTGATAAGGAAAATGAGTCTTAGCTTAGTAAATGTCCTATTATGCAGGTAGTAAGTTGCAGAGTTAAAATCCCAGTGCCTACAACGCTAGTCTGTGCTCTTTACACCAAACTGCACTGAATGAGCAATGACATTATTTATGCTTTAGAACATTAACCAGCGAACAAGATTTAAAAGGATTTTTTTAATCTTTTCATTTTTTGGGCAATATTTAAATATGCAATTGACAGGAAATTTGGTTATTTCTGTGAGACACAACAATTCAATAACTAGAATTACAAGTGAAAATATACCAGAGCAGATCACATTTTTAGCAGGTTTTTTTTTTTTTACAATTTCTAGAATGCTTATTTTAATATATATTCTACAAATATAATCTAAGAAGATTTAGCATCACTTATTTGACAATGCCTCTCATGTAATTTAACATACCAAATACACTTATTTAACATCTCTCTTTTATGAGGAGAACGAGTCATTTAACTTGTTCCAGGAACCCTCTTTGAGGGTTATGTCTTTATATTAGAATTTGATTTTGGGAAATATATCAAGGAATACAAAAAGATCTGGACATTTGGTTAAATAGGATCATGGGTCATTATGAAACAGTACTTATTCATTTAACCAAACTGGCATTTAAAGACTTCACAGGTAAATGCAGAAGGTTAACTAGTTGTTAAAAAGTCTTAAGTCTTCTTATATTGAATAGACTCAGTTTTTCCCCCAAGTAATCAAAGACCTGTAAAAGACAAAACATAGAATCTTTGTTTTTCTGGGTAGATTACATGAAAGGTAAAGAAAAATGTTTGTTTATAAATTCCTATAAAACACCAATAATCCTCCAATGTAACTCATTTTTATTTTTTAAATTTTTAATTCAAGTATAATTAATGTACAGTGTTAATTTCATATGTACAATATAGTGATTGAGCAATTCTATGCATTACTTGGTGCTCATCATAAGTGCATTCTTTAATGCCCATCATCTGTTTCGCTCATCTCACTCCACTTCTCCTCCAGTGTGTTCTCTTTAGTAAAGTCAGTTCTTTTGTGTATCTCTTTTTCCTGTTTGACTCTCCATATATGAATGCAATCATATGGTATTTGTCTTTCTCTGACAGACTTAATATTATACCCTCTAGATCCATCCATATCGTTATAAATGACAAGATTTTTATGGCTGAATAATAATCTGTTGTGTGTATACGTGTGTACTTCTTTGTCCTTCTCTCAATGGACACCTGGGCTGCTTCTATAATTTGGCTATTGTAAATAATGCTTCAATGAACGTAGGGGTACATATATCTTTTTAAATTAGTGTTTTCATTTTCTTTTGTTTTCATTTCTTTATTTTAGTAGTCTTTGTCAGAGGTAAAATGGCCATATGGAAAAAATGGTCTAACAAATATGTTCTGATTAAAATATCAGATTAGTCTGATATTAATTATGCATTGTTTATCATTGTGTTCACTCCCCTGCAAATTTGATGAGAAAACCCATCTTTTTGGTTACTCTGCTGCTCGTGAGTACTTAGAAGAGATACTGAGAGGTAAGAAATATATATGCTGTTGGAATATGTAAGGAAGTTCCACCTGGAAGTATGAGCTGATAGAAGAGCATGGGCTTTGGAATATATGGATCTACATCCCATTCAAGGCTTACTCTGAATTGGCCTGTATCATTTTAGGTAAATTATTTGATGTCTCTAAGTTCCAGTGTTAATACCTGTAATGTGGCAGTAAGCAATAACTTAGCTTATAGTTTGAGGCCAAATACGAAATTATGTAAAAATTCTGGCATGTAAGTCTCCATAAGAGATTGGATTTTTTAAATTTTTGTTTTGTTATTAGCCAAGTGTATAATTTAGAAGTCCTCTTTAATTTCAGTTTTATCGAAGTAGTACTGAACCTCTTAACAATTGGTAATAGACACTAGGCAGATAGAAACTGTGTTTCCTTTTGATAAGTAGAAGAGTACCAGGTATAATTCTAATCTTTTGACATATCGTATTTCATGAATTTGTTAATGATCCTATTACCATATCCATTCTACAGATGAGGAAACTGAAGTCTTGAGTTTTTGTAATTAATATATGCATGGCAGATGCATACCCAGACAATCTGAATTCTGAATGAATATACTTACTCTCCTGTGTTAATCTTTCTAAGCTTCTGTGTCTGTCTGAAAGGTGGTTAGTGATAACACTTACCTTAGTATATAAGGATTAAATGGGATGATGCCTGTAAAGAGCTTAGGACAGTGCCTGTGACATGCTAAACACTTATTAAATGCTGACATGGGTAGGAATTTGGTTCCATTGCACAATTGTTAAGTGATCTTGGTCAATTTCCTTTAACTCTGAGAGGCCAGTTCCTTACCCATAAGATGTGGATCCTAATTACTACTACATGGTGATGCTGTGGAACTTTAAAGATCATAAATAGTTCATAGCTCTTATTTAGAATGGTACCACTAAGGATTTTTGGCTTCATTTCCTTAATACAGCAAACTTGATCATTAAAAACTACTTGGCCTAGTCTGAAAAATTTTTATATGCAATAATATCTGATGACTGTAATTTTAAATGAAGAACTATTCTATTGTGGTATTTAAAGACAGTTTCCTGAACATAAATACTAATATTTTAAAATTCCAGTATAATTAACATATAGTGTTATATTGGTTTCAGATGTACAAAACAGTGATTTAACAATTCCATACATTACTCAGTGCTCATCACAATAAGGGTACTCTTAATCTCTTTCACCCATCTCCCAACAGACCTCCCCTTGGTAATCGTCATCTATGGTGAAGAGTCTGGTTTTCTGTTTGATCCTTTTTCTTCATTTGATTTGTTTCTTAAATTCAACATATGAAAGAAATCATATGGTATTTATCTTTCTCTGGCTGATTTATTTCACTTAGCATTATACCCTCTATGTCCATCCATGTCATTGCAAATGGCAAGATTTCACTGCTTTTTGGCTGAGTAATATTCTTCATTCATATGTCGATGGACCTTTTGGTTGCTTCCATAATTTGGCTTTTATCAATAAAGCTGCAGTAAACATAGGGATGCATCTATCGTTTTGAATTAGTATTTTTATATTCTTTGGGTAAATACCCAGGGGTGGAATTACTGGATCATTAATGGTAGTTCTATTTCTAACTTTTTGAGGAACCTCCATACTGTCTTCCATGGTGGAAAATCTTGCTATGGCTGATGTAAGAGATAGCACTGTCTGTGCTCTCTTCTAGGATTTTTATGGCTTCAGGTCTCACATTTAGATGGGTTTTTGTTTTAACATTTATTATTTTTGAGAGAGACAGAGCACAAGTGGGAAGGGCAGAGAGAGAGAGAACACAGAACCCAAAGCAGGCTCCAGTCTCTGAGCTGTCAACACAGAACCGACATGGGGCTTGAACTCATGAGCCATGAGATCATGACCTGAGCCAAAGTCGGATGCTCAACCGACTGAGGCACCCAGGCACCCCTCACATTTAGGTTTCTAATCCATTTTGAGTTTATTTTTTAGGATGATGTCAAAGAAAGTGGTTCATTTTTATTCTTTTGCATGTAGCTGTTCAGTTTTCCCAACATCATTTTTTATAGAAATGGTCTTTTCTCCCATTGTGTAGTCTTACCTCCTTTATCAAAGATTAATTGATCATACAATTATAGGGTTATTTCAGGGCCCTCTATTCTATTCCTTTGACCTATGAGTCTGTTTTTGTGCCAGTACCGTTCTGTTCGGAGTATTATAGCTTTGTAGTAAAATTTGAAATTTGAGACTGTGATATCTCCAGTTTTGTTGTTCTTTTTCAAGATCGCTTTGGCTATTCAGGATCTTCCTTGCTTCCATACTAACTTTAGGACTGTTTTTTCTAGTTTTGTGAAAAATGCTGATGGCATTTTGATAGGAATTGCATTAAATGTCCACATTGTTTTGGGTAGTATGGACATTTTAACACTATTCTTCCAATTCATGAACATGGAATACCTTTCTATTTGTGTCATATTTAATTTCTTTTCTCAATGTTTAATAGTTTTCAGAGTACAAGTCTGTTTTATTATTTTTTTGTGCTATTGTAAATAGTGATGTTTCCCTAATATCTCTTTCTGCTACTTCATTATTAGTGTATAGAAATGCAACAGATTTCTGTATATTGATTTTGTATCTTGTGACCTTACTGATTTCATTTATCAGTTCTAGTAGTTTTTTCATGGATCTTTAGGGTTTCCTATATATAGCGTCATGTCATCTGCAAATAGTGACATTTTACCTCTTCCTTACCAACTGGAATGCCTTTTATTTCTTCTTATTGTCTTATTGCTGTGGCTAGGACTTCCAGTACCATGTTGTATAAAAGTGTTGAGAGTGAACATTCTTGTCTTGTACCTGATCTCAGGGAAAAAACTGTTTTTCACCATTAAATATGATGTTGGCTGTGGGTTTTACATATATTATATTGAGGTACGTTTCCTCTAAACCTACTTTGTTGAGGGTTTTTATCATGAATGGATGTGTACTTTGCCAAATGCCTTTTCTGCCTCTATGAAATAATCATATGGTTTCTATCCTTTCCTTATTGATAGGATGTATCACGTTGATTGCTTTGCAAATATTGAATCATCCTCACATTTGAGCAATAAATCCCACTTGATCATGGTGAATGATTTTTTAAATGTATTGTTGGTTTTGGTTTGCTAGTATTTTCCTGAGGATTTTTGCATCTATGATCATCAGAGATATTGGTCTGTAGCTCTCTTTTTTTTGTAATATCTGTATCTGGTTTTAGTATTAGGATAATGCTGGCCTCACAGAATGAATTTGGAAGCTTTTCTTCCTCTTCCATTTTTTGGAATATTTTGAGGGAATAAGTATTAATTATTTAAATGTTTGGTAGTGGTAGAACTCACCTGTGAAGCCATCTGGTCCTTAACTTTTGTTTTTGGGAATTTTTTGATTACTGATTCACTTTCTTTCCTGTTAATTGGTCTGTTCAAATTTTTTATTTCTCCTGGATTCAGTTTTGGAAGGTTATTTGTTTCTATATTTATCTATTTCTTCTAGGTTGCCCACTTTGTTGGCATACAATTTTTCCTATTATTCTCTTAGAACCGTTTGTATTTCTGTGGTGTCAATAGTTATTTCTCCTCTTTCATTTCTGAATTTAATTGAGTCCAGTTTCTCTCTCTCTCGCTCCCTCCCTCCTTCCCTCTCTTTCTCGTCTGGCTAGTTTATGAATTTTGTTGATCTTTTTAAAGAACCAGCTCCTGGTTTCAATGATCTGTTCTATTGTGTTTTTGTAGTTTCTATTTTATTTCGTCTCTAATCTTTATTATTTTCTTCTTTCTACTGGTTTTGGGGTTCTTTTTTCTAGCTCCTTTTGGTCTAAAATTGGGTTATTTGACCTTTTGCTTGCTTCTTGAGGTAAGCCTTTATTGCTGTAAACTTCCCTTTTAGAATACCTTTTGCTGTCTCCTCCAAATTTGAATCCTTTTCATTTAATTCCATGTATTTTTTTTTTTTAATTTTGTCTTTGATTTCTTGGTTGACCCATTTGTTGTTTGGTAGCATGTTATTTACCTCCATATATTTGTGTTCTTTGCAGATGTTTTCTTTGGTTAATTTCTAGTTTCATAGCATTGTGATCAGAAAAATCTTCAATCTTCTTTAATTAGTTGAGACTTGTTTTGTGACCACATGTGATCTGTTCTGGACAATGATACATGTGTACTTGAAAAGAATGTGTATTCTGCTGCTTTATGATGGAATGTTCTGAATATACCTCTTAGATCCATCTGGTCCAATATGTCATTCAAAGCCACTGTTTCATTGTATTTCTATTTGGATAATCTATCCATTGATGTGAGTGGAATGTGAAAGTCTCCTACTATTATTGTATTACTATCAATTTTTTCCTTTATGTTTGGTAGTAGTTGCTTTATGTATTTAGGTGCTCTCATGTTGAATGCATACACATTTACAATTGTTATATCTTCCTGTTGGATTGTTCTGTTTATTATTATGTAGTGTTCTTCTTTGTCTCTAATTATGTCTTTGTATTAAAGTCTATTTTTGTTTTTCTGTTATAAGTATTGCTACCCCAGCTTTCTTTTCACTTCAATTTTCATGGTAAATCCTTTTCTATTCTTTCACTTTCAATCACATGTGTTTTGGGTCTGAAACGAGTCTCTGATAGGCAGCATATGGATAAGTCTTGCTGGTTTTATCCATTCTGTCACCCTGTTTTTTGACTGGGTCTATGTCTTTTGATCAGGGTATTTAGGACATTTACATTCAAAATAATTACTGATAGACGACATGCAGTTATTGACGTTTTGTTACTCATTTTATGATTGTTGTAGTTCTTTTTTGTTTTTCTTTTGTTGCTCCCTCACAGTTTTCCTGGATTTTTTTACTGATATATTTGGTGTTTGTTTATTTTCGAGAGACAGAAGGAGATAGAGCGTGACCAGGGGAGGGGCAGGGAGAGAGGGAGACACAGAATCTGAAGCAGGCTCTAGGCTCCGAGCTGTCAGCACAGAGCCTGATGTGGGGCTCGAACTCCCGAACTATGAGAACATGTCCTGAGCCAGTTGGTGGCTCAAATGACTGAGCCACCCAGATGCTCCCTTTTACTGACATGTTTGGATTCCTTTGTCTTTATCTTATTTATTTTTGCATATATCTTACTGGTTTTTGATTTGTGCTTACCATTAGGTTTCTATATAACATTTTATGCACATAGCAATCTATATTAAATTGATTGTCTCTTAAGTTTGAACCCATTCTAAAAGCATTAGATTTTACTCCTCTTCCACCACCCACCCACATTTTGGTTTATGGTGTCATACTTTACATCACTTTATTTTGCAAATCCCTTGATTTTTACAGGTATACTTAATTTTACCCCTTTGTGCACCCTTCTTTCCTTTCTCCCAATTATGGTCTTTCCTTTCCACTCAAAGAATCCCATTTAACATTTTTTATAAGGCTGGTTTAGTGGTGACGAATTCCTTTCACTTATGTTTCTGTGGGAAACTCTTTATCTCTTCTATGCTGAATGGTAGCCTTGTTGGATATAGGGTATTCTTGGTTGCAGGTTTTGTCTTTCAGCACTTTGAATATATTATGCCACTCCCTGTGGCCCACAAAGTTTCTGCTGAAAAATCAGTTGGTAGTCATATGAGGGTTCCCTTCAATGTACCTGTTTCTTTTGCTGCTTTTAGAATTCTGTTTATCACTACTTCGGCTATTTTAATTACTGTGTGTCTTGGTGTGGACCTCCTTAAGTTGATTTTATTGGGGACTCTCTCTGCCTCCTCAATCTGATTTGTTTCCTTTTGCAGATTTGGGATGTTGCAGCTATTACTTCTTTAAATAAATTTTTGGCCCCCCTTTTTAGCTCTTTTCCTTATAATCCCTATAATGCAATCCTCTAATGCAAATGTTATTATGCTTGATGGTATCACTGAGTCACCTTAGTTTATTTTCGTTTTTCTTTCTCTGATTCAGCTTGATTGCTTTCCATTACTTTGTTCTCCAGGCTGCTGATCCGTTCTGCTTCCTGCAGTCTACTGTTTTTCTCTCGTGTATTTTTAATTTCACTTATTGAGTTCTTCACCTCTGGTCGGTTCTTCTTTGTTTTCTCTCTGCTGAGGGTCTCACATAGATCCCCCAGTCTTTCCTCAAGTCTGGTGAGTATCTTTATGACCATTGCTTTATTTTCTCATGAGGCATATTATGTCCATTTCGCTTAGTTCTCTTGCTATATTTTGTTCTATTATTTCATTTGAGACATATTTCTGTCTCATTTTGTCTAACTCTCTATTTGTGTTTCTCTGTGTTAATAAAGTCAGCTTCATCTCCTGCTCTTGAATGTAGTGGCCTTATGAAAAAGAGGTCCTATAGTGCCCTTCAATACAGTGTTTCCTATGTGTGCTATGTATGCCATACTTAAGGCACTGTTAAGACTGAGCCACATATGTTTACAGTCCAATTGTATACAATGGCTCTCTGTCTGTTGTGGGCAGGGTTTGATTCCTGTGATGTTAGTGGGCTAACACCTGAGCTGCCTTGGGCTTGGGTTGGGTCAGACCAGGAATTTTCAGAGCTGTGGTCACACTGATCTGCAGGGCACTCTCCCTGTGTTGTGTCCTAAGCTTTCGTTGGTTGGCAGAGCCTGCAGTCAGAACAGATATCTGGGTCCCCAAGTGGTAGGTATGGTTTTCTTCCCCTCTCCCTGGGTGGGAGACACTTTATAGTGCTGCTTGTACAATGTCATGTTTGTGGCATCACTTTGGATTAACTCTTGCTGAGGGTAGGTTGGAGGAGTTGAGTCTGCAGGAGAATGTGGAGGGCAGATTGCATGCTATTAGCAAGGTGGTGTGCTGGTCGGCTGTGGGAGGGAATGGTTGTTGTTTTGGAGAATCCCTGCTGAGGCCCATCTGGGGTTGATGTGTCTGTGAAAGAGGCAGGAGCTAGGTATGCCCTCTGCAAGCTAGGTTTAGAGTTTTCAGGGCATGGTGGTCCCTGCAGATGTCTGTGTATCTAGGCTGGGGAGGGTGAGAGAGAAATATGGCAGCCACCAAGTCTTTTGTTCTTAGAGAAGTCTCCTAAAGATCTCTGCCCCTCTGACACATACTCTGAGATCAGTACACAAATCTCCTTCCCATATACCCCAAGTGTTTCTCAAACTACTGCTTCAATGCTATTTCTCAGTGGGGCTGTTTGTTATCCTGTCTCTTTAAGGACAGGGATTCAGTTTCCTATCAACCTCCAGCTTTCCCAGAGAGGAGCCTGCTGATTTTTAAAGTTCTAATTGTTCAGTCCCACTGACTGTAAGGATTCTCAGAGTTAAGCCCCTCTGGTTTCAAAGTCATATATTATGGGGAGTCATCTTCCCAGTATAGGTCCTCTGTGCCTGGGGTGGCTGGTGTGAAGTCTACTCCTCCCTCCTGTGGACAGTGTTGCAAGTCAGTTGGGATCCAGATCATGTATCCGCCCTTCCTACCTTTTTCGATGTGGCCTCTTCTCAACATTTAGCTGTAGAGAGTCTGTTCTGCGGGTTATTTACACTGACATGGGTGTTATCTAGGTGTCCTCTTAAGGTGAACTTTGGATCCTCCTACATCACCATTTCACCCAGAAGTCACTCATAATTTCTGAAAATATATGTATTTTTAAATTTAATTAAATAACTAATTGAAAAACTAGTAATATAATTCCTGGTCAAGTTATTTATCTAAAATTTTAGTCATCATATAACTTTGGATTTCACAGTAAAATCAAAAGTACCCTTGTGAGTCCTTCAGTAATATATTTGTTTATGAAAAATATTTAATTGAAAAACAATAGTTCTTATTGGAGAAATGTTTTTATATATTTTATTACAATTCACAGTCACAGATCATAATGTTTTATCCTAGATGTAATGAAGATGGTAGAGTAACAAATTCATAAGTAAGCAATACTTGTTCTGATATTCAGTTTACTTAAAAATCAGTTATTATTCACCTACATGATTAGGACAACATGCTAGGCTCTAGAGATACAAAGATTAAAAACCTCCTTCTTTGCCCTCAAAAGCCCATAGTTTAAAGAGGAAGGCAAATACATAAGGAAGCACATATGCAATCTACAGAGAAGTGATGCATAGTTCTTGTCCATTTTTAGCCCACTGTCATTCCTCCAGGCTTGAGATTTTCACTTACATTTTTTCCCCAGTTTCCCTTTAGTTAGTATTCATATGCTACATGTATGTCAGCCTCTGTAAGTCAATCACAATGTGACACATAGGTAAAAGCTTACACACAAGTACTCAGGGATTATTTTTTTATCGGGTATTAAGAAATTTGATTCTTTCTACCTGACTATGTAGTACATGTGACAAATTGCACACATGATTACTTGAAGCTCAAGCACTGTTTCAAATGCTTTATGCAATATAACTCATTGAAGGACAAAATTAGGAACAGGTACCATTACTACCCTATTTTACAGATGAGGACACCAATGCACAGAGGGATTAAGTAACTCTGACATAATCATGCAGTTGGTAACAAGCAGAGACTCCTTGATTTGAACCTGTCTGCCTTGCTCCAGTGTCTGTCATCCTAACTACCATACATACTGCCTTTGTGTCATGCTGGCCTTACTCACTGACGGCAGTGATCTTTGTTCCATGTTGTAATCAAAAACTTAAACACAAAATGTAGATCTATACTGAAATTCATACAGCTTTTTATGTTCTTTGGAGTACAACTTTCTGTATAAGTTCATTGATGCTGAATTTTTCTTATGTCTTTGTTTTGCTGAATTGAACATGTACTTCATCTGTACATGGTATAATTCATAGGCCATCATCTCTGAAATATTCCTACTCAGAGGAAGGTGATGCACCATAACACAGTCCCTAAGCAAGGGAGCACATTCTCAAACTAGAATCCCTTAAAAAGCTAGTGCACGAGCCAGGCAGAGCTATGCTTGAATGGAAAACCTGTTTAAATACTATAAATAGTTTGTATTTTTCTCTTATGAAAAATACATTTCAAATGTATCAAAGAATTAACTACAAAAAGAAACAGAAGCATATTTATTTTGCATTTTGACCGTAATAAATTATCACAAGTTTAGTGACACAGTTTCTGTCCATCTATAGACCTCTGAAACAAAAGAAGCAGGTTATCTGCCTCCAAAACATAAGCATGGAATGGTTTTTGGAATGGTTCAAGGATGGAGTAGAAGTTATAGATATTTCTGTTCAATAAGGGAGAAAATGTAGGGAAAAAGAAGTCACCAATCCCAAGAAATTTTGAAATCTAGTCAGGCAAATTCCATTAAGTTCTGTGGCTTGTGGCCTAGACTGTCTTGAATAGACTGTTAGTAAAAATATGGATATTAACAACCCTGCTTGGGAGGGCTCAAGAACATGAGCACGGTAGAGAAAGTATATCACCTTAGGTAATACCTACATTGCCACTAACAGACTATTGATGGAAATACACACAGGAAAGGGGGTTGAAGTTGATAGAGGGTAGGTAGATGGCAGGTAAGGGTGTGGGGTTTAGTTATGATGAATTTCAGGTACTGATAGAATGTGAGGATGCCCATCGGAAAGTAGTAGTCCAACGAAGTAATCTTCAACATCTACTGTAAATAGTACTTCGGTAACTCGGGGCAAAGGATTAAAAGATCAAATTCTATACCTAGACTTCAAAAGTTTCCTTCCTGGTGGTAGGAAATAATATTTTTTATCACTCTTGGCCCAAACCTAGTGATTTATTTTTATTTGCCAAATTATTATTTTATATTTTCAAATTTTCTAGGGACTAATCTCACCCTAGAATAAAAGCTAGCATTTACAACTATTGTCATTACATAATTGGAGCATAGCAGAATCCAAGGGTTTGTGGTTCTTTCTAACAGCGGTATAAATTTACTAATTCAGTAAGAGTGTGGTATTAATTTACTAATTCAGTAAGAGTGCTGGATTTAAATGCTGTACCCTGCTGGAGGCCAGCTCTGGCTGGGTCCAGGGGTCCCTGAAGGATGGATGGTGTCGGCGAGGGAGGGGTGAGAGAGGTCACGAGAATCTTTCTGGTCACCAGGCAGGCATCTCTGCTCTGACTGGGGCTTTATTTTATAATTGACATTTGCCTTAGACAATGATTTCTGATAACAAATTTCTTTGATATGTAAGAATTTCCCAGAACATAAATTTGTAGAAGACTCATGCATAACCTTTATCAATAGTGATTGAGGTAGGTGATTTAGATGCCTATCCTATGGGGAAGGAAGGTATCTTTAGCATATGAGACCATGTTTTTAGCATAAAAAGGGTGAAGTAAGTTCTTTGTGAGCAGGAGTCAATAGCTTGTTTGTTTAAGGAGAAGTATTAGGAAAAATGGGTCTTTCAGGAAACACAATGTTTGCTCACAAAATTACAACAGAAGAAGTGATAGGTTCCTTCACAGGATGCAATCAGCATATTCAAGGTCAGAATAAATCACTCAGAATATTGATCAACAAAGATGCCTTGGGGGTCAGTACTCCAAGCAGAAACAATTGGGTAAGGGTGGATATCTGTCCTTAACTCTAAATTAGGCTCTTTGTCTCAGGGCCAGGCTCAGTTGTAACTCTGGTGTCCTTAACCCCCTTTATTACCTAAGTCTTGAATCTAGAAGGCCCATAGGAAGAGCCTTTTGACAGTCATCCACAGTGCTTTCATCTAAAATCTCTTTTGAAAAGGCAGGAATATGCTTTTCCTTATGAGGAATCTGTGCGCGGAATATCAGTCTGATTTGGAATATTGTGAGGCCTGGTCAATACCAGCAGCCTCATTTCCAACATGAGCCAGTAGTAGCAGAAGGAGATACCAGTTTTGTTTCTCATGGCAGGAGCTGTGCAAACGCTGCCATTTCCTCGCTGTGACTGTCCTCTAGCGAGGCCCGGTGCGGCTCCCAGCAGTACCCAGCGTGAAATCTGGAATAATTGGTCTTGTTCTTGTACAGACTTTAATAATGATTGTTGCATATCTTTGACTAAGCCCTTCAAAGGAAAGCAGTCATTCTTCTGCCAACTACTACTTTGCTTCCTGGGGCGCCTGGGTGGCTCAGTCAGTTGAGCATCTGACTTCTGCTCAGGTCAGGATCTCACAGTCTGTGTGTTTGAGCCCCAGGTCGGAGCCTGCTTCAGATTCTGTGTCTCCCTCTCTCTCTCAAAAATAGACATTAAAAAAAAATAAAGGATTTGCTTCTTTGTCAGAGATTCTATTAGAAAGGGTGTCAAACTGGAATCCCAGTCACCACTGTAAGAAATATGGGTTCAACTAGGGCATATTTTATTTATGAAAATATTAAAAAGCCAACAGTTATAACATAGGATTTCACTTTAACTGTACTCTTTAAAAGAAACATCAACCTTAAACACAAAGAAATAGTGTCTATTTGCTATTGCATTTCTTCTAAGAAAGCTAAATATATTTTAAAAGCACAATTCCGTAGTCTAAAATTTCAACTCCAAAAGCAAAAACAGAATTGACAAAATGTACTCTCAGGCAAAGAACTGTCCACTTATCACCGTTTGGAGAAAATAAGTGTGTGTTTTGTATACACATAATACATATGTGTGACTATACCCATCAGGCTTTGAACATGGATTTATCCAGACAAATCTGTATGTGAGTCTTCTACATATTTGATATACCATAAGATTGGATATGAATATAAGACTATTCCACTTCTGTTCAAAGAGGGCTTGCAGTACATGTTTTCTTTAGAACATTCTTTGAAGTACAAAGCTATAGAAAGCAGTAATATTTTTATATATAACACACAGTATAGTTAAAATCATCACATCAGCTCTTTTAAAATCTCCTTGCTCTGGGTGAGTTCCCCTAATTCTTCCATCATTAATTCTTGTTTGGGTTTTTCAGCACTTTTCCTACAAAGCAAATTTTCCTCCTGTGAATTTTGAATTGCAGGTCCTGGGACTAACTGATGAGATGTACTTATGATCACATTGTTTTTAGCTCTGACAGTATAGGTCTCCTCGGGCTTTGCTCTTTTTTGGCAGAGCTGGAGACGAAAAGCATGTTGGAATGCACGGTGAAAATTCTCATTGAAAAAACCATAAATGATGGGGTTGACGCTGCTATTGCAAAAGGCCAGCCAGTGTGCAAATGGGTAGATGTAGATGTTGATGACCTGCAGTTCATTTGGAGACAGGTCAGCATAGTCTGAGAGCATCATCAGCGTCCACAGAGGCAGCCAGGAGAGAATAAAAAGCAAGGCCACAATCAGAAGCATCTTAATTACCTTCTGTTTCTTCTTGGACACCATGTGCCACTGCTCTTGGTTCTGTTTGCCTGTGTGAGGCACTGTCGTCTTGAAGAGTGAAATTCCAATCCTTCCGTACATGATGACAATGAGGGACAGGGGAGCCAGGTAGATATTGGCAAATAGCACAGTGGTGTAGATCTTCCTCATTTCCTGATTTGGCCAGTCTTCCCGGCACCAGTAGACTGGAATGGTTTTATTCTGGGACTTGAGTCTCACTTGGTAATATTTTTCTTCTTGTACATGTAACATTATTGCAGATGGGGACATAATGGTAATAGCCAGGACCCAGATGATCACAATAATGACAAATGCTGTCTTGATAGTGAGCTTTGGCTTAAAAGGGTAGACAACACAGCGGAACCTGCAATTAAAGGCAAAGAGCAGAGGGACACTGCCTCATAACTTCTGACCAAGTTGTGAATTAAATTTAATTCTACCACTCACATTCCCCTCAAAAACCTAGAAAGTTACCATTAGCAGCAAGCAGAGAGGCATGCATTGATATTTTTGTAACTGATACAAATTTCAACTCAATGAGTATCGAAAATTATTAATAACAAAAGTGATAGTGGTAACTAGCATATATTGAACACGAATAGTTAGTATTTTGTTCCAGGTTCTTTTTCATTGGTCTGCATTGATAGTCTTTAAGTTTCCCCATTTACTGGCAAAATAAGTTTAGGAAAAGTAAAAAATCTTGCCCACAATTACACATGATTTAAAACAGGTAGTTTGGCTTCAGAGTCCATAATGTTAAACTCTCCTTCATGACCTCTGTGCTCCCCTCCCACATTATCTGTGTGCTTGGCCAACTGAACATTAGCAAGATGACATAAACAGAAACTTGAGTGACGACACAGAGGCACCCAGCCAAACCACAGCATCATGAGAAATGTTTAAGCATTCTTGTTTCAAGTCACTAAGTGTTTTGGTGGCGTGGTTCACAGCTATAGGAGTCTGAGAATTTCCATTATGATTTCTGATTACTTGCTTTCCAGATGTTCTATGCCCTCTGGTGAACATGGAAATTCAATGTCAGTATGTAGAACGACACCGATTTCATTTTACTGCAATTTTTCTATTGTGAGTCTTGATGTTATTATTCATGCTCATTATAGTTATAATCATACCATATACAAGTGTGTAATATTTTATACTTTTCAAAGTATTATCACCTATTCAATCTTTGATTTTTGTGATGACTCTATAAAAAGGAAATGTTATGAAGATTATTAATTTCCAGATCTGCAGATAGGAAAAATTAAAATAACATGGAGTTGCTGCTGAGCCACTTAAAAGCTTTATCTGACATATCTTCATATACTAATTTGAACTTTAGTTGCTCTGTTCTTCATTGCATGGGTAATGTCTGCTGTTACAACGTCTTGTCTTAACATCAAGTTTTCCTCTAGTATTTTTTAATGTTTATTTATATTCGAAAGAGAGAAAAAGACAGAATGCAAGTGGGGGAGGGGCCCAGAGTGAGGGAGACAGAATTAGAAGCAGGTTCCAGACTGTCAGTACAGAGCCCGATGTGGGGCTCAAACTCACAAATCGTGAGATCGTAAGCTGAAGTTGGATGCTTAACTGACTGAGCCACCCAGGCGCCCCCTTTCCTCTGGTGTTCTAATCAATGATTCCTCCCATCTACCTACCTTTAAATTATGGGTAACTTTATAGGTATAATTCTGGGTATTTTATTCTTTTTTGGTAAACCAACTGCTGGGCCCTCAAATACTTTTTCATTCATTCTTCAACAAATATATGTATATGCATGAATATGTTATATGTGTATGCATGTATATGTATTCAGAGAGGCAACGATGATCCAAGAAAGAAAATGCTCTCTGCCAGGAAGTAGTCACCGAAAATATGTTAAAATCATGTTGGAGTTTAGACTTGGCCAGTACATTAGTCAGGCTTCTCTAGAGCAACAGAGCCAAGAGTGTGCATAAATACATAGAAAGATATTTATTTTAAAGGATTGGCTCATGCAGTTTGGGAAGTTGAGAAGTCCCAAGATCGGCAGTTGGCAAAATGGAGATCCAAGAGAGCCAATGGTATAGTCCAGTTCATGTCTGAGGGCTTGAGAACAGGACAGCCACGGATATAAGTTCCAAAAGCTATCAGGCTCACAACCCCAGAAGAGCTAATGTTGCAGTTCGTGTCTGAAGACAGAAGAAGACTGATGTCTCAGCTCTAAAAGTCAGGCACTTACTTGCAGGGTCAGCCTTTTTGCTTCTTTGTTCTATGCAGGCCTTCAACTGATTGATTGAATAAGGGCTAACAATATTAGGGAGGGCACTCTTTTACTCAACCTATTGATTCAAATGTTAATCTCATCAAAAGTACCCTCATAGACACACCCAGAATAATGTCTGACCAAATATCTGGGCACCACATGGAACAGTAAAGTTCACACATAAAATTTATCCCTACAACCAGTTAGGGGGGGAAAAATCTCAGTATTCTTTCTCAAGCAATGGAAGATAGTGGACTTGTTCAAGACCAGTTAGGACCCAGAATTGATGGGATTTAAAGAGTGACTAGACAGAAGAAAGGTTCAAGGACAGATTGGATGTGTGATACTACCATTCACTGATTTGGGAAAGTGAGAAGAGGAGCTGACTTTTTGTTTGTTTCGTCTTTTTGCAGGGGACTGGTAGAGACGACAAGTTCAATTCTGGATCTGTTTATTTTGAAGTGCTTGTTGTTGGATGTGTAACAAAGTTAACCAGGAGGCATTTTGAATACAAGTATGAAATTTAGGAGAAAGACTTCGTCTGGAGAAATAGGTTTGGGGGATATTTTTTGTTTGTTTGGCTTCCTCCAAGAGCTGACCCTGAGAAAGACATTCAGGCGCAAGTAGTTCAGATGGAGAGGAAGGTGTGGTGGTTTCAAAACATGTCCTCCAAATTCAATTCCCTTCTCCTTGAATATGGGCTGGTTTTAGTGACTCACATCCTAATGAGTAGGATGTAGAAGTGATGCTACATGACTTTCTTAGGATGCACATGCCTTAGACCACATGTAAGGTAAGCTGCCTTGAAGCTGCCATGCTATAGAGCCCAGGTGGAAAAACCAGTAGTAATAAAGTGCCTGAGAAGGCTCACTTCACATCCTCTGTCTTCCTCTCTCTGCCCCTCTCCCACTGTGTGTGTGCACACTCTCTCACTCTTCTCTCTCAAAAATAAACATTTTTAAAACCTGAAGAGCAATATTTATTTCTAAATCTCTATTTAGGAGGCATACTAGAAACTGTGAAAGAAATTAAGGGATATTTAATACTAAATGTAATGAAATTAACCTGATAAGCTCAAGTTTCAAGTAGAAAATACAAAGGATATTACAGGTTTTTTTATTCACTGTAAAGATGACATAAATAATTATAAAGTTAAGGTATAGTATTATAAACATTCACAACTAAATAATTGAGCAGCACTATTTAGTAGTATAAAACAATAGTAGTAACAGGATATGGCAAATTTGGAAATAATTAGCTTCCAAATTTTAATGTAAAAAGAGATCTTTGGCATTTGGTGGTTAGCATATTTATATATGTAAATTGTATGCTGTTTACATGTAAGCCAAAAAACTAGATCTATAAGATGCGTTCTTAAAAATAGATTAATGTTGAAAATAGGCTATATGAGGTGTTTTGCTTTTTAAGTCAACTATTCTATTGTATTTTTTAAACACTCTCTCCTATACATAGATGTGCATGTGTGTTGCTGATTGGTTAGTTCCGTTTTAGTCTGTTTCCTTGCCTGGAGGGACATCTTTCAGGTCACTGTTCAGTTAGTTTCCCTCTCAAATATCCCTTAATTGCCACTGCCTTAAGTTGTTACAAAAGATTTAACTGTTGTTCTTTAGTCTTACACAACTCCAATCCCTTTTAACAATCCCTTTGTTTTTCTAAAATGAAAATCTAGCCATTATTTCCCTATATAAAAGACTCGTGTTTTGTTTTAGAGAGAGAAGCTCAAACAGGCCTCCACACTCAGGGCAGAGCCTGATGCAGGGCTGGATTCCAAGATCCTGGGATCATAACCTGACCTGAAGTGAGTCAGAGGCTCAACTGACTGAGCACCCGGGTGCCCCAGGCCCATAGACTTTCTATGACCTAATATGCTATTCCACCCTCCCATGCTCTAACTGGACCATCTCTCTCTACTTCCCTTGACAAGCATCCTCCCATTTCAAGTGCCCGGTCTCTGTCTTAAGAGATGCTCTTTCCTCTGTTTCTTTCCAAGGTAAATTTCTGACCTTTCCTGTGAACCCAACACTCCCTGTCCTGAGAGGTAACTTGATCACTCTCTAACATAACAATGATACAAAGGAGAGAGGATCATTTGTTACTGTGTCTGTCTACTTCTACAAGAGTGTGGACTTATTTACAAGGTACTTTGTCTAATTTGTTTTAGATGGTGTACGATCTGGCCCATTACAGGCACACCTCAACAATAGGTGTAAATGGATGTATTAAATTTTACCTTAACATCTGGATAAAATGTCAAATTTATTTCACATTTTCACCATTAGAAGATTCAATATTCTAGTATGGAAAATATATAAACTATGCTGTTATGAACTTCAGGTTTGTGTCCCCCTGAAATTCATACCTTGAGTAAGGTTGAAACCCTATCCCTTGATGGGATGGTATTAGGAGCTATGACCTTAAGGTAGTAACAAAGTAGATGAGATCAAGAGGGTAGTTTCCTCTTTGATAGGATTAGTAACCTTTTATAAGAAGAGGAAGAGACTAGAGCTTGTGCTCTCCAAGGAGAAGATAGCCTTCTGCAAATCAGGGAAAGGTCTCTCATTAGATACAGAAGATATTGGCATCCTGACGTTGGACTGCCCAGCCTCCAGAACTGACAAATAAATTTCAATTGTTTTAGCCATAAATTCTATAGTATCTTGTTAGAGCAGCCCAAACTAAGACATGTATCATCCGTATTTCTAAAATAATGGAAATTTTAATAGTTTTGTTACTGAACCCTTAATAGATAGAGCCTTGCTCTTAAAGGAGCATATATTATGGATATAGTTTGGGGCAGATGGAACCAAATTTAATAGATTATAAATTTTTCTCTGGACTCACATTTTGGGGCTGACTTACCTATCCACAGCTATGGCAACTAAAGTAAAGACTGATGCAGCAACTGATATTCCCTGGATGAATCCACTGATCTTGCACATTGTGCTTCCAAAGGGCCATCCTGAAAGGGAAATTGAAATAGTCTTTGAAAAGATCATATTTTTTAAAATTTCACCAAAAATATGAACAGAAAAGCATGAAATCAAGACTGATATAACTCTTTCCTAAATGATACCCAGGAAACAATGTTTCTCATTATTTTCATTAATACCTCCAGAGCCCTGTTTTTAGTATACTAGTACTAATGTCAGAATTTACATGGTAGTTACAGCATTCTAGGCACTGTGGTAAGCTCTTCATACCTATTAACTTTTCTAATCCCCCAAATAGACTTTCGAAGGCTTTATTCTCTTCCTCATGATATAGACTAGGTAATAAACACACATATATCACATACCTTGCCACAGCTAGTTAGAAGCATTCTTAGGCTTTCAACCCCAGTTGTATGGTTCCAGAGCCTAAACCATTAACCCTTATGCAATAGTGCCCTTTAAATGAATAAGACAGGAAGAATAATTGGTTTTATAATTTGGAAATGTACCCCATAAATCATGAGGAATAGAAGTCACATGTAGAATAGTAAATAAAACTAATATTTATCCATATATAATGTAATGACACAATTTACCTCAGAGGTACTTTGTTATAGAATGTTAGTGCTCTACCCTGATCCCCCATCAAATTCAGATCTTAGAGCCTTAAGCTCCAATGTATTTGGAAGTGGTGTCTCTGGAAAGTAATTATATTTAGGTGGTGCCCACATGTTGGGATTAGTGCCTCTAGAAGAAGAGGGAGAAAAAAGGTTTCTTTTCCATAAATGTGCATGAAGAAAGGCCATGTGAGCACACAGTAAGAAGGTAGCTGTCTACAAACCAAAGAAAGGACCCTCACCAAGAACCTAACATGCTTCTAGCCTCTGGAATAGAAAGAAAATATATGTCTGTTGTTTAAGCCACCTAGTCTATGGTATTTTGTTATGGTAGCCTGAGCTGACTAAAACATATCTTTCTAATTAAACCTCATTTGCTAGAATGTTTATAAAATAAGTTAGTAAAATTATTATAACAGGTTGATATAAACACCCATCTGCTATTATAAGAAAGTAATATTCTTCCACCAGCAAATATTCTAGTTTCCCAAAAGATAAATTTTAAAAATCTGAGAAATATGTAACATTTTTTAAAAATCCTGCTATTTTTAAAAAATACTTGTACCTACTTTAAAATATTCCCAAAAATCTAAATAATCCAAGTATATAAAAAAAACATTTTGCCATCTATCCAGATCATCTTAAAATAGACACTTGAGTGACTCTCCTGAATAGAAATCAAAAGTGAACACATTTTCCCAGTCCTAAAATATCTTTGGCTGTTACAGTATTAAAAAGGCAAAAAGGAGTGTGAATAGCCTTTGGTCAAAAATAGAATATATGATTTATCTCATCTCCCTCACTAAATTCCACTGAAATGAAAGCACCAGAGAAAAAATAACTTAAATGCACAGAGAGAATATAAAGCTGGGAAAACAATATAACTGGCTGAATTATGAACAAACACAATGAGATGCCACTTGTTCTTTCCCCAGCTAGCAGAAGAACGGAGGTTACTCTCTGAGGAGGTAAAAGCAGAGGGGCTCTGGACTTCGAGTCACCAGGTGCAGATGGAGTGGGTACCACAGTGATGCAGAAGAATTAAGTGAAAATAGATGCTCTGCATGCAGTACTGCTGCCCAGAGACCCACCAGGCTCTGGAACACAGCAGCTGCTCTTATGAATCCCATGGCAATAGATCAGAGAATTTCCTTCTGGGGAATGTGATCCTTCCAAGAATACTGATGTGCAGATTTTGAGCGTTGTGGGTTTCCCAGTGCATGGGCCTGACTAATGAGGCTGAGAGTGGGACTAATCTCAATCTTAAGGCACGCAGAGGTCCAAAGCAGCCACACCATGTCTCAGTCTGAAACACAAGCAGCTATGTAGCAGTTGACAGAAGGGAAACCTTAAATATCAAAGTGACCAAAACAAATAGGAAAAAAGAAACATAAAGGGGAAAAAACAATATAAATTAAGTAGATGAAAAATGAAAAAAATTATTACTTCAAATCTCTAGCCAGGTTTACAAGAAAAAAGGAGGAAGTCCACAAAATTACAAAGGAGAAAGAAGAAACAACAACCAACACCATAGAAATACAATTATAAGATAATATTATGAAAAACTATATGCCAACAAATTGGTCAACCTAGAAAAAATGGATAAATTCCCAGAAACATAACCTACCAAAACTGAAACAGGAAGAAGTGGAAAATTTTCAGATTTGGCCAATTCCCAACAAGGAAATTGAATCAGTAATCACAAAATTCCCAACAAAAGTCCAGGAACAGATGGCTTCAAGGCGAATCCTACCAAACATATAAAGAAGAGTTAATATCTATATCTATCTATTCCTCTCAAATTATTCCAAAAAATAGAAAAAGAAGGAAAACACCCAAATTCATTCTATGAGGCCAGCATTACTCTGACACTAAAACCAGATAAAGACACCCAAAAAAGAGCTCCACAGGCCAATATCTCTAATGAACATAGATGCAAAAGTCCTCAACAAAAAGCACCAAACTGAATCCAACAATCATGAAAAATATCATTCACAGGGATCAAATGGAATTTATTCCTGGGCTGCAAGGGTGGTTCAAGATTTGCTAATCAATCAACATGATGCATTACATCAATAAAATAAAGAATAAGAATCATATGATCATTTCAGTGGGCACAGAAAGAGGATTTGATAGCATTCAATATCCATTTATGGTAAAAACTCTCAACAAGTAGGTTTAGAGGGAAAATAACCTCCACATAAAAAGGACATATATAAAAAATCCACAGCTAATGTCATCCTTAATGAGGAAAAACTGACAGCTTTTTTCCCCAAAGATCAGGAACAAGAAAAGGATGTCCCCTTTCACTTTATTGAACACAGTACTATAAGTCCTACCCATGGCAGGCAGACAAGAAAAATAAAAGGCATCCAAACCAGTAGGGAAGAAGTCAAACTTTCACTATTTGCAGACGACATGATACTCTACACTGAGAATCTGAAAGACTGCCAATAAAACTGCTAGAACTGATAAAAGAATTGCAGAATACAAAATCGATGTATAGAAATCTGTTGCATTTCTATACACTAACAAGCAGCAGAAAGAGGAGAAAACAGTCTCATTCACAACTGCACCAAAAATAATAAGATATCTAGGAAGAAAACTAACCTAAGAGGTGAAAGACCCATACTCTGAAAAGTATAAAACACTAATGAAAGAAATTGAAGAGGACACAAAGAGGCAGAAAGACATTCCATGTTCATGGATTGGAAGAACAAATATTGTGAAGATGTCTATACTACCAAAGCAACCTACACGTTTAATGCCATCCCTATCAAAACACCAATAGCATTTTTCACATAACAAGAACAAACAATCCTAAAATTTGTACGGAACCACAAAAGACCTCAAATAGCCAAAGCAAACTTAAAAAAGAAAAGCAAAGCTGGAGGTATCACAATTTCAGACTTCAAGTTATATTACAAATGTGTAGTAATCAAAACAGTATTATACTGGCACAAAAATAGAAACATAGAAAACTCAGAAATAAACCCACAATTATATGGTCAATTAATCTTCAAAAAAGAAAGAAAGAATATCCAATGGAAAAAAAAGACTCTTCAACAAATGGTGTTTGGAAAACTGGACCACTTTCTTATACCACACACAAACATAAACTTGAAATGGATTAAAGACCTAAATTTGAGACCTGAAACCATGAAAATCCTGGAAGAGAACACAGGCAGTAACTTCTCTCAGATCAGCCATAGTAATTTCTTTCTAGATAGGTCTGCTGAGGTAAAGGAAACAAAAACAAAAATAACCTATTGCAACTTAATCAAAATAAGAAGCTTCTGCATAGCAAAGGAAATAATCAACAAAACTAAAAGATAACTTATTGAACAAGAGAAGATATTTGCAAATGACACATCCTATTAAGTGTTTGTATTTAAAATATATAAAGAACTTCTACAACTCAACACCCAGAAAACAAATAACCCCATTAAAAAATGGGTAGATGACATGAACAGACATTTCTCCAAGGAAGACATACAGATGGCCAACAGACAGTTGAAAAGATAATAACATCACTTATCATCAGGGAAATGCATATAAAAAGTACAATGAAATATCACCTCACATCTGTCAGAATGGCTAAAATCAACAACACAAAAAACAAGTATTGGCAAAGATGTGGAGAAAGAAGAACCTTCTTATACTGTTGGTGGGAATGCAAACTGTTTTCCAGAGTGCTGGATAACTGTATAGAGGTTCCTCAAAAAGTTAAAAATAGTACTACTATAAGATCCAGCAATCGTACTACTACGTATTTACCCAAAGAATACAAAAATGCTCATTCAAAAGGATACATGCACCCCCTATGTTCATAGCAGCACTATCTACAATAGCCAAGATATGTAGCTGCCCAAGTGTCCATCAATTGATGAATGGATAAAGATGTGGTGTGAAACATGCGCATGCATGCACAATGGAATATTATTCAGCCACAAAAAAAGAATGAACTCTTGCCATTTGCAACTACATGGGTGGACCTAGAGAGTAAGATACTAAGTGAAGTAAGCCCATTAGAGAAAGAGATACAGTATGATTTCACTCATATGTACAATTTAAGAAACAAAATAGCATAGGAAAAAAGATAAACCAAGAAACAGTCTCTTAACTATACAGAACAAACTGATGGTTACCAGAGAGGAGGTGGGTGGGAGGATGGGTGAAAGAGGTGATGGGAATTAAGGAGTACATGTGTTATCATGAGCACTGGGTGATGTATGGAATTTTTGAATCACTATATTGTACAACTGAAACGAATATAACCCTGATAACTAGAATTAACATAAAAGCATAAAAATATAAACCTCAGAGATATAACACATTTCATCAATGAAATGTGCATGATAGTATAAGAAACATGCAGAAAATAAAAATAGGTCAAAGAATTTAAAATATAAGAACAGAAATGTAGAACTCAATGTCTGGAAGAGAAAATTGAGAAAATCTCTGAAAAAACATCAATAAGAAACAGAAACGAGAAAGCTGAAGAAACAAAAGGCAACCCAGAACCTCCGATATCCAACTAATACGAACTGAAAAAAGTAAAATGGAAGAGAATTATACAAGAAAATCCCCCAGGATTAAGCAGCATTCTATTTTTGATTGAAAGAACCTGGTTTGTGTCCAACACAATACATGAAAAATAAAAAGACCTATAGAAGGTATAATTGCCTGAAATTCAGAACACTGAGGATAAAGGAAAGTCCTAAGTTTTCAGGAGAAAAAACAAAATGCAAATCATGATAAAAGCAGCAAGAGTCTAACATCATTAGCTTTTTTGGCAGTGATATCAGGTTTTCCAGCAGTAACAATAGTGATAACTCTGTTAAAATTTTGAGGGGGGAATAGTGTCTAGCCTTAAGTACTTCATACAGCTAACTATATTTAGGTATGAGGGCAGAATAACGATAATTGCAGACAAAGCAAGATCTCAAATGTCTTTTTTTTTTATCTTAATGCACACATTCTCAGGAAACTAATAGAGAAATAAACCAAGAAAGAAGACATGGCTCTGGAAAACAGGGGATTGAGCACAATGAGAAGTAAAGAGAATCCTTAGGATCTCAGTGAAGGGACATCCCTGAGCAGTAGGTGCGGAGCTCCATGCCTGAAGAACAGTATGTGTGAATAGGAACGAAAGGGTAGAGAGCACCAGCAGAGTATCTCCAGAAAAAAAAAAAGATGCAATTCACAAGTTATCCGATAGGTCTGAAGGTATTAAGAAGAAATTAACACATGTAGAAGAGAAGTTGAGGTTATATTGCTTACAGGTACATACCGCCACCGAAGCAAATAAAACTACAATGCCCTTATTAAATCCAAGAAAAAAGAAATTGATACAGCACTCTTTCATATTGATATCATAGTCCTTTCAATCAAAAATAGAACGCTACTTAATCCTGGGGAATGTTCTTGTATTAACTTTCATGCCTCAGCAGAGCTAAGATACAAATAATAATAGGAACATATATTCTGCAGACTGACTTAACTAAAAATTATTAACAACATTGGGAAAATGAGAGGAGATAAAGAATGCAAATGTGTGTTTGCGTGTCTGTATAAATGCATCTGAATGCATTTGTACACCATTCCAGCCAATCCTGTTTTCACACTTTTGCATTCAGCAATATCTAGCAGTTTCTGTGGATTTATGTTCTTTTGTTCTGTGTCATTTCAGTGGAGTCTGCTAGGGAAATACCTCTTGTGGTAGAAGAGCCTTAGAAGAACTAAATCACATCTCTCACAGTGTGAAGATAATACCTTATAATGGAAACAGGTTATTTAGAAACATGAGAGTAAATACCAAAAATAAAGGCAAGATGTTGAATGTGGCTGCTTCCGGCTAATGAGAATCAGGGATAAGGAAGGGTAATTTTAATGAAAAGTTGAGATAAGAATTTCTTCATAAATATTTGTGTGGGGGGTGAATACTGAGAACATTTCTTACTGGCAAAGTAAGTTTCTTGAGAGCAATAACAATAACTTAAATAAATTGTTTTGTTCTCTTTTTGCATAGCCCAGGGTCTTAAAAATGTACATTCCTTTTTGTTAAAAATATAAATATTTTTTCAACAATAGACACCATAAAAAACACAGACTCTATGCAGTACAGATGCTAGAAGAGACATTCTTAAACTCTACCTGCTCCCACTGCAGAGAAAGGCAGGCAACAGATGTCACCTCTAAAGAGAAACCTCTTGGGGCACCTGGGTGGCTCAGTCAGTCAAGCAGCCGACTTCGGCTCAGGTCTAAGTATTTTTGCCGTGCTCCTATTGCATCACTTTTTCTCATACAGATTTGGAATATGAATATCTGTCTTGAGTACCGTTCACTCATTAATACAACAAATATTTACTGAGTATGTACCATGTACCAAAATTGTCCTGGGAGCGGGAGATCCACTGCCCCTGTACTTCCAGAGTATATAACGAAGCACTAGAGAAGTAGCACTACAGGCCGGAAGGACTCCAGGGCAGCACCCTAACCGATACAGTGTGAAGTTAGTCCTGTGGCATGTGTACATTACCACTCATTCAACTACCACTTTTTGCATACATGGGACTGCTGCTCTGCCTTCCCTGAAAAGGAAATCTCCCTAGCTAACCACCAGAGGGCCTCAATAACTGTTAGACGGAACACCTTGTATCAGTTGAAACTAGACTTTACCAGTTCCTTGAACTTTACAGTGTTATAATAATCCCAGTATTTTTACTACATTCTATGTGCCCTGAACTTATTAAGCAAATTTAAAGTTATCCATAAAGAATGTTAGAGCTCATTCTGATAACCATCGGTGAACTCTATAAAAATGACAGTTTCCACTCTTTATCTCTGTCATTTGCTTTATTTTTATCCATAATTCTTATTGTTCTTTGACTACTTATCCTACATGTTTGTTTATTGCCTTTCTCCTCCTTTAGAATGGATGAGGGCAGGTACCTGTAGCAATTCTTGGAACTCCATAAATATTTGCAAATGAATGGATGGCCCTGCCATGGGTGCAGGAATATGGGACAAACACTGCCTCATATCATTCTTGTACGGCACACAAGTCAACATACCTGCTATAATATTGTCCAGGAGTGTGATAGGCATACAAAATATGCCAACCAGTAAATCACTTATTGCCAGGTTCAAGATAAAGAGATTCGTGACTGTGTGCATATGCTTGTTCCTCATTACAGTAAAGCAAACCACTGTATTTCCCACCATGCACAGGAAGAAGATCAGAAAGTAGGAAATAATGAACACTGCTGCTACTTGAGGCTGGTGAAGGTAGTAGTTCACATAGGTAATATTGATATCTGAGTATGGGTGATACTTTGTGTCTTTGACACTCCAAATGTAATGCCAGTTTTCTGAAGAGTTTGAGTCCCATTTCTCACTCATGATGGACCTGAACAAAGGAGAGCTAGAAAAGAAAAAGCAGAATTAGAAACCAGTAGAACATAAGCTCTGTGCCAGAGTTTAAGAGGAACACTTTTAAATTGCTATGGAATTTTGATGCTCCTTCTATAATAATCCATGAATGTTGCAGGGACTGAGTTATAGATCATTCAGATTATTCAGATTTTATCCAAGAGATTTGAAATTTCCACTTTGTGTCCTAAGTAACAATATTATTTTTTATTTCCTCAATATGTTCTATATTTCACTTTTTCATAACACCTCATATTCATTGGCAAAATTCCAAGAGAAACTCTGTAAAGGAAACTTTCCAAAACTCCCCTTTTCTCCTGTCTCTAGGTATCATAACCTGTCAAAATCTACTTGTTCCTTTAAGGCTAACTTACAGGTTTTTAGCTTTCCTGGCAATTGAAACAAGATGTGCTGTCTGTATCTTCAAAACTCCCATTGAAATAAACTTCTTGTATATTCCTTATTTTGCTTTGACTCCATTAATCAAATATTCTTTGTATATACTTCTGTATGCAGAGATAGCCACCATACTGTGAATTTCTTAAAAGAAGTCCATGCTACTTGCATCGACTTTACTTGACATAATTCTATTTACATAGTATGTATTCAATACATATTTTTATTTAGAATCCATATATCTTCACGTACATCTTTCAGTCAACCTTGTGTATCGGAGATCCTCAAGAACATGCCCAGGTTTGGTGATTTACTGGAAGAATTCAGAGGACTTAGCATACAGTGTATTCACAGATGATATTACAGCAAAAGGATACAACACAAAATCAGCAAATAATGAGACACATAAGGTAATATCTGCAGGAAACCAGTAACTAGCTCCTAAGAGTCTCTCTCAATGGGGTCACACAGTGTGATTATTCCTCCAGCAATGAGTTTGGCAATATGTGTGAAGTGTTGTCTACCAGGGAAGCTCATTAGAAATTCAGTGTCCTAGGTTTTTAATTGGAGGATGGTCACACGGTACCTTCCTCCATGCAGTATCAAAATTTCAGACTCCCAGATGGAAAGTAGACGTGCAGCACGAACAATGTCTATACAAACAGATTGGGTATGATGGGCCACTCTTGTCATTTATGGATACGTTCTATCAGTATGGGGAACTGTTTCTGATTTTAGTTCCCAAACTCTAACCTAGGGCAGACTTTGCAAGCAGTCCTTTCTAAAGACGTCAGACTCTGACTTGCTCATTAACTCTTTTCTGCATATGTTGTAAATTGGTTGGACAGGAGGTTATATGTTCCCTTAAAGGGAAATACATTTGATAGTACACTTACACCACTGAGCTCCCATATTTTTTTTTGGGGGGGCGGGGAGTAATTTCATGGACTTTGAATTGGTGAGATAGATAACCAGACCCCAGTTTGTATTAATGACCTCATTATCACTCTGTATTTTTCAATCTTTCATCAACTACATATTTGTATCATTTTAGGGGAGCATTTTTATTCTTGTAAATACTACAAGAATATGTTTATTCTTGTAAATACTACATTAAGATATGTAATATTCATTCAACTTTGAATAGTTTTCTCTATTTCAGGTACAGGGAGCAAAGCAAAGAAGTTACTATAAAACAAGTACATAAACATAAGTCAATGAAAGGGGATCATTTTCCTCCAATATTTTGCCATTTTATTTCTTCCTTTTCCTCTAACTTTTAAAGTTCATCTCTGCTTTCCTATGTTTAATGTCCCTAAGTCCAAATAAAAATGAAAAATGAAAAGAAAGTGAGTGTGGGATAAAGTGAGGTTTACAAGAGAAGAAATAGAATGGAATTTGAGTGAGACTGGATGTGTTATGTCAAGCTGAAAATGTCTGGGGTCCAGAACTTGACTGAGAGAATACCTACTAGCTTGATAAAAATTGCTTCAAAGTATCCAAAAGAAAACCATTCACACAAATATTTAAAGATATTTGTATCCACGGCAAGGAAATGCTGTAAATATAAATGAAAACTGCATGAGAACACTGTAGGCCGCAAAAGTTAGTGATAAGAAGCCCATGTCCACGGATTCAATTAGAGCTGGAAAATATATTGAGGAAAATATCTAAGACACAATGCTTTATATTTTCACATTTTGTTTTTCTTATGCTCCAGCTTAGAGCAACCCTATGTTTCAGAAACAGATACGCATTCATTGTGTACCTACTGGGATAAGGGTGTTTGGAAAATTGAGATGGAACAAGGTTTTCAAAACCTTCCTGTGTATTAACTTAAACTCCATGTCAGTTGTTAGAGAGTATTTCTTTTCCTCTTCTTCTAATGGATTATTGATAAATTAAAATCCAATTTTGTTTTAAGGGCTAACATGGATTTCACTATTCCTATTATTGGCTTGAGAACTATATTTGGCAAGATGACATGCCAACATGGAATATAGAGGGGTAAAGGGGGAATCTGTCATATTTAAGTGTTCCTTCCTCCTGACACATAATTGTAAAATTTTGTATGTGAGGCCACAGCTTTGGCTATTAGGTTAACCTATAATAGTATAACTTTGGGGATAACATCATCACCCTTATTATTACTGAAGTGAGTAAGACAGAGAAAAGCCAGGTCCTGATTGATCCAAGGGAGATCAACTTATCTCAATTTAATACACTAAGGAAAATTGCCCTTTGTTATTCTTGCATCTGGCATCTTTTTCACTGGGCACTTAAGTGTTCTATACAGTTGATTAAAATGCTTTAAATAAAATCAGCCTCTGAGTGAATACCTGTAGTCTAGAAATAAAGTATACTCTGTTCACATTAATTCTGTAGATGAAATAATATAAGGACTAAGAAGTTTGTGTATACCAGTTTCTAGAAGGCAGATTTATACTCTACCCATGTCGATGATTCAATAGTTTTAGAATGTCATTGAAAATGTGTAATGTCTTTTTAATAATTTTTAAGTTAGTATTTTACAAGTTGAGTAAATTAACTATAAGCCATCTTACCACTAATTAGTCTTCTATTGTTATTTCTACATGGAAATCCATGTGATGAATAAAATAACTTGGTTGTGAGCTGTATCATTCCTTCATCTTTGACCCTGGGGAGAAAACAGATATAGGTTAAACTGCATGAGCTCCATTTAGAGCCCAACTTGCTATAGCTTATCCAGACCCTTATGCTTATATGTAGAAAGAGGGTCTGAGTCTTCAGGAAGGGAAACCAAGAGAGGAAGTCATTTAAAATTCTTTCCTTCCTGTAATTGTATTTGCAAAAAACCACTAACAGTGAATTAGTCAGTGGGAGATGGACTAGTTGCATATTAGTATATATTGGTGCTTTTCTACATTTTTCAACTTATTTCCTGTTTCCAGAGTTTTTTTATGATCTGGAAAAAATGTGTTATTATCTGATTGCAAATGTACACAATAAATCTAGATAATGTAGCTTAAATTCTTATAAGTTCACAATCATAAGTCATATACTAGCTAGCAATGGTATTATCTTACCTAAAATAGATATGTACCACAATTTCTTTTTTTTTAATGTTTTATTTATTTCTGAGAGAGAGAGACAGTGACAGAGACAGACAGAGAGACACAGAGAGAGCAGGGGAGGGTCAGAGAGCGAGAGGGAGACACAGAACCCAAAACAGGCTCCAGGTTCTGAGCTGGCTGTCAGCATAGAGGCCAACGTGGGGCTCGAACCCACGAACTGTGAGATCATGATCTGAACTGAAGTCGAACACTTAACTGACTGAGCTACCCAGGTGCCCCAATATGTACCCCAGTTTCAATTAATAAAGAATCCGTAAAGACTCTAACCTATTAAGTTTTGATATGAAATGCGCTGTTTCATACAGATCATCTAAAGAATTAGTCATCTGAAGGAAGAGTCTATACCTTTATTTGTGTATCAAATTCTCATTAAAGTGACCAAGTTGTAATAAACTGGCACCAATCATGGGCTACATAGACACAAAAAAATGAACTATGGCCAGTACTCATTTTGGTCATCCATCTCTCCTTGGGCTTTGCAGTATTGCTCCTATTACTGTGATACTTATTATTAATTTTACTGTAGCCTTCATTTTTCCTTTTCTTTCATCCATGTACTTATACAAGGACTTAAGGACAGGAAGTTGGCAGTATTTACTTCCATCTATATTGAATGACCTCATAAACTCTGGACAATCACTAAAAGGTATTATACTTATTAAGTAACTAATCTATGACAGCTTAGATTGCTAAAATAAAAGGAAAGATAGGGAAAATGGCAAGGACAGAAATGTTGTTAACATGCATTCTCAAGCAGGGTGTGAATCATTGGCAATAAACACGAGACGTAATAGTGCCCAATATTTACATTTTCAAAGCACTTTCAGATATATAACCTTAGGATAGCAGCATCATGGAATCATAAGATGCCCCTCCTTTTGCATGCCCTTTAAAAAACTAAAATTCAGCATCCATCTGCCCACAGAAGTGCTCCTATGGAAGCCGGGGCAACCAGCACCAAAGGCCAAAGCATTTGGAGGAGGACTCCCACTCACCTGTGCACCGGGGAAGAGTCAGACTGACCTCACATGGCTGTGGAGCCAGCAGGAGCCCATGATCTGGCCTCAGCCCCTTCCAGGCACAGTGGGGCAAAACCTGGAGAGGGCTGAATTGGGAAGACACCCACAGATGAGTGAGGCTTTGTAGAAGTCCAAGTTTCCTGAGGACAGATTCCAGTACTCTCTTGGAACAAAGCCAAATAAAAAACGGAAACCAGTCTGGAAGCATTGGAGTGAGGAAGGCAAACTTTGCCAGTGCCAGTCTCTCAGCTCTGCTCCTGATTAATACATAGCCAATATCGGGAGAAAAATCCTTGGACATTTTTTCTCTGGAAAAAGACTGGGTCATTAATCTGTAATCCAAAAAAAAAAAGAAGGAACACATGGCCCTGAAGGATACTACTGGTTTTACCAAAGCAGAGCGTGTCAAATGTTGCATAAGCCTCTGCCGCAGCTACATGGTATGGTACACGGTTTGTAACTTTATTGGTAGAATTAAGTGAAAGCCTGACTTATGCAAATGACGTTCCCCAGGATAAAGTAATGCACTGGAAAGCTCAGCTGAACCTCTGAATGATATAGCCCCGTTAAAATTCATTATCTAGAAGAGGAAGTGACTTGGACTTTAGAAACATTGCACATTCAATTAAATGCCTCCGTCAAATCATGCAACAAGGTTCAAGCAACTGTGTACAATGGAAGATCAACAGTCATTGAGAAGCAAAGGATTTCAAAAGATCTTTAAAGAGATAGTCCCTATGAACATACTTTATTCCTCCTCCTCATTGGGCCTTCAAAGCAAATCTTTGTGGTCATCAAGGCATTAGAAACACTATTCTTTCTTTGAAATATTAAAGAAAATGAAGTAGGACAAATAATAACAATGAGGAATGTGTGACAAAGCAATATTAACTGAGGTCAGAGAGAATTGGTGGAAGATGTTGAAGCAGCCAGCCAGTAATCCATTTCCCTCCCCACCTCCCCCTGCCCCCCAGACACAAGGAGAATGCCCTCAGGGAAAGAAAGACTGAGGATTCAGACTAATGTTCCAGGGAACAAAATAACTGTACCTCAAGGTAGGGGAATAATAATTGCTAGGATGTTAAACCCTCACTTATGTAATTAATAGGATATTCCTGGATAAGTATTAAACAAACACAGAATCAATTTATGAGGTATGACGCCCTAAAAAATGTCATATAAACTGCGATATAAAATGGAGATATTTAATGGATGGAACACTCACTCTGCACTTTTAGGCAATACAACTTAAACCTTACCTGAGGACCTCATCTATTCCTCTGAGCCAGGGAGTGAACATCAAATGCAGGAGGAGGGGTCCTGAAAAGCCATCCTCAATGCCCATACCTTCTTTGATTAAGCTTCCTGATTACCTAGATCCTTGAAATTATTACTAAGGCATGAACATAAATAAGATCTCCAATTTTAGGGGCACCTGAGTGACTCAGTCAGTTGAGCGTCTGACTTCGGCTCAGGTCATGATCTCATGGTTCGTGTTTGAGCCCCATGTTGGGCTCTGTGATGACAGCTCAGAGGTTGGAGCTTGTCTTCAGATTCTGTGTCTCCCTCTTTCTCTGACCCTCCCCTGCTCATGCTGTCTCTCTCTCTCAAAAATAAATTTTAAAAAACCTTTAAAAATTAAAAAAATCTCTGACTTTAAAAAAATAATTCATATTTCAGCTATAAAATCCAATATGCATGGAGAATTAAACCGTCTTCCATATAATTATGTCTGGAAATACACAATCTAATATTTTAGTATATCTTCTACCAATCTTTTTATACAAATATCCTGGAAAGAAAAATACTAATTTCAAGAGGATAACATATTCTACTGGGGTAAGAACTTTCATTTAGAAAAATACTTTGAGGAATTGTCATCATGTGAGAAGGGAACTATACCTATACAGCCTCACTCTCTAGGGAAGATTAACAATGAGTAGTATATCCAACACATTTTATTTCATCTAAATTATTTTAATTACTTTATTATCTATTAAAATTTTGATATCTATTCTGTGTTGAGCACTCTGTGAATTTCTTTGTATGTGTCAACCCATTTAATCTTTTAGTACAAAGTAGCTACTAAAAGTATCCCTGTTTATAAGCAAAGTAAGACAGGTGATGTTAAGTAATCCGATTCAGTCTCCACAGTTAATATCAGGAAGAGTCAGGAAACATTAAAGAGGGTCTCCTAAGAGTATAAAAGCCAGCAACAAAGCTAAGGGTGGGCAACTTGAGAGTTAGAAACTGACTAGAATGAAGTTCCATGACTTGGATATGGCCAAGGAACTTCTAGAATCTATCATGTCTAATATTGAATTTCAAACTAACTTTTATTCTACACAGAAACCTACTCCCTACTTATGACCTCAACTTGTTAGCAAGAATCTTTTAAACATTAACTTCCTTGTGAGGAATATTTTTCAAATATCAAGGGAAATGTTCTAATATTTGGGTTAGTGTAGGGCAGAGACTAGAGAGCAATTATAAAGAATAAGGAACAAGAATGCATCATAGATATCTAGAGAATTCCTAGAGATACTGGGGAGGGGGTTGTTGGGGGAAAGACAGGTGAATGCTAGATCTTCCAAAGCACATGGGATAGAGACCATTTGTAAATAACAGCTACACTGAATAAGCACAAGTTGTCTGATGCAATGTAAAAGCAACTACATTTGTATCTTGCTGACACTTTCATTTTATTATTTGAGGCTAATTTCTTCCTTGGCCCAAGGTGAAATTTGGAAGAGGATTTATTACTTTTCTCAATCATTTTCTAATAATAAAAGCAATAATAGTAATTAATATGTCCTGTCTAGTATAATAAAATTTCAAATTTCCATGAAGAATGTCTTCTTTGCTGACTTGCTCTGTAATATCTCCACCCTCATCTTGTCAGTCTCAGTTCCCATCCTTGCCAGGGCTGTGGGTGGACAAAGGGTGGTGGAAAGAGGCAGGAAAAGCCCTACTTTTCTTTCCAGGCTTGTTATGAGGTGTTCTTGGACTAGAAAGAATTTTAAAGCCGACCCTCACTTTTGTGTGCACTTTTCCTTGGCTCTTTAGAGATGCGAAACTATTGCTGTGGATCTCTCATCTATAGTTCCCTTCGTGTGAGGAAAGTCATCTCTGGCTGCTGGCTCTCTCTGCAGCCTTGAGGAACTGTTCACCCCGCTGTAGAGCATCCATGTTAGCCATGATGCAGCCGTGCCAATTCCCCTGGCCCACTGTGAACACTGGTCCATCTTTTGTCCGAAAAGACTCTAGGAGTGCAAGCTGGCCGATGCCATCAACTGTACGTCCATCTGCTATCATAGAAACAAGCCAGCCAGCCAGGTCCTTCCTGGCTCTTTGGAGGTCTTGATAAGGGAAACAAAAGCAAGGGAAATGCAGCTTAAATTAAATCTCCTCACAGCTTGCAGCCCACTGATAGATACCTGAAACAGGCAGAGCGTGACCTTTCTCAAGCAACTCATGGCTGCCTTACTTCCTTAATGTTTTTGTTTTATTAAAAACTAAAAGTAACCTCATCTTAACAGCAGTTAGTCCCTCAAGGTCTGGTAAGCCTTGCTTCCAAATTCTTTAGAGACTTACGCTATCCCTAACTCCCACTAACTTTAAAGCATATAATCAGTCAGTCCTTACAATCCCAGTGCAGCTCTTTCTGCCCTTGGGTCCTGTCTCCTGTGCTTTAACAAAATCATTTTTTTTTTTTTGCATCAAAGATGTCTTAAGAATTCTTTCTTAGCTGTTGCTCAAGATCCCCATTAGTCTTACGTGTGAGGCAGATAAAAGTCCACGATGTCCTCTGAAATATTAAGTTCATATGTTAAAATTTCTGCATGCCTCCATCAGTCCCATTTCTAAGCATGATTTGGAGACAAGCACCCCCACTTCTCCATCTTGTAGGTAGTTGATTCACCACACCTCAGCAAACCTTTCTCAATCCTCTTCTAACCTGTAATTCTGGGCCTTTTAATCCCTTCAGCCTGAGGATCAATGTGCCTTGGTACCCTCCTTTACAAGTCTGCATGATGATCCTACAAGATGTACTCCAACTTATTCAACCTATCATCTGGTACTGGACAATTTAAAATTTTCCAACTCTTCTGATATTAAAGTAATATATTGATATTTTATAACTTATTAGAATTTTCTAGAATATTCTTAGGATGGGAATTAATAGATAAAAAATCATGGTTATTTTTTGCTCCCGACAAATATGCTCAGCATAACACTCTCAAGTTCCATCCATGTTGCTACACATGGCCAGATTTCATTCCTTCTCATTGCCATGTAGTATTCCATTGTATAAATATACCACATCTTCTTGATCCATTTATTAGTTGATGGACACTTAGATTCTTTCCATGTTTTGGCTATTGTTGAGAGTGCTGCTATGAACATTGGGGTACATGTGCCCCTAAGCATATGTACTCCTGTATCCCTTGGGTAAATTCCTAGCAGTGCTATTGCTGGGTCCTAGAGGAGTTCTAGTGTTAATTTTTTGAGGAACCTCCATACTGTTTACCAGAAGGGTTGCACCACTTTACATTCCCACCAAGCAGGGTACCCATTTCTCCACATCCTCGCCAGCATCTAGAGTCTCCTGATATGTTCATTTTAGCCACTCTGACCGGCATGAGGTGGTATCTCAGTGTGGTTTTGACTTGTATTTCTCTGATGAGGAGGGACACTAAGCATCGTTTTATGTGTCTGTTGGCCATCTGGATGTCCTCTTTGGAGAAGTGTCTGTTTATGTCTTCTGCCCATTTCTTCACTGGATTATTTGTTTCTTGGGTGTGGAGTTTGGTGAGTTCCTTATAGATTTTGGGTACTAGCCCTTTATCTGATATGCCATTTGCAACTATCTTTTCCCATTCTGTCAGTTGCCTATTAGTTTTATGGATTGTTTCCTTTGCTGTGCAGAAGCTTTTAATCTTAATGAGGTCTCAGTAGTTCATTTTTGCTCTTGATTCCCTCGCCTTTGGGGCTGTGTCAAGCAAGAAATTGCTGCAACTGAGGTCAAGGAGGTTTTTTTCCTGCTTTCTCTTCTAGGGTTTTGATGGCTTCCTGTCTCACATTCAGGAATGTGTTTATTTTGAGTTTATTTTTGTGTATGGTGTGAGAAAATGATCTAGTTTCTGCGTGTTANACTGATCCCATTCACAATTGCACAAAAAACCATAAAATACCTCGGAATAAACCTAACCAAGGATACAAGAGATCTGTATGATGAAAACTATAGAAAACTTATGAAGGAAATTGAAGAAGACACAAAGAAATGGAAAAACATTCCATGCTCATGGATAGGAAGAATAAATATAGTTAAGATGTCATTACTACCCAAAGCAATCTAAAATAATTTTTTATGGAAGCATGTATGTATCCACATACCTTTTATAGTATTTAAAATGTTTTATATTTTATAATTTTAATTCTATATCTTTTCTTTCTATATTATTCATTTGAAGAACCCCTTTAAAATGGAAATGGTGTTATCTTAAATCTGAGTTTTAATTAAGTTTCCTTCATATTAGGATTAGCATATGCTCCTGTGAATCCTGAAGAAATTTGGTTGCTTTTTGTTTACTTTATGAACACCTAAATTTACTTGTATACATATTACATAGAGAATTAAGTGGAGGTTTTTCAGGTATATCAATTATATAGCCCTTGAAAATATGAAATATGAATCATGACAATTGTTAGTACTTCATATATTTTTAAAATCTGAAAAAATTGGCATTGTACTACAGTTGTTTACAACTCTTTCCTACATAATAGTTTTCTATAATCTAGCCTTAAATATTTGGACTACAGAAAGATAACAGATTTCCCAATTTCCTATGTCACCAATGTCCTATGAATGTATAATCACATATAAAACCCTCTTGAACTTGAATATCCCTTTGATATTATTAGCACACTTCTGGTTTTATGCTTATAACCATTTTGAAGAACTGATTTCTAGTAGTTAATGATACTTATGTCTTCTGGAAAGACCATATGAAGAGAAGCACAAGGGAAGAACCAACAGGAAAAACTAGTTCTAAGTCATTCATACGTGGAACATAACTGGCCCCAGGCATCCGTGAGCCACTTTATTTTATTCTCAGCTGCATATCCTTTGGGGGATTATGAGATTTGAATCTTGGATGATTTGAGTGGAAAAAAAAATAAAGGAGTACTTAGATTAGGTAGTGTACTACTCTTCAGAAATGTATATATGGGCACCTGGTGGCTCAATCAGTTAAGGGTCCGACTTCGGCTCAGGTCATGATTTCATGGTTCTTGGGTTTGAGCCCCGTGTCAGGCTCTGTGCTGACAGCTACCTCAGAACCTAGAGTCTGCTTCTGATTCTGTGTCTCCCTCTCTCTCTGACCCTCCCCTGCTCATGATCTCTCTCTCAAAAAAAATATTAAAAATTAAAAAAAATAAATGTATATAAAACATTTCACATTTTCAGCTAGGGGTTTCACCATACATCATGATGTAAGCCTTTGTCAAAAGGAAATAGAATATATGTTGTTTTGGCTGTCCTGGCAGCTTCAAGAAATTGAGGTCTTGCTTATTATGAAACAACACTCCTGCTCCAAAGAAGATGAATAAAGGCCCCAAATAATAGACTTATCATCAAGGGGAACTTAGGCCTGAAGGGGTACACGGAGGCCTTTTACTTTCATGATAGCTTCTTTACTTCCTGTGAAAGAACGTTTTACTCTCTGCAGAAATTGAGAGAATCAAATATGGTAGAGGACTTATGTGGCTAGAGCAGAGATCCAGCTGACCAGAAATGTGACTTTATCACTTACTTCCTCATAGTTTTTTACCATTCTAAGACCTCCTCATTCTGCTAAGGAACCAAAACTAAGCTGCTCATTAAATATTCTGCCAAGAATGCTATTCCTCAAAAAAATTACCACCTTTTGAGGTAAGAGTTAACTTTTTGAGAATGATTTCAAGCCATTGTGTGATATTTTCCTTAAAATAGATGAGCATACGAACATTTGTGACTTAGGGTAGCTTATGATTGGGTCTACTTTAATGTCTCACATAAAATGAGATGTATTTCTCGAATGACTTCTGACAAAATTTGGAAGGCACTTTTTTCTGATATTCAACACAGATTATTGGTGGGTAATATTTTCTATTAGTCCAATTTAGAAATAACATGGCATTAAGACTAATTTAGTGTCACTGTGTTTCCTTAAAGGCAATTCACTGCCTTTGTAATCGTTCTCTTTGACTAAGAGCAGTTGTTAGATTTAAAATTAGTAATTGTAGGGCCCAATGAAATGAGTTCTCTAATCTTTAATAGTCAAGAAGAAAGGATCCTAAACAGTTTTTATTAATCGGATCACAGAACTGGCTCTCAAAACAGTGCAAGTCTCAATAAATCATTGGTGTTTGCATCTTCTAAGCTGGTCTCAGCCTATAATCTCCCCTAGTTCATCCATCCTGTATATTAAGTTGCCATAGTAATTTCCTAAAATACTTCATTTTTCCTGTTTCCCCAGTTGTTTAGCTTTTTTTCAAAGGCTTCTCAAAACTACTGAGTGAAGTCCATACATTTATCTGGCATTCAGGTTCCTCCACAAGGTGAACCCAATGGATCTCATCAGCCTCATCTCCTCCAATTCTCAATACACTGGTTTCATAACTCAAGAAGTCAAATGGTGGGAGAATGAGTGCATAGGCATGGATTCTGTGCATTTTTGAAGCACTTAAAGTGACTTATAAGATAACATTTAAAGTATATGCGTATCTAAGTTTTTAAAAAATGAAAATCACTCTCAATTAACTCAGTCCTGTGAAAATGCAGTATTTCAGGAAACTATGCTATGTATCCTGTGGTTTTGTAGAAGTGCTGGCTAACAATCTTACTCATGATTATCCTAGTTGGAGAATATATATAGTTTTCCTCAAAAGGAACTGACATTTTTTTCTCATACTATTCCTTGAGAATGTCATCTTGTTTTCCACTACTTTGCTTCTGTTCATGATTTTATGCCTTCTTTCATCTTTACCCAGGAAGATGGGTTAAGATACCCTCCTCCTTTACCTCCTTCAAAATCCCAACATAAATCTTATCTAGGAAATTCTCATTGACTAACAGTGTGAAATACGTATTTTTCCCTCAAATTTCTAACTTAATTTTTATGCCAGGTATTTGATTATTATTCATGAAAAATGATCTCTCTTCACTTATATATATCATTATGTTTCAATATTTTAAATATTTGTGTACATATGCTTATTTCCCTTAAACATTAATGCCTTGAAGGGGGAAAATGTTGTTAATATTTATCTTCCCTTGAGCACCTACTATATTCTACTACAGACTTTTTTTTAAATGGATTTAGTATTCAATGTATATTTGTTTATTTAGCTTTTATCTTTGGAATCTTAGGTTGCTTGGGCTTCTTGTTCAAGAACTAAAAAGCAAAAATCAGTGAATTGCGTGATATGTGAATTATCTCAATAAATTTGTTAACATAAAATGAAGTAATATGCAGAACAAAGACTGACTTTTGTGACCAAGCATTTTTTTTGTCTTAATGGAAATTTATTATTTTATGTGTAGGTAAATGGATATAGCATGGATATTTCTTTTTCCTATAAGGTGAAAAATAGCTCTTGAAGACCGTCTCCAAGTAATTATATTTTAGTAACTGGATACTGTTATTGACAAGAAAATACAACTATTTCTCTCAACTTAAAGCTCTGAGAGTGGGAAATGCATGGAAAGATACTTCTCAGACCTTCGAGTTCTGCCTGGATGATTTAAAATGATAATAGACCTAAAATAAAGCATCTTCCTGCTGGTTAGTGTTCTAACAACACAAAACATTTCTGAAGTTTATATCACTTTCAATTCTCTACTATTCAGTATGTTCAATTGTAACATAATTACCTTTGTGTTTGGATGACATATTTTATATATGTTAAATTAAGAAATTATATTAATAGGAAACTTCCTTACCAAAGCTCAATCTGCTAATAATGGCATGCAAAGGAAGACAAAGTCAAGCAAACGTTCCTATGGTGTCTTAGTTTGATGATGATTTGCTAAGTGTGCAAATTGGAAAAATATTATTATTCCTATCAGAGATAGGAATTTAATAGTAATAGCAAATTCTATTGAGCCACATATTAGCTGCTACACAGTTATTATTTCATTTAATCATCATAGCAATTCTGAAATTCATTATTATCCCTATTTTATAAATGAAAAGACAGAGTTAAGAAGATTAAGTAACTTAAACACCATCACACAGGCATTAAGCAAAAGAGCCAAAATTTGAATTCAAGTGTGTCTGAATCCAGACCTTGTACAGTTTACAAATGTAAACTGTAAAAGGTAAAACTGTTACAAAGGTAAAAGGTTTACAATTCTTAAGTTACTGATTCAATTCTTGGGTGACTGACTCATCTTAGCCAGTAGTAAGCAGTTTCTTCATTTGTATACTATGGAGACCAAATCCTATGTGCTTTATTCTGTAATGTTTTCCTTGTACTTTTTACAGTTACATTTGGAATGAAAATTTACTAATTTTTTGGAGCACAAAATGTGGAAATCTGAAAATATGTTAGCTGAGCAGAATTATTAAATATTAAGTTAGATATTAAATCTATAAATAAAATATGAAGTTGGACTTTAAGCAATAAATGACCTAAACTTATTTTTAACTTTACAAATTCAGTACAAATTAAGTACAAATTCAGAAATTGGGTATTCACATATTATGTATTTTGCAATAAAGTCTTAATTTTGTTATTCATTTTTCATATTTCATGTCCTTTTATTCATTTTGATATTTGAATTTTTATTAATTAAAATATTATATGAGTATAGTTGACATACGTTACATTAGTTTCAGGTTACAACATAGTGATTCATTTTATTTAAAAATATGTCTCTCAACCATGTCCACCATAAAGAAGTGTTTCCCTTGGGGGTAATTCCTTTTCTATAACCACAACTGGTAGGAACTACTCTTACTCTCTCCAGTCAGTCCCCTCAGTTTTCTCTTCCCCCAATCCTAACCACCTGCTCCAAGAAAGCAAACACATCCCTTTCATCCTCAGCCTAGGGGAAATTCTCAAATTCTTATTAGCTTATTATTCAGAAAGTTAGCTTATTTCTCTGAATCTTCTTCTAGATTCGCTAGAAGGGTCCTCACCTCTCACAACTGAGAAAAAGGTTACATATACAAGAGAATCATTTGCTAAACCTTGATCATTTACTAACATTTAGCAACTCAAATAACAAGCAAAATTTCAAGTTTTAATAAAACCTTTTCAAGATTATATTTTTAGCTTGGTTTGTCTGCCTTTGCAACAAACTCTGCAAGTAGAAGGCAATAAAAAATCCATATTATCTGTTTTTCCAGGGGAAACACCAAGGGTCATGGATTTTTTTTTTTTTTTTTGGTATGTTGTTTTGATTTTCTTCCCAGTGCATTAGCAACAGCAAAAAGCAAAGCTTTTAGTAAAACAATTCACAGATCTCTAGTCGGTCTTAGACATATTTCTAGCAAGCTACTGTGTGGACCATAACTCAGGTTTTTCAGTGATCAGGGATGAATGTTAAAAATCAAACTCCTACAAGCTTCCATGTACCTTCAGGGCACAATCCACATATCAAAATATTCATGCATATCAACGAAATAATGTCAGCATGAAATAACCTCTCAGACTCCAGTTGGCATTTCTGGTGGAGCTTAACACTCTTCTGATGCTAAATAATTGTTAAGGTTTATTTTTTCTCCCAATTTTTCTAACAATGTTTATGAGCAAATTATAGACCTTTAGAATATTTTTTGGTAATTAAATATCCATATCAAAATTTATCAACAGTTTAGTCATCTAAAAGATATATTTTTTGTGTTCCCAAAGAATTTATAACTCTTTCTTAAGCACCATGTCATCTTACACTGTTTATATTCAACTCAGTCTCTACCGACAATCAATTTGCTATTTATCCTGCATAGCAGTAACCTGTTAATACTCTTTCAAAATATCTCTAAGAGAATCCATTTTTTGAATAGCATACAATAGGAGTAAAGTGATTTTAAAGTATCCTGAATACTAAGTGGAGCTAATGCAATGAATCAATTTCACACATTTTCTCTACTAACTGGTTTAAAATGTTTAAGTAAATAGACTTAAGGTTATTTCCTTATAATTAGTAAGAAAATCAGAAAACATGTAGATTACTTCACAGTATCTCAATATCCAGAATGCCCTTGCTTAAAATTAAGAACTAATTTTTAATTGTCAATTTATCAACTTACCTGCTAAAAGGCCTAAACAGAACATACAGATGGCAAGAATAGCTTCAAATTACTTGGCCTGCCTATAGTCAGGCACATAGAAACACAGTTAAAAATGATGCCCATGGTCTAGACCATTAAAGAACTACTTAGTTAGAAGATTTGAGGGCTTCAAAAGGTAAAACCTTTTTCCTACTCAACAACAAAAGAGGCCTAAATTTTCGTATCCTATCTAAGCTAGTTTGTGCACTGTTTTTTAAAATTACTTTTAACCTTCAACGGGGAGCTGTGATTTGACACTTCGATGACCAAACAAGAAATCGGGGATACCAAGGAAAAGACATTTATTTCACACTTACTATTAAGTGCTTGGTACTCAATGATCTTATGTGCATTATTTCATGTAAAGAAAGCTCACAATGACCTTATGAGGGCACATTGAGAACCAACAGTCATTATCAAGCATCTTAGTAGGTATCATGGAAGCCAGACACAGCCCCTGCTCTCTTGAAGCTTATAAAATGAGGAAAGCCACCTTTCATCTCCATCCTTTTCTCCAGAATGTGGCTTGCTGTGGCAATATGCATGTACATCTAAACTGGTAGTCTTAAGAATTACAAGAAGGTCATTTGATTTTTACCCATTAATTTTCATTTCAAAATTTTAGTTTCTTTACTAAGAAATCATATGCTACAGAATGAGGTGAAAGGAGGGTTCAGAAGCTTTTGTTTTTAATTAGTTAATTATTAACACTTCTTTATGTCTAAATTCTCTTATAGATCTTGTTCAACAAACCTGACATAATTCAGTTACTCTCCTTAATTAGTAATTACATCAATAAAAAGTGAAAAAAATGTAATAGGACACCATTTGCCAAGGCAATTATGCCGAAACAACTCTAAAATTAAAAGACATGTTTTATGCTATGATAATCTCAACATAGCATATATCTACTTGAACAGAAGAAAAAAAAAGATTAAGGCATATAGGGGAAAGGAAGGAGAGTAAGAATAAAACCAACAAAAAATGCTGGTGAAAATACCACCACCACCACGAATCTTGAATCTTGAAATGCAAAATACAAAAAAGCAAAATCCAATCATAAACCCTTTGTCCTAATACACATTCTTTTCTCCTCTTTCATAGATAAAGATTATTTAGGCTCATAGAAGTCTGGGATAGCAATGACATAATAAATAAGTCTTGGAATAAATAATAACTGTTTAGCTGAAAGCCACCTCATGTCAGTTATAATAACTGGGGGAAAAACTGATATGGCTATGGAATGCAGAAGAGTGTTAATACTATTGTTTCTTTTTTGACCCATAGATTTTGAATTATACTCTTAGAAGTCTTGCCCCTACTATATGACATGTCTTTTTAACGATTTTGTTTTCTTAATATATTGCACAATGTTCTCAATTACTAGTTCTTGAATAAAGAAATGAATGATTATCATTTTTGAGCTCTACGTAAAACAGAGACTAAGACAGGAACTTAAGTGCAGGTAGTTTATTTAAGAGGAAATTCTAGGAATTAAGAATGAATAAGCAGTATAAACAAGTAAAAGAAGAAAAACCAATAAAGATGAGTTCTCAAGCTGGTTTCCACTGTGGACAATGGAGGACTCTTTGAGTAAATGTGTTGAAAGCATAAAAGGTGGCCAAATCGTTTATCTACTGACTGCAGACTCTTGTTATTTGAGCATTGCCGATCAGAGCATTAAGTGTCCCGCATCCCAGGTTGAAAGTCCTGCTGCTTCCAAGGAAGCACTGAAGCAGAGAATCCAGGGTGAGAAGACTATTGAGACAGAAGGCTGGTATTGTGCATAGGAACTGTCCACTGCAGCTGCTGCTGAATTCAGAGGAGGGCTGATAGAATGAGTGGTTCATTTAGGTGGTTCACATCTACTACAAAGATGAATCTGAACCACTGTTTAAATCATTACTATATAAGAAAAGGTAGTTTAATTCCAATCAGTTGGTCTTAGAAATGTTCATTTAATTTTTGATTTAGTCATTGCATTGCCCAAATTCTTCACAGAGTATCTGAACTTCTAAGTTCCTTCTCACTTTGATCCCTCATATATTTCCAGTGTCATCAATTTCCAAATTTCCACCTACTTTATCCTCAACCATATAAACTATTTGCAGTTACCCAGCTATAACATGCTGTTTCCTCTTCCTTTGTGAAATTGGGACAAGAGGGCAAAGACAAAATTGTGTTAATTCTTATAAGTCATAGTAAAAATAATGAATTTTACTCTAATAGGGTTTTAAGCTAGGGAGGAAATAATCTGATTTACAATTTAGTAATATTTTCCCAGTTGTTATATGCAGAATGGGTTGCAGAGAGCAGGGGGCAGGAAGAGAGCAGGAAAGTCAGTTCAGAAGTGATTCCAATTCACACAGAAGATGCTGGTCACTTAGATTAGGTAACATCAATGCAAATATAGAGAGAAGGATGGATTGGCGATCTTTTTTGCTGGTAGTACTAATTCTGTTTGCCAATGAATTGGCTATGACTTGAGTAGAAAAGAAGAGAACAAGCAGACAGACTCTGAGTTGGCCTGAGAAATGAATGGGATGCAGCAATATTTAAATTAGGAAGTATGTAATGTTTGGATGTATTATAGATAAGATGCCTTTTAGTTGCCCAAATGAAGATAGAAAGCATTGGCTATGTGAATTGGGGCTCAGGGAAGAGATAAGGGCTGATGAGATCAATTTGGAAACTATTAGCATATTTATGGTATTTTAAGTTATGGAATATGATGATGTCACATATGGAAAGAAGGTAGACAGGAAGAAGGGAGGTCCAGAGCCAAGCTCAAGGTCCTCCAATATTTAGAGTTTTAGGCAGAAGACACCAAATCAGTGAAGGAGATTGGAAAGGGGGCACTTAGTGAGGTAATGAAAAGCTAGAAGAGTATGATTTACTACTAAGAGAGGAAAGTATTTCAAGAAGGAGAGAATAGTCAATTATGTCAAACACTCAAAAGCTGCTAAGATATTGAGTAGGATGAGAACAAAATAGTCGTCAATGACTTTGGCAAAATAGATATTCTGTATAAACTGTACAAGTTTATCTTTGCCAGAGAAGGTAGGAGGAAAGCCTGATTGCAATGACAAAAAGTAATTCTGAGAGAAGATACCCTCCTCTGGCTACTTCATTAGATGGAACCCTGTCAATATTTTTGTTGAGCTCCTTTTTTTTATGTTTTTTTTTTTAATTTATTTCTGAGAGACAGAGACAGAGAGAGAGACAGCATGAACAGGGGAGGGTCAGAGAGAGAGGGAGACACAGAATCTGAAACAGGCTCCAGGCTCTGAGCTGGCTGTCAGCACAGAGCCCGACATGGGGCTTGAACCCATGAACTGTGAGATCATGACCTGAGCCAAAGTCGGATGCTCAACCGACTGAGCCACCCAGGTGCCCCTTGTTGAACTCCTTCTATTCCTTGAAGGAAGTTGTCTTGAAATAAGTTATTTCGAAACTAGTCCTATATTGAGGTCTCTATAGTTTTTCTATCTGTTCCCTGGGAAATATGCATCCTTATTGAAGTTGTATTGGGAGTACAGTTACTTTCCAAACACAGTCGTCTATTTGCTACCATAGCCAGTATCAACCAGCCTCCTGCCCATTAAGTCTAAGTCAGTTACAAGTCTTTAGTCTCAGACCCATGGTAGTCTCCTTAAATTCACTCACCTCCATCTCACTCCCTGAATGAGGTTGATATTAGTAGGAATATCCTCATCTCCTGCTTATGAAGTGCATGTGTATTTCGTAGTGGGATGGGAGAAGAGGGAACAAGGGAAAATGCCACAGCTCTATGCCATTTTTCTCCAGCAAAATTCCATCTCCAATTGTTTCTTGAATTCTGAGACTCTAAAATTTTCAGAGGTGGGTAGTGGTAGGTCAACAAAGAATTGCTAGATAAATTATTAGCCACCTCTTTTATTTGTCCTGGTTAGGGGGTATATCAATAAAGGTTCAGTACAGAAGGAAAAACCATGTGAGATATGGGATTTATTAAATGTCACTAAACTGCCATCCTGAAGCACTGGTGCAGAGGACACTTGGGAACCCAAGCAAGTTCAACAACTTTACAAAGACTGTATAAAGGGAATTATAGGGAGGTCTATGGGAAGCTGATATCTCAGTGTGTCTACTACTTCTTTTGGTCCTCAGGGTCAGCAGTTGGGAAAAGAGTTTGATGTGGAACAGAGCAGACTGAGAAAAAGCTAAGCATGTCTTCAACTATGTCACTGCCTCTCACTCTTAGGTCCTTCCAAGAGTAATGGTTACTGTTTTCCTTTAAACTCCCTAATTTCATAAGATTTCCTCTTTTATCCAAATCTGAAGTAGAAATTTACAGGTTAGGGAGATTCTAGGAAACACAATTCCCAGTTTAATAAAGGTGGCACTAGAACAAATTGGTATGTTCCATCTTTGAACTGTAGATGAAATTGAGATAGATTCTCATTTTAGCATTATATAACTATAGGAAAATAAATCTTCCCTAGATTTTTCAGTGTTTCCCTTAAAAAGCCTTAGGTTCCTGAAACATAGAAATGTATATAATATAAATACAGAGAATGTTTGCTTTTTTTTCCTCTAGAAAAATTAGATTAGATCTGTAGTCATTTGTTTTCTGATGAAGTTAATTTCTCTCATCCAAAAGGCTAATAAATCTTCTAGTATCCCCAAGAGCCAAATGGTTACATCATGGGGTAGGCATTTATGTTAACTGCAAAAGGGACTAAATGTCCCAGAGATTTCCAGACTTTACTATAACCCTCCCAGGTGTTTACACTTCAAAATAGATGAATCCCAGGCCCCTGGTGACATCTCTAGGTCGTGAATACTGAACACTTTGGACTTATTTCATCCCTAAAGAGATTTATTTATATACAAAAGAGCTAGAGCACAGATTCTTTCCATTATATCTTCAGAAGACTCTCTCAGAAGGAGGGGGGTTCAGGGATTTTTTTTCTTTATAAATGCAAAATATTCATTATTTTTCTGTTTCCTTCACCTATGAAGTGAAATCTTCCAGTTGTGCAGTTCATATCTCCATCTGGCTCACACTGTGCCAATCCACAGGGTTGCTAGGCATAGGGGACCTACGTTGCAGTGTGAATCTGCCTGTTGTCTTTCTGTGAGTATAAATAAAACTCTTTTCCCTAACTTAGCCACCTCATGTGTTTTAAGTATGCATATGTCTGCCCATTAATCTATCTATTTAGAAATATGCATTTGCCCAAATGGGGCAATACCTCAGATTGTTTATAATTTTATAATACTTTATATTTCATCAAATGCAAGACATTGTAAATTATAAGATGCAACTTTATTTTATATACTTTATTTTATATACTACCAAGGAAGAAAAATGTTGACAATTAAACATCCAATACTTTTACCCCTGAAAATATTATTTTGAGTTTATTAATAGCATACTTTAAAGACAGAAAAATGACAACAGTATGAATAGCTAAAACTGTCCAATGTCACCAATGACCACTATATTATGGCTGTCATCTTGCTGAAAGTGATTGGTAGGTACCATTAATGACATGTCCTCATTGATGGATATTCTCTCCTATGAGTGAATAAAGTTACCAGTTGAGAGCAAGGTGCAGGGAGAAAAGTTTACTAGAGATTCAGAAGGAAGAGAAGTTATGAAATTGATATTGAAAAATATCTCCTGAAAAATAGAGCTTACAGAGAAATGCAGAATGAAGGCAAAGACCAAGCCTACATTAATGAAATTAAATGATTAGTTATATAATTGTATGATTTTTTTTCTCCAGCAAATTCAGACTACTCTGTATAGGCACAGATTAGAAAGACATTTGGTTCTAACTGTTCTCAGAATTTGTGCCAAGAGAATAAACGAGGAAAATGCTCCTGAACCTGGGAAGACAGAGTATGCATCTTTCCCCTATTTTTCCCACTAAAAGCAACTAAAAACCCTGGACACTACATAAAGCAAATACAAGGAGATTCTGAATAGGGGAGAGAAGAAGACAGGGCAGGTAGAGATATTTGGATGGAAAGAATGATATGGTGGAGAGTTCCCTGGGTTTTCTTTGTTTTGTACATTTCAGACTTGAAGCTGANGCTCGAACCCACAAACCATGAGATAATGACCTAAGCGAAAGGCGGACGCTTAACCGACTAAGCCACCCAGGCGCCCCTCAACAGTCCTTTTTAAGCCAAAGGATCAAAACTGGGACAGAATAGTATGATAACAAAGTTTTAAACAATAATCACCCTACTCTAGACAAAAACACAGAAAAAAAAAGTGTGGCTCCATCAATACTCATACCAGCAAAGGCCAAAAATGTGGGCTAAACTTCTAGCAAGGCACCCTGACCCCCTACCATGGTAGCATCAGAGGAAACTAAGAGAGCTGGCACTTTCATCATTACCCCAAGCGGTAACAAACCCTCCCCATCCAGCGTCGGTGAAGGCTACTGCGAAGCAGTTATGAGACAAACATAGGTCTCACGGTCAGGGAGGTATCAACAGAGGCCTATTGGACAGTTAGAACTGCCACACCTACCCCACAATAACCATCACCCATCCACCCCTGGACTCACCCTGAGTGGGAAACCTGGACTTCTGTATCTACCTGGAAGTAAACAGAGTTAATTGTTAAGCTGTGATACATCTAAATCATGGAATATTATTTAGCAATAACAAGAAATTATTATTGGTAGATACCAACAACCTGGATAAATCTCCAGAGTATTATGCTGAGGGAAAAAAAAAATCCCCCAATTACAAACTGTATGGTACCATATTTATAACATTCTTGAAATAACATGATTATAGGATGAGAGAACAGATTAGTGGTTGCCAGGAGTTGAAGCAGTACAGGCAAAAGGGGCATAGAGGTGGTTATGCAAGTGCAGCGTGAGGGATCTTTATGGATGGAAATGTCTGTGTCTTGACTCTATGAATGTCAATATCCTGGTTGGAATATTGTACTATGTAGTTTTGCAAGATGTGACTACTGGGGAGAACTTGTGTGAGGGTAACATGAGCTCTCTTTGTGGAGAGATCTTAAAACTGCATTTGAATCCACAATGATTCTGAAATTAAATGTTAAATTAAAAAAACAGGCGAGAGTAAATGACTTAAGACTATTTATAAGGATCTTATGAATGACATGGAATCAAATGTCATGGAATCATACACACGTTATTGTGTATGAATAATGACAAAATGTTAAGGTCATTGGATTGGATGTGGTTTTTATTTTTCGTTTATTGGAAATAATTTATAGACAGTAAAATTTACCTTTTAGTGTATAGTTCTGTGAGTTTTGACAAATGTACACAGTCATGAACCACCACTACAATCAAGATTCAGAACACTTCCAATAGCTCACAAAATTCCTCTATGTACCACTTGTGACTCAAGTCCTTCCTCCTCAGCTCCGGTCACTGGCAGTCACTATTTTCTGTTCCTATAATATTCCATTTGCCAGAATGTCATATAAATGGGATTATATGATGTAGCCTTTTGAGTCTGTTTTCATTCAATTAGCATAATACATTTGAAATTTTTCCATATTGTTGCAGCTATTGAACTATTTTTTGTTGAGTAGTATTCCAACAATGTGTGAATGTATCACATTTTAAAAAATCTTTTTAAGTTTATTTGTTTATCTTGAGAGAGAGAGAGAGAAGAAGAGGGGCAGAGAGAGGAACAGAGAGAATCCTAAGCAGGCTCTGCACTGTCAGTGCATAGCCTGATGCGGGGTTCAAACCTACAAACTGCGAGATCATGACCTGAGCTGAAATTGACAGTCAGAGGCCTAAACACCTGAGCCACTCAGCCACCCCAAATGTACCACATTTTAAAAAAAGTTTTTTTGAGTATAGTTGACACACAATGTTACATTAGTTTCAGATATACAACATAGTGACTCAACTTCTCTGTATGTTGTGCTGTGCTCCCAAGTGTAGTTACCATCTGTCACCATGCAAAGCTATTATAATGCCACTGACTACACTCCCTATGCCGTGCCTTTTATTCCTTGTGACTTATTCATTCCAAACTGAAAGTCTGTATCTCCCATTCCCCTTCACCCATTTTGCCGATCCCACATTTATCTATTCTCTAGCTGAGAGGCATTTTAAAAACTTTTTTTAGTTTGAGGCAACTACTACTAAGGCCACTATAAACATTCTTCTATGGGTTTTGTCATACTTGGTATTATCATTTAAAAATATATTAGCCATCTTAATAGGTATGTAGAGATACATCAGTGTGATTTTAATTTGTCTTTCCCTAATGATGATGGTGGTGAGAATCTTTCCATGTGCTTATTTGTTATGTATAAATCTTCTTCAGTAAAGTGTTCACTTAAATCTTTTGCCAATCTTTCACTGGGTTGTTTTCTTAATATTGAGTTTTGAAAGATTTTTATAAATTCTGGATACACATCATTTATCAGATGTGTGGTTTGCAAATATTTTCTCCTTATTTGCTATTTGCCTTTTCATTCTCTCAACACTGCCTTTTTAAGGAGTATATGTTAATTCTTCTAATGTCCAGTTTATAAACTTCATCTTTTTCTAACTCAAACCATAAATATTTCTTTCCATTTTCTCTTAGATAAATTACTGTTTGAAGTTTTACATTTAGGTCTCTAATCCACTTTGAATTAAAATTTGGTATCAGGTATGAGGTATAGGTTAAGAATCTTTTGTTCTCTTTTACTCCTTTTGTTTTTTGTTTTTTGCATTTGAAATATCCTATATTGTTCCAGTACTGCTGAAAATAAACTTTTAATACAGTTGAAGAATCAGTGCAGTGATGTGCTAAAGTAAATGAACTGGATGTTAAAGAGTGTTTCTTGATACATAGATTAAGGTGGTGCAGTAAAACAGAAAGATGATATGACAGCAAGTAGAAAAGTGTCATTTCAGGGAAGGCAGTTAAGAAACCCAAAAGCTACAAGAAGCCTGCTGCATTGTGTTGACAACACCTAGAAGAAGAATCGAAAGAGTGAACAAGTGAACCAGAGTTAGAGATATCAGTGAATAAGTGAGAGCAGATGATAGCAACAAGGAAAGTTAGTAGGGAGCTTTGTGTTATGACATGAGCTTCAAAAATCCTGGGACCTTTAAAAAAGGACAGAAGAGGGGTGCCTGGGTGGCTCAGTCAGTTAAGAATCCAACTTCAGCTCAGGTCATGATCTCACAGTTTGTGAATTCGAGTCCCGCATTGGGCTCTGCCTGACAGCTCAGAGCCTGGAGCCTACTTTGGATTCTATGTCTCCCTCTCACCCTGTCCCTCCCGGACTCACACCTTGTCTCTCAAAAATGAATAAATGTTTAAAAAAAGTTAAAAGAGGACAGAAGTTTCCCCAAAATTGTTCAATAACTTCATGACATTTTCTATCAAAATCCATACAAGGCTTGTTTGGGTTTTTTTTGTAGGGGTGGGGCATAGACAAATTTATTCTAAACTTTACATGGAAAAGCATAGGATCTAAAATAGCTAAAACAATTTTAAAAAGGATAAAAGGGCAAGGAATCACTACCTGCTGCTAAGGCTTTCTACATAGCTACATTCATAAAGAAAATGTGGTGTTGGTGAATGGATAGACACCTAGGTCAGTGGAACAGAATAGAGAACCCAAAAATAGGCCTACAAGCATGCGAATAGAACTATGCTGAGTGAAAAAGATGAATCTCAAATTTTCCTTAGTGTATGACTCCATTTGTTTAACATTCTTGAAATGGCAAAATTCTAGAGGTGGAGAACAGATTAGTGGCTTAGGGAGGTGGGAGGCAGCTATTGTTACAGAACGGTAGCATGACAGACCCTTGTGATGTTACTGTTTTGTATCTTGACTGTTGTGATGGTCAACCAAATCTACACATTATAAAAATGCATAAAACTGAAGACATACACAAGACTATAAAATGTAAAATCTGAGTCAAATCATTTGTACCAATGTCAAGTTCTTGTTTGTGATATTGTACTATATTTATGCAAGGTGTTACCATTTTGGAAAACTTGGGTGAAAGGTCCATGGAATCTCTGTATTGTTTCTTACAACTCATGTGAATCTACACTTACCTCAAAATAAAAAATGTAAAAAAGAGTATGGAGGACAAATGATTTGGTCTTACTCATCTTCGCTTTTGTAGTCACTAGTGAAAAAAAATATATACGTTGTATGCTTTCAAATACTAATGTTTGGATAGCCTTTTGAAAAGTTTAGTGTATTATGCATGCAAATCCTTACTTTAAAAACAAAATATACAGCTAGTTAACACAATGTTTATTACAAATCAGCAGCTGCAATTAAGAAATAAGAAAATCATTTTTAAATGATTTAAATTTGTAAAATTATGTTTTAATGATGAGTAAGACAGCCTTATACTGAAGAACTCCAAAAAGCTAAGGCACAATAATTTATGTCTGATAATGCATGACCTGTCTTATGGAAGATTGTAACACAAGTATACATTATAAAGGGTCAGATACCATTATTTCCTAATTTATATTAACTTTTTAAATTGAAGAATGGTTCTAGCAAATAAAGGAAATAATGTTCCTCAACATACCACCCTAACACACACAAACATAAATGACCCTTAAATCTCTAAATGGAGGGGCACCTGGGTGGCTCAGGCAGTTAAGGCTCCGACTCCTGATGTTGGCTCATGTCATGATCTCATGTTTCATGAGATTGAGCCCTACATTGGGAGCCCTACATTGCTGTCAGCACAGGGCCTTCTTGGGATTCTCTCTGTCCCAATTTCTCTCTCTGCCCCTACCCTGCTCATGATATCTCTCACAAATAAGTAAACACTAAAAAAATAAATGAAACCTCTATATGGAGATTGAAAACTAAACCAAATCTACATTTTACCTGAGTAAAATATCTTCTGAAACAAATCTATTTTTTTACAAGAATATATCAGTTAATACCAGTTTCCTAAGAGCTAAAATGTGTGAAATAATTACCACAGCAGAACAGGCAAATGGAAACAAGTGAAAATTAAAGCCCTGCAGGATGTTTGCCCTAACTTATCAGGACACGTGTGTGCTCAGAGGGTTGATGGTTCCCAATGAAGAAACTCTTACCTGAGTAAAGAGCCCCTTTATTAAATGAGGCTTCTAAGTACATGCCTATAATCTATAACACTTTCAGTTCCACTAGTAAAGACTGGAAAAATGAACAACCTTTTAGGGATGCTAATTAATAACTTCCTTTTAAAAAAATTTCATTTATACTAGGACTAAAATCATGAGTGGAATATAAGTTTTGTACTGCCCTCATTGAAGGTCATCTGGAAAGAAAAGCAAGAGACTTCAGTTGTGTGTGTGGGGTGACTGAGAGAGTGGTTGAATATTTCTTTTTATTTTATTCTACCTTTTATTAGACTTAGCAGCAAATTTTCCACTGGTCCTGGCCCACTATAGCTAGGGTAGTAGGGGTGCTCTAAGTATCCCCATAGTATGTGGCATTGGGGTAAATTTTCTTCTAATTGGTTTATGCCAGCCAATAGAAAGAACATATTTAGTGTCATGTACACAGGTTACATTAGTGAAACAGAAGGGAACTCTGAAAAGTAGTATTTCTGAACAAGTTGAATATGAGGTAGGGGAAGACAGTGGAAACCTCGAGACATAAACAAAGGTATTTTTAAGAAGAGTTTTATCCCACATACCTAGGTAAGTTACTATTATGTAAGTTGGGAGGAGGGGCATTATTTTCTCATTTTGAAGAAAAAGGATTACATCCAGATAATTTATTACTTTGCATTTAAAATGGTAATATTTTACTTTTTCTAAGAAATGCTGTTTGCTGCAGGCAGCAACATTGAATAAGCACTTTAAATAATATTTAGCTGACAGTGCATACTGCTTCTTCAATTATCTCATATGATTACATTATAGATCTATTGTCTAAGAGTGCAGCAAAAAGTGAGTGATGAGCAATCATTCTTTTGGGATGACTATTACATGAACTCTCTCTCTCTCAGCTTGGATGTATCAGATTGCATTTGTGCTAAAATGATTTGGTCACTCTCAAACCTGCCTCCTTATGTAGCACTCACTTATCATTTCTCCTGCAGAAGAGTAATGCTTTCTATTTTTAGTCCATTCATTCTTCAGTGCACAGCAGTTTGGGTCCTGTCTCCACCTTTCACAGAACCTGTACTTGCTAAGGCCACTTCCTAAAGCTCAAAGGCAATGGCTATTTCTCAGTCTGAATCTTGATTTCTTATGTACTCTAACATATTTGACACTTAATATTCATTTTTTGGGTACTTGCTTATTATAGGAGTAGTTTGTATAAAGTTTACTTAAAATGAGATACATATATGTATATATAATCAATTTTATTTGAATATCATAATTTAGTTAAGATATAGATAAAATAATGAGTTTTTCCCAATTAACAAAAGTACAAAATATATTCTCTTACCCAACTCTCCTTCTTCTTGCAATCCATCTTTTCAGAGAATTCTTTTTTCTAATACATAGATCAAATTAGGTCATTGCATTCTTTACTACAAGAATGGATTAGCGATAAACTATAAGAAAAAGGCCCCACAGAGGAGCAGTTGATGATTTGGCATTTACCTATATTTCTAGACTTATTCCTGACCACTTATACCCTCTAGCTTCAGTGGCCCTTTTGCTATTTCAAAAAAAAAAAAAAGAAAGTGCTTCATTCATTCCTCCTTGTCTTGGTTGTGCTATCATTCTTTTAGGCCACACTCTTCCTCACAACTACAAAATCCTACTCAGTCCTCAAAAATCAACTAAATGTCAGTTCCTGCATGTTCCTCTGACCTTGACAGTTAATTACACTCTTCTCCATCAATCCATAGCTTCTGCAGGGTGAGATTTACCAAACATTATTGACATTTATTACACTCGTGTTTGTTTCTTATACAAGTTGTATATGAGAAACGTTAGAAGGGTGTAAAAATGCAAGTTCTTTGAGAAGTAACCCCAGATCTATTGAATCATAACTTCTGTTGATGGTGTTCAAAATTCGTTTTTTCCCTGAGTTTCAACGTTATTTGCTTCTGACATTTTCCTACAGATAGTACAAAAAAGTGACAGAAGTACAAGAAGAAAATCTCACTGACTCATCCTAAGATTTCATCAATATTGTCATTTATTCCTGAAATAATTTTTGTGCACAAATATATTTAATTATGTTTAAAAGCTTCGTTAATATATTTTACATCCCATGCCTTAATTTATGCCTTTGATAGTTTCCAGTTAGCTACAATGTATTTTCCTCTCTTTCTCCCCTTTTCTCACTTCCTCAATAATTATTACATGATGCACAAGGCTACTGTGCATCAGGTTACACCATTCTCCATCTTTAATTCCACAGTAACACATATATAGGGATTTTTAAGTAAGTCATACATTCCAAACTCATTTTTCTCTATTATTAAAGTTTTATGTTAGTATGGTGCATTTTTTTAAATTATTGAAGAAATATTGACATATTATTAACTAAAGTCTATATTTTATTTATAGTTCCTCAACTTTTAATAGTTTTTTCTAAAATCTTAGAACAAAGAAATATGTACACTAATTCCTACATAATGTATATAAGTATTTCTATATGTAATAATGTTTATCTATATTAAGTTGAACATGAGTTGGCAATGATGTTTCCAACTCTAATCCATCACAATATAGACCACCTGAGCCTAAGCCCCACTTCCTTGTCTGTAAACTCCCATTTACAAGGATTTTTAAAAATCATCCATTTAAATGTGACATCATATACTTGCTTTTGCATCTTACTTTTTTCCCTTTAAAAATATTTCCTAGAATTTTGGGTTCCTGGGTGGCTCAGTCAGTTAAGCAACCAGCTTTTGGTTTTGGCCCAGGCTATGATCTCACTGTTTATGAGTTTGCACCCCACATTAGGCTCCATGCTGACAGTGTGGAACCTGCTTGGGATTCTGTCTCCATCTCTATCTCTCTCTTCTCTTCCTCTGCCTTTGCTTGCTTCTCTCTCTTTCTCTCTCTCTCAAAATAAATAAGTAAAACCATAAAATTCCTAGAATTCATTTTAGCTCAACTAAACCAGTTATAAATTATATGTTAATTGATACACACTATTCCACACCACAAATATTGAATCAGGATATACTCAGACGCAAGAGGAGACCCACCTCAGATGTTTTGAACAATAGTGATTTACAGCACATGTTACTAGAAAATATAGAAGTAGCATCAATTACAAGTTTGATTGGATTCAGTTGGTTAGCATAAAAAAAACCACCCTGACTTATTTCTCTCTACATTGTCTTCAATCATGTCTACCTATTTTTAAAATAACTACCTTTCAACATTTCCAGAGTGGCTCGCAATTATTCCTGAGACTACATGATACCTCTTCCACATCTAGGGAGATTGCCAAAAGCATCTACTCAAAAGAGGCAGAAAAATGCTATCCCTGAAGATCCAAAGAAAACTCTATGAGTCTCAATGATTTGAGTCAGGTAACATGACCATCCTTAAAGTAAGCACTGCAGTCAGAAAATGATATTACACTGATCAGCTGAGGCTGCACAGTCTACTATGAGAGACAATATCACTTTTCAAGTACTCAATAGCTTACTGACTGCTGGCTACTATATTAGAAAGGAGAGATATAGAACATTTCCATCATTGCAGAAACTTCTATTTCACAGCACTGGTAAGGCCTCAATGATATATCCCATGCTTAAAGCTAGGATAGAATTAGATGTCACTTTCTCTCAAAGAACATGGACTACTAGAGTGAGATCCTGAACAAAGAGATAGAAAACGTAAAGAAGAACCAATTAGAGATGAAGAACTCAATAACTGAAATTAAAAATACACCAGAGAGAATAAATACTGGATGAGAGAAAGTAGAAGAATGGATCAGCAACTTGGAGGACAGAGAAATGGAAAACAATCAAGGTGAGTAGGAGAAAGAAAAATAGTAATAAAAAATGAGGAAAAAAAAGGACTTCTGGGGAAGATGGCAGAGTAGGAAGATACTAGGCTCACCTCATTCACCCAGATATACCTAAATAATACGCATTTCGTGTAAGTAACCTAGAAAATGACTTGAAGACTGGCAGAACGTACTCTTCACAGCTAAATGTAGAGAAGAGGCCACATCAAGGAGAGTAAAAAGGGTGGAGATGCAGTTGGGAGCCAAGTCACCTGTAAGAATGCCTGTGGGAGGGAGGGGGACCCCAACTCTGGAGAGGGGAGAGAAGCAGACCCCAAGTCAGGCACCCTAGATACCCAGGCATGGGGTATTTGCACTGGGAAGGCAAATTCCCATAAAATTTAATTTTGTAAACAAAAAGGGTGTAACTTCATGAGTTTTTATAATCAGTGCACCTTAATATCTGAAATTTTAAAAACCAGTGGGCTTGGCTTCAGGAAAGCAGAAGGGTGAGAAGAAATGGAGTCTCCACACTCTTGAATGCTGACAAAAACTGAGAACTGATGGATGTAGGGGGGAGGGGGGATGGGCATGGAGGAGGGCACTTGTGGGGATGAGCACTGGGTGTTATGTGGAAACTAATTTGACAATAAACTATTTGTAAAAAAAAAAAAAAGAAATGGAGTCTCCACTCTTAAAGAGACAGCATAATTAACAGGTCTGCTGAGTACAGCATACAAGCAGCAGTTTGAAAAACACCTGGAGTAAATGGGATGGATATTTGTTTACTTATTTCAGAGCATGGTTGGAATGGCAGGAGCCTTTAGAAGACTTCCCGAAGCACAGAGCTAGAAGGCATCAATTCCCTCTCATATCCTCCAACCTAGATACATAAACACTTGTGGGAACAAGGGCAAGCCTTAACACTCTCCACCTAGTTTGCTAACAGCACACCCTCACTTCTACATTCTATTGTAGACCTGCTCCATCCAATTTGACCTTGGCTAGAGTATACCCAAAGTAGTGCCACAGGCATGGCAGTGTGCAAGCAGCCCCCAGGGGTCAGCACCACCCCAAAGGGACTCCTGCCCCAGGAAGAGGGGAAGAAAACTGCACATATGAGTTCTACTGTGGCTCAGGCTGAGATCTGGCCTGCCTGCAGGCCCCACCCACCAATGAAAGCTTCCCAGGGAACAACATAAAGACAGTGCTCTGAACTTCAGTGCTACTACAGCAGTGGCAAATGCTTGGTCTAACCCAAATCAAGTCCAAGGCACCCAGGTAGCCAACTAACAGTGCAGGGACTAAACCCTGCCCAGAACAGACAGAGCAAGCCATTGCAGATGACTGGACTGAATGTAAATGCAGCTCTGCCACAATAGTAGGAACACACAACACTCTTAGGAGACATTCCTGAAGTGCCAGATCCCAGTGATCAGGAAACATTGCACTGTGCTGTAGGGCACTACAGAAATTCTTCTTCATAAGGCCACTGCTTTCAAAAGGAGGAGACAGAGCTGACTTTCCTAACACACAGAAACAGAATGAAAGTTGGACAAAATGAGGAAACAGAGGAATAGTTCTCAAATAAAAGAACAGGACAAAAATCACAGCAAGAGAGCTAAATGAAACAGAGATAAATAATATGTCTGATAGAGAATTTAAACTAATGATTATGAAGATACTCAATGGATTGGAAAAAAGAGTGGAGGACCTCAGTGAGACACGCAACAAAGAGATAAACATAAAAATGAACAAATCAGAGATGAATAACTCACTAACTGAAGTTAAAAACACATGAAAGAGAATAGGGACACCTGGGTGGCTCAGTTGGTTAAGCGTCCAACTCTGGATTTTGACTCAGGCAGTGATTTCACAGTACATGGGTTCAAGTCCCCACAGGAGGCTCCATGCTGACAGTGCAGAGTCTGCTTGGAATTTTCTCTCCCTTTCTCTTTTCTCTTTGTCCTCCCTGCATGTGCATGCGCTCACTCTCTCTCTCTCTGAAAATAAATAAACTTTAAAAATACACAAGAGAGAATAAATAGTAGATTAGAAGAAGCAGAAGAGGAACAGATTGTCTTCAGCAATCTAGAAGATAGAGTAATGGAAAGGGATCAAGCTGAACAGGAGAGAGAAAAAAGAATAATAAAGGATGAGAATAGATTAAAAAAACTCAGAGACACCATCAAGCATAAAAATATTCACATTATAGACATCCAAGAAGAGAAGAGAGAGAAAGGGAGCAGAAAATTTATTTGAAAAAATAAATAACTAAAAACTTTCCAAATATGGGGAAAGAAACAGAAATTCAGACCCAGGAAGCAAAGCAAGTCTCCAACAAAATCAATCCACAGAGGTGCACACAAGACACACAAGTAATTACAATATCAAAAAGTAGTGATAGAGGATTCTAAAAACCAGCAAGAGAAAAGAAAACCCCATAAGTCAATCAGCTGATTTTACAGCAGGAACTTTGCAGGCCAGAAAACAATGGCATGATATATTCCAAGTTCTGAAAGAAAAAAACCTGCCACCAAAAATAATCTACCCAGTAAGGCTATCATTTAGCATAGAAGAGATGAAGAGTTTCCTGGACATTTAACGTAAGTTAAAGGAATTCATAGCCACTAAACCAAACTTAAAGGAAATATTCAATGGGATTCTTTGAGTAGAAAGGAAAGGCCATAAGCAGGAATAAGAAAAGTAGGAAGAACAAAAGAGGTAAAATTAAGTAGATCTATAAAAATCTGTCAAAGAATTCACAAAAGTATATAAAGTATGATAACACATACCTAAAATGTAGGGAGCAAAGGAGTAAAATTTTAGTGCTTTCTGAAATGGATTCAAACCTAAGTAATCAGTAATTAATACAGGCTGCTATATGTGTAAGATGTTATATATAAACATAATGGTAAGCACAAAACAAATACCAGAAATAGATCTGCAAAAAAGAGACAGAAAAGAATTCAAATATTTTGGAGAGAAAGTCAGCAGACTGTGAGAGAAGACAGCAAGAAACAGGGAACTATAAAGACAAGCATAAAATAAATAACAAAATAGCAATAATTTCATACATATCAGTAATTACTTTGAATGTAAATGGACTAAATTCTCCAATCAAAACATACAGGGTAATGGAATGGATAAAAGAGCGAAACCCATCTACATGCTACCTATAAGAGATTCATTTCAGACATAAAGATACATGTAGATTGAAAGTGAAGGGATAGAAAAGCATTTTTCATGTAAATGGAAGTGAAAAGAAAGCTGGGGTAGCAATACTTGTATCAGACAAAATACACTTTAAAACAAAGGCTAGAAATTAGTCAGAGAAAGACAAATATCATACAACTTCACTCATATGAGGACTTTAAAATACAAAACAGATGAACATAAGAGAAGGGAAGCAAAAATAATATAAAAGCAAGGAAGGGGCAAAACATTAAGGGACTCTTAAATATGGAAAATAAGCAGGGTTATTGGAGGAATTGTGGGAGGGGAGATAAGCTAAATGGCTAAGGGGCATTAAGGAATCTACTCCTGAAATCATCATGGCACTATATGCTAACTAACTTGGATTTAAATTTAAAAAATTAAATTATCAAACTTAAAAAACAAACAAAAAGGTCTCTTAACAAGAAACAAAGGACACTACATAATTAACAAGGGAACAATGTAACAAGAAGATATAATAATGGCAAGTATTTATGCACCTAACATAGAAACATCTAAATACATAAAGCATGTATTAACACACATAAAGTAAGAAACTGATAGTAATACAATAATTGTAGGAGACTTTTGCACCCCACTCCCATCAATGGATAGATTATCCAAACAGAAAATCAACAACAGTGGCTTTGAATGACACATTGGCCCAGATGGATCTAACAGGTATATTCAGGATATTCCATCATAGAACAGCAGTATACATATTCTTCTCAAAGGCACATGGGATGTTCTTCAGAATGGAATGCGTTTTAGTGCACAAAACATATCTCAACAAATTCAAAAAGACTGAAGTCTTTTCTGAACACAATGCCATGAAACTAGAAATTAACCAAAAGATTAAATACATGAACAAAAATACATGGAGGTAAATAACATGCTATTAAACAATAAATGGGTCAACTAAGAAATCAAGAGGAAATAAAAAATACGTGGTGACAAATGAAAACGAAAACACAATGGTCCAAAATTTGGGGGATGTAGCAAAAGGTATTCTAAGAGGGAGTTTATAGTATTACAGGCCTACCTCAAGAAGCAAGCAAAATATCATATAAAGAACTTAACTTAGACCTAAAGGAGCTAGCAAAAAAAAGAAGAAACATACCAAAACCCAGTTGAAGGAAGGAAATAATCAAGATTAGAGCAAAAATAAACAAAATAGAAACTAAAAAGAATTGCAGGTATAGTAATGACTGCTATTTCATGCAGGGTGATATGGAAAGCTAAGAAGTTGATACTTGAGCAGACACCTAAGGTAGGGCAATGGTGAGTCTTCTGGAGATCTGGTAGGGGGGCCAAAAACTAGGTTTGCCTGGGATAGTTGTAGTATTGGATGTAATTATTAAAGATCTTTTATTCTCCAATGTAAGCTGCATAGTACATCTAAGACTGGAGAAAGGCTCCTTCAGCAGAAGGAAGTGAGTAAATGGTGGTGTGTGCTTAGTGAACATCAAATAATCCCCTTTGGCTGGAGTAGAGTGCATGAAAAAAATGCATACTTCATTTGGTCAATTTTTATTACTTATAGTAGGATAAGAAGTTCTCTTTCATCAGAATTAGATAATTATGTTAACGTATGACATGGGTTTCTTTAAAAACATTAAAACTGAATTTTGATTTCTCTTTCAATCTGTTAAGGAAGAAAGCATCAGACCAAGGGCTTATTTCTCTTATTTATTTAATAATTGCTTGTTATTTTTCCATTACTTTTTATTTTTCTAGAACTTACATTATTTACATTTTAGGCATCCATTATTTCCATCTCGTTCTATTTTGTCTCTCATACCTTTTTTCCGAACACCTTTTCTTTAACTTGATATTCTAGGTCATTAATTCTGTTCTCAATTCTTAACATTATCTCTTTCCATGCCTACAAAATAATATGATTTACAATTGTATCTTCTTCCAAAATAATGATTTTTTTTGGATGCATAAAAAATAAATTTTTTGCTTATGTTTTCATTTAAATTTTTAAATGTTTTCAGTACTATGTTTGTGTAAACTGTGTCTGTCATGTCCAGTTTTGTTTTTCTATGAGCTCCTGCTCCATGTCAGAGGGCACTGCTACTGCCCTCTGTCATTTGCTTCTCATGTCCCTGTTCATATTTAGCAGGCTAGTGTGACTGCAAGCATCTCTCTGGCAGCAGTACACCTACAGGTAGGAACAAGTGTCCCTGGTGCTATGGGCTAGTGCTGTGTACACCAGTGAGCTGTCAGGCCTTTGCTGAGGCATTTGAAGCCCTTTTGTTTCTGGATCTCTCTGATGACAAGCATTAACCTTCTTTAGCCTCAAGCACAGGATTCAGTGTCTCTCTTGTATCCAAGCTCTCCTGTCATTTCACTGGAACACTAAAATGTTCTCCACAATATGCTACATGCCGACTTTATCAATTTCACTTTTCCCTATAACCTACTTCTTTTCCAGAATACTATTATTCCTGATGGAAAGAATTACTTCTGCCATCTTCTGAAGGTTGTTTCTAAAATGACCCCCAATGACTTCTGCCTCCTGGTATCTATGCCCTTCTATAATCTTCCCACCCTCTTTCTTGAATGAGCACTGGACCTAGTGGATTGCTTTTAATGGATAGAACATGACAAAAATCATGGATCTACATGCTGCCTACAAAAGACTGTTTTAAGACCTAAAGACACCTGTAGACTGAAAGTAGGGGGATAGAGAAATATCATGCAAATGGATGTCAAAAGAAAGCTAGAGGAGCAATAATGATCTCAGATAAACTAAACTTTAAAACAAAGACTGTAAAAAGAGACAAAATAGGGCGTTATATAATCATAAAGGGGGCAATCCAACAAGAAGATACAACAATTGTAAATATTTATGCACCCAATGTGAAAGCACTCAAATATACGAAACAATTAATAACAAATGTAAAGGAACCAATTGATAGTAACACAATAGTAGGGGACTTTCATACTGGACCTTTATCAATGGACAGATTGTCTAAATAGAAAATAAACAAGGAAACAGTGGCTTTAAATGACACATTGGATGAAATGGACTTAAAAGATATATTCAGAACATTCCATCCTAAGACAGCAGCATACACCTTCTTTTCAAGTCCACATGGAACACTCTCCAGATCACGTACTAGGTCACAAAACAGGCAGTGACAAATACAAAAAGACTGAAATCATACTCTGCACCTTTTCTGACCACAATTTTATGAAACCCAAATTCAACCTCAAGAAAAAACTTGTAAAGACCACAAATACTTTGAGGTTAAACAACATCCACTAAGCAATGAATTGGTGAACCAGGAAATCAAAGAAGAAATTTAAAAATATATATATATATGAAAACAAACGAAAATACAATGGTCTAAACCTTTGAGATGCATCAAAAGGGGCCCTAAGAGAGGTGTATAGCAATACAGGCTTACCTTAAGAAGCAAGAAAAATCTTACATATACAACCTAACCTAACACCTAAAGGAGCCAGAAAAAGAACAAATGAAGCCTAAAACCAGCAGAAGGAAGGAAATAATGATTACAGCAGAAATAAACAATATAGAAATAAAAAAATAGAACAGATCAAGCAAACCAGAAACTGGCTCTTTGAAAAAAAAAAAACAAAAACAAAATTGACAAACCTATAGCCAGACTTATCAAAAAGAGAAAGGACCCAAATAAATAAAATCACAAATGGGAGGAGAAATAGCAATTAATGCCATAGATACAATTATAAGGGAATATTATGAAAAACTATATGCCAATGAATTAGACAACCTAGGTGAAATGGATAAATTCCTACAAACATAGAAACTACCAAAAGTGAAGCGGGAAGAAATAGAAAACTTGAACGGACTGATAACAAGCAAAGAAAATGGATCAGTAATCATAAAAACTCCCAACCAAAAAACTCTCCAGGGCCAGGTGGCTTCACAGGCAAATTCTACCAAACATTTAAAGAAGAGTTAATACCTAGCCTTCTTAACTATTAAAAAAAAAAAAAATAGAAAAGGTAGGAAAAATTTCAAATTCATTCTAATGAGACCAGCATTACTTTGATACCAAAACCAGATAAAGACTCTACTAAATAAGAGAACTACAGGCCGGGGCGCCTGGGTGGCTTAGTCGTTTAAGCGTCCAACTTTCGCTTGGGTCATGATCTCGCGGTTCGTGGGTTCGAGCCCCGCGTCGGGCTCTGTGCTGACTGCCAGCTCAGAGCCTGGAGCCTGTTTCAGTCTGTGACTCCCTCTCTCTCTGACCCTCCCCTGCTCACGCTGTCTCTCTCTCTCTCTCCTAGAAATAAATAAAACATAAAAAAAAAAAAAAGAGAACTACAGGCCACTATTCCTGATGAATGTGGATGCAAAAATTCTCAATAAAATACTAGCATACCAAATCTAAAAATACATTTTAAAAAATCATTCACTATGATCAAGTGGGATTTATTCCTGGGCTGCAGGGGTAGTTCAATATTCACAAATTCACCACCTTAACAAAATAAAGGTTAAGAACCATATGATCATTGGGGTTCCTGAGTGGTTCAGTCAAGCATCTGACTCTTGATCTCAGCTCAGGTATTGATCTCAGGGTAGTGAGTTTAAGCCCTGCATTGGGCTCCATGCTAGGTGTGTAACCTACTTAAAAAAAAAATAACAGCCATATGATCATTTCAATAGATTCATAAAAAGCATTTGACAAGATTCAACATCCATTCATGATAAAAAAAAAAAACCCTCAACAAAGCTGGTTTAGAGAAAACGTACCTCACCATAATAAACATATGTTTATTTAACAATTAAATATATAACATTAACATAATAAAGGTCCTATATGAAAAACCCACAGCTAACATCATACTCAAGGGGGACAAAGTGAGATCTTTTCCTCTGCTGTCAGGAACAATACTGGGATGTTCATTTTCACCACTGTTATTTAACATAGTACTGGAAGTCCTAGCCACAGCAATCAGAAAACAAAAAGAAATAAAAGGCATCCAAATTGGTAAGGAAGAATTCAAACTTTCACTATTGGCAGATGACATGATACCATATACAGAAAACCTGAAAGACTTCACCAAAAATTTGCTAAAACTGACAAATGAATTCAGTAAAATCGCAGGCTACAAAATCAACATGCAGAAATCTATTGCATTTTTAAAATCTTAATATAGTTTATTGTCAAGTTGGTTTCCGTATAACACCCAGTGCTCATTCCAACAAGTGCCCTCCTCCATGCCCATCACCCCTTTTCCCCTCTCCCCCACCCCCATCAACCCTCAGTTTGTTCTCAGTATTTAAGAGTCTCTTATGGTTTGTCTCTATCCCTCTCCTTAACTATATTTTTCCCTTCCCCTCCCTTATGGTCCTCTGTTAAGTTTCTCCTGTTCCACATATGAGTGAAAACATATGGTATCTGTCTTCCTCTGCCTGACTCATTTCACTTCGCATAATACCCTCAAGTTCCACCCGTGTTGCTACAAAGGGCCAGATTTCATTCTTTCTCATTGCCATGTAGTATTCCACTGTATAGAGAAACCACATCTTGATCCATTTGTCCGTTGATGGACACTTAGGGTCTTTCCATGTTTTGGCTATTGTTGAGAGTGCTGCTATGAACGTTGGGGTACATGTGCCCCTATGCATCAACACTCCTGTATCCCTTGAGTAAATTCCTAGCAGTGCTATTGCTGGGTCAGCAGCATTTTTATACTATTGCATTTGTATACACCAATAATGAAGCAGTGGAAAGAGAAATCAAGGAATCAACTGCAATTACAACTGCATCAAAAATAAGATACATAAGAATAAACCCAATCAAAAGGTGAAAGAACAGTACTCTGAAAACTATAAAACACTGATGAAAGAAATTGAAGAGAACACAAAGAAATGGAAAGACATTCCATGCTCATGGATTGGAAGAACAAATTTGTTAAAATGTCTATATTACCCAAAGCAAAAGCAAAGCTGGAAGGCATTATGATTCTGGACTTGAAGTTATATTACAAAGCTGTAGTGACCAAATCAGTATGATACTGGCACAAAAATAAACACATAGATCAATGGAACAGAATAGAAAACCCAGAAATGAACCCATAACCATATGGTCAATTAAGATTTGAGAAAGCAAGAAAGATTATCCAATGGAAAAAAGACAGTCCCTTAAACAAATGGTGTTGGTAAAACTGGAAAGCAACATGCACAACAATGAAAGTGAGACACTTTCTTACACCAAAACACAAAACAGATTCAAAACGGATTAAAAACCTAAATGTGAGACTTGAAACCATAAAAATTCTAGAGGAGAACACAGGCAGTAATCTCCTTGACATTGGCTATAGCAACCTATTTCTAGATAGGTCTGAGGCAAGGGAAACTTGAGCAAGAATAAATTATTGGAATCTCATCAAAATAAAAAGCTTCTGAGGTGCCTGGGTGGCTCAGTCAGTTAAGCATCTAACTTTGGCTCAGATCATTATCTCATGGCTTGTGAGTTCAAGACCCACATCGGGGTCTAAGCTATCAGCACACAGCTGGAGCCTGCTTCAGATTCTATGTCTCCCTCTCTCTCTGTCCTTTCCCCACTCATTCTCTGTCTCTTTCTCAAAAGTGAATAAACATTAAAACATAAAATAAATAAAAATAAAAAGCTTCTGCACAGCAAAGGAAACAATCAACAAAACTAAAAGTTAATGTACAGAATGGGAGGGTATTTGCAAATGACATATCTGACAAAGGGTTAGTGTTCAAAATATACAAAAGACCTATACAACTAAATAACCCCAAAATGAGAATACAGTTAAAAAATGGGCAGAAGATGAACAGACATTTTTCCAAAGGAAACATACAGATGGCCAACAGACATATACATACATAAAAATATAGATATATGTATATAAATATCTATGTATGCACATACACACACACACTGGAATATTACTCAGCCATAAAAAAGAATAGAATCTTGGCATTTGGGACAACATGGATGGAGCTCTAGAGTTTTATGCTAAGTGAAATAAGTCAGTCAGAAAGACAAATATTATATGATTTCACTTATATGTGGAATTTAAGAAATGAAACAAATGAGCAAAGGGAAAACAAAAAGAGGAAGGGAAACCAAGAAACAGATTCTTAATAGAGATTCTCTCTAAATAGAGAACAAACTGATGGTTACAAAAGGGGAAGAAGATGAGATAGGTTAAATAGGTGATGGGGATTAAGGAGTACATTTGCTATGGTGAATACTGGGTGTGTTATGGAAGTGCTGAGTCACAATATTGTACACTTGAAACTAATATTACACTGTATGTTAACTACAAAACAAATTAAAATTAAATTTAAATATTAAAAATAAATTTAAAAAATTAAAAATCATGTAGTTCATTTCTGAGATTAAGCTACGAAAGATCGTTACTTCCATCTTGTTCTTTCTCTGGCTCTTCTCACTGGCTTATTGTGATGAAGCAATTTGAGAAGTTGTGAGCTATGTAAGGAGAGTGGCAAGGGACTGCGGGTTAGGTGGGGAACCTTGGACCTCAGGCCAACAGCATTCCAGAAACTGGATCTGTCTAACCACCATGCTAGAGAGCTTGGAAGTGGATCCTACCCTATTGTGCCACCAGATGAAACCAAACTCTTGACTGCAGCCTTGTGACACATCATGAGCCAGAGGACAGTTAAACCATGCCTAATTCCTGACCCACAGAAACTGTGACACAAATGTTTTAAGCAACTAAGTTTTGGGATAATTTATCTGCAGCAATAAATAATTAACATGCCGTCTTTACTATCATATTTTGTCTCCATTCTCTTCAATCCCAAAGCACCTATGCTCCTGGTGGACAGTTTTCCCGTTGTTACTCACTTATTCATATCTATGCTTTTGTATATATGATTCCTTTTTTCTACTGCCACCACTTATTTTATCTGGTAAACTATAAACATAAATTGAGACCCAGTCACATATTTCTTCATCCATGACCCATTCTCTGATTAAGCAAATTTTATTGCTCCTGTCTTATATATGTATTTATTCTGCTTTTCACACAGATTAACGATCACTTCCTTTGGCCAAGTCTGTATCCTCACCACCTAGTAGAGTCAAAGACCAGATTTTCCTGAATTAACTTGAACTCCCTTCTCTCATAAAGGTTTTTCCATGTCCTATTCACCACAGCAGGAAAGTTCACTTGGTCTTGAGTTAAAAGTGGGGTTACTGAGAAATAACCACTCTTGCCTTTCTCAAGCAAATCTTCAGGGTGCTTTTTTTTTTTAATATTTTTATTTATTTCTAGGAGAGAGAGAGACAGCGTGAGCAAGGGAGGGTCAGAGAGAGAGGGAGACACAGACTCTGAAACAGGCTCCAGGCTCTGAGCTGGCAGTCAGCACAGAGCCCGACGCGGGGCTTGAACCCACGAACCGCGAGATCATGACCTAAGTGAAAGTCGGTCGCTTAACCGACTAAGCCACCCAGGCGCCCCAGGGTGCTTTTATTCCTATTTGTGCCAATTGACATTTTGCTTTGAAAGCCTTCACATTCAGTGCTTGAATTTGTACTGCATTCCACTTGCAACATTCTTCTCTTTGATCATCTGGGCATCTTCATGACCTCAATGTACTTAATGAAAGTTTTTTTCTCCTTAGTTACTTCAAACCACATTTCTTTAGAGGCTGCCTTCCCTGCTGCACAGCAGTGTTAAAGGGAAATCATTCATTTCTTCAAATTGACTTGTTTATTTCAATGTAAGCAAGCAAATAACCACAGAATAAAAAATGTAAAGAATGAATAAATTCCTCTGACTTGCATGTGTTGCCAATAGACTTTTGGAAGGATAAGAAATACAAATATGCTTTTGATAATCAAAGCAAGTGTTCCAAAATTTGAGAGAGAGAGAGTACAAGCAGGGGAGGGGCAGTGAGAGAGGGGTCAGAGGACCCAAAGGGGGTTCTGTTCTGACAGGAGAGTGGACATTCCAGTCTTGTTCCTTACTGGAGAGGAAAAGCTACTAATTTTTCCCATTGAGGATGATATTAGCTATGGGTCCTTCATATGTGGCCTATATGATGTTGAGGTATATTCCCCCTATCCCTACTTTGTTGAGGGTTTTTATAAATACCCCAAATAGCCGAAACAATCTTCAAAAAGAAAAGCAAAATCAGAGGCGTCACAATTCTGGACTTTAAGATAGATCACAAAGCTATAGTGATCAAGACATTGTGGTAACTGGCACAAAAACACACGTGGATCAGTGAAACAGAAAAGAAAACCTTTGACAAAGCAGGAAAGAATATCCAATAGATAAAAAGTCTCTTCCACAAATGGTGTTGGGAAAACTGGACAGGAACATCCAAAAGAATAAAGCTGGACCACATTCTTACACCATATATAAAAATAGATTCTAAATGAATCAAAGACCTAAATGTGAGACAGGAAACTATCAAAAATCCTAGAGGAGAACACAGGCAGTAAGTAACCTCTTTGACATCGGCTGAAGCAACTTCTTACTAGATACATCTCCTGAGGCCAGGGAAACAAGGGCAAAATTAAACTATTGAGATTTCATTAAGATGAAACCTTCTGCACAGTGAGAAAAACAGTCAACAAAATTAAAACGCAATGTTTGGAATGGGAGAAGATATTTGCAAATGACATATCTGATAGTTAGTATCCAAAATATATAAAGAACTTATACAACTCAACACTCAAAAAAACAAGCAACCCAGTTAAAAGTAGACAGAAGATGTGAATAGACATTTCCCAAAGAAGACACACAGATGGCCAACAGACCCATGAAGAGATGCTCAACATCACTCATCTGGGAAATACAATCAAAACTATAATGAGATATTACCTCACACCTGTCAGAATGGCTAAAATTAACAACTCAGAAAACAACACATGTTGGCAAGGATGTGGAGAAAGGTGAACCCCCTTACACTGTTGGTAGGAATGAAGACTATTGTAGCCACTCTGGAAAACAGTATGGAGGTTCCTCAAAAAGTTAAACATAGAACTACCCTATGATCCATCAAATTGCACTAGTAGGTATTTACCCAAAGGATACAAAAATATTGATTCAGAGTGTTACATGCACACCAATGTGTACAGCAGCATTAACAATGGTAGCCAAATTATGAAAAGGGCCCAAATGATGTCCATTGACTGATGAATGGATAAAGAAAATGTGGCATACACACACACACACACACACACACACGCAGGAATATTACTCAGCAATAAAAAAGAATGAAATCTTATCATTTGCAATGATGTGGGTGGAGCTAGAGAGTACTATGCTAGGTGAAATAAGTCATTCAGAGAAAGAAAAGTACCATATGATTTCACTTGTATCTGGATTTAGGAAATGTAGCAGATAAATATAGTGGGGGGAAAAGAGAGAGGCAAACCATAAAGCCGACTCTTAACTATAGAGAACAAACTAAGGTTTGCCAGAGGGGAGGTGGACAGAGGGATGGGTTAAATGGGTGATAGGGGTTAAGGAGGGCACTTGTGGTGAGCACTGGATGTTTTATGTAAATGATGAATCACAAAATCCTACACATGAAACAAATATTACACTGTATGTTAATTAAACATAATTTAAATAAAATGTATAAGCAGAAAAAGATATGTAGATTCCTCAGAAGATTAAAAATAGAACTTCTTTGGGGCACCTGGGTGGCTCAGTCGGTTAAGCATCTGACTTCGGCTCAGGCATGATCTCACGGTTCGTGGGTTTGAGCCCCATGTCAGGCTATGTGCTGTCAGCTCAGGGCCTGGAGCCTGTTTCAGATTCTGTGTTTCCCTCTCTCTCTCTGCCTCTCCCTCACTCATGCTGTGTTTCTCTTTGTCTCAAAAATAAATAAAGATAAAAAAAACAGAACTTCCTTATGATCCATCAACCTGGGTATATATCCAAATGAATTCAAATCTAGATCTTAAAGAGATATCTGCACTCCCATGTTCATTGCAATATTCTTCATAATAGTCAAGATGTAGAAACAACCCAACTGTCCATCAATAGACAAAAGGATAAGAAAATATGGTATGTACATATGATATAATATTATTCAGCGTGAAAAAAGAAGGAATTCTTGCCACTTGTGACAACATGAAGGGGCCTATTGGACCTTATGTTAAGTGAAATAAGCCATTCATAGAAGTAAAACTAGTCCATCAGGTATCTAAAATAGTCAAACCCATAGAATCAGAGAATATAATAGTGGTTGCCAGGGGCTAGGGAGTGAGGGAAATGGGAAGATGGTATTCAATGGGTATAAGGTTCATTATGTTAGATGTATAAATTCTAGAGATCTGCAATATAGCATAGTGTGTATAGTTAACACTTTAGTATTGTGCATTTCAAAACTTGTTAAAAAGATAGATCTCATGTTATGTGTTCTTAACACAAAATAAAGCAAAGAAAAAAACAAAAGGGGGGGGACACAAGGAAACTGGGAAGTGTTGGATCTGTCTACTACCTTGATTGTGTTGATGGTATCACGGGTGTTTATATATATCCAAACCAATCAAATTGTGCACATTAAAAAGGTGCAATTGTTTTCATCAGTTATCCATGGATCAATACAACTGTTAAATAGATTTTTTTAATGTGGAGGAAAAAAGAAGACAGATCTTGGAGAATGATAAGGTCTTATTGTAAATCTACTAGTGATTCTCATTGACTTTGCAATTCTAGAAGTACTTGTATTACAGGGGAAAAAAAATCACCAGAGTCCCTATATGCAGCTCTTTGTCTCAAAAATCTCTTTCTCCATGCCATGGTCAAAGGCTATGAGAACTAATTTGCTCTCACTACGCAGAGACAACAGTTTTCATTCCTTTACCTCAAGGTTATGTCGAACTATGTAAATTCTTTAGTTCTGTTTTATAACCTAGCCTGTGGGGACCTTGTTCATATACCTGTTACTGGTCTATTAAAATGAAGAGATCATATTATTTAGACCTGGTAAACATAAATTAGCTACTACAGTAGATGCCTTGATAAGACACATGAGTACCAGAGGGTAGGAGATAAACTCCACAAAAAGTCAGGAACCTGCCACCTTAATGAAGTTTCCAGGAGAATAAGGATCCGAGGCATGAATAATTATCCCTTCCAAAAGGAAAGCCAGTTGTTTCATCTTTATCCTTCAACAGCTAAGAAGCACAGCATTTGATGACCTCATCTGAATCCATAAACAATATTTACAAAGGATTACTGATATATTTTCAAAATAACCCCTATAGCTGCTAAATTTTAATAGAGCCCAGAGCAAGGGAAGGTTTTGCGACAGACAGCTTAGGAAAGGCTCTGAGGGGCATCAGGAGAAGGAGATCTTCCTAAGGGATAGCAAATTGATTTAGTCATCTGGTTGTGTTGTTTGTCTGCCATGAGAGATTACCAAGTATATGGATATATAGTGATTAATTATCAATGGCTAATGGACCAATATTGGAGAACCGGTGATATGGGGTCTGGGAATGAAGTATACAGATCAAACAATTTAAGTAAACACAGACTGTGAGGTCATTTTCATGTGAATGCCCACCAAAGAGAGACTCTCAATATTTATATGTGTATATATAATCTGACCTATTCCAAGTGGCTAACTAGTTAAATATCCACAGACACTATATATGGGTTCAGTAACACAAATTTCCTTTTTGACACTGATCCAGATAACACCATGGCAGTAAAGTTTGTTTCTTACTAAAATAGACTCTACCTATGGATATGGATTTTCCTTTCTTGCTGTGATGCTTTTGTCAGTACTGCTGTCTAACACTTACTATATATATGAAATGACTCATTTTCCTGGTGCATTGCCCTTTGTGCTTCCGCTCCACAAACATTTTACAGAAAAAGAAGGAAAGCAATCATATGGTATCCAATGCATTCCTTAGTCTTTCCATGGAATTCATCACCCAGAAATAATAGACTTTATAGAACAGCAGACTCTCTCCTTGGGAAACAGTACCATTCAGAATGGAGCCAGTCTGGGGCGCCTGGGTGGCTTAGTCGGTTGAGCGTCCGACTTTCGCTTGGGTCATGATGTCGCAGTTCATGGGTTCGAGCCCCGCGTCGGGCTCTGTGCTGACTGCCAGCTCAGAGCCTGGAGCCTGTTTCAGATTCTGTGTCTCCCTCTCTCTCTGACCCTCCCCTGCTCATACTCTCTCTCTCTCTCTCCTAGAAATAAATAAAACATACAAAAAAAAGAGAATGGAGCCAGTCCTACAGACTGCTCTATTTTCTTTGAAATACAACCATTAGATGCTGTTTTTCCCACAACAGAATACACAGGCCCTTATACTGGAGTATAAAAACATTAGTGGTTCCTTTCCCAGTACTCATGAGAACCCAACTGCAAAATTTTTCCATTCCAGCTCTACATCTTTAAGCTTTTCTGGTTTAAATGTTTCGTTCCCAACAGAGGTCTACTACCAGGTAACATAAAAATAGTTCCAATGAATGGGATTTGAGATCTCATTTAACCACTTTGGGATTATAGTGTCATTGAACCAAGAGGAAAAGGAGGAGGTTACTGTACCAGTTGAAGTGATTTATTACAGGATATAGGGCTGTTGTTACATACAATGAAGGTATGTCTAGATTCTAGGGGATTTTCTTAATACTTCCATGTCCAGTGGTAAAACTAAATGAATCTACAGAAACGGTACAGGTAGGACACCAAGACTGAAAGTCTGGGTTAGTCAACTTGGTAAAGAACAAAATCAGTAAACACCCCTACTGAGATCAAATGGACAATGAATAAGTAGTGAATGAAGTTATAATACCAATTCTAGGTACAAGAGTGAAGTCTGTATTAACTATGAACATTTTCTTCTTGCTTTTTAAGGTAGTGTGTGTGTGTGTGCGTGTGCGCGCGCGCGCGCATGCACACTATTTTTTTAAACCTTCTTTCTCTTCCACTAGCATAATATATAACAGGTGGTGGTGGTTAAATTTATAATTACTCTTCAGATTACTGGACATCAAAGGAGGATTGTGAGTTAAGTCAAAGAGCAATAAGGGGCACCTAGGTGGCTCAGTTATTGACCGTCCCACATCAGCTTGGGTCATGATCTCACAGTATGTGAGTTTGAGCCCCGCATTGGGCTTGCTGCTGTCAGCACAGAGCCCGCTTCAGATCTTCTGTTTCCCTCTCTCTCTGTCTCTCCCCTACTCATACTCTCATACTCAAAAATAAATTTTAAAAAGCATTAAAATATTCTTTAAAAAGAGAGGAATGAACATCACACAGAAATGGATACAGTGACTGATGGGTTTCCTATAACTGAAAAGAGTGTATGCACATCGTCACTTCCATGAGACATATATTCACCAATTTAGACAGAAGATTGATGCTGTTAATCTTGTAATTTGGAAGTCAAACAAGCACAAAAAGATGTGTAAGAATGCTGAGTAGCCAAAAGACTATCCCATATGCCTATTTCCAACTCATCAACAATCCCTTATCCTTCATTGCACTTCTTTGTGCTTAACCCTGCCAGCAGAACTCCATGTTAGGCACTGAGAAGAGCTACTTAAATGATGTTTGGAGGGCAGAAGAGAGAGCATAGGCTCTGACAGAGTCACGGCATTCCTGCAAGCCATGCTCACTGGTGGTAGTTTCTTGTGTTTCCTGCAACTTCCTGATTCTTTAAAATTTGGAGTAAACCTGAGATTTATCAGTAGCTTTCCATGACTTTCTTTCCTCCAGTTCTCCAAACAATTTTACAAACACCTAATTATCTATATTGAATCTCTTCTTGCTTAAATCTCTTCTCTGGTTTTTTAACTGAAACCTCACTGAAAGGCTCACATTTTTTAACTGAAATCCCACCCATAGGCTACATGGCTTCTTCAGTATAAGCTTTTCTACTATGTAAACTCCCTCAAAGTCAATTATATCATTCTTCCGTGGTGATCATGTAGTTGCTATGAAACAATAAACTGTGGAGCATGGTATATTTTACTTTTTTAAAAATGTGTATTTATTTTTGAGAGAGAGAGAGTTTGTGTGAGAGTGCGGAGGCACAGAATGTGAAGCAGGCTCCAGGCTCTGGGCTGTCTGCTCAGAGACTGATGCGGGGCTTGAACTCACAAACCATGAGATCAGACCTGAGCCGAAGTTGGACACTTAACCAACTAAGCCACCCAGGCACCCCAGGTATTGTGTATTTATACTAAAAGGAGCCCATATACACTATACTGAATTCCAGATATTTAGATATCACTGCAGTGTACTTCATCCAGATATTGAGACTAAAAATAAAAATACCAAAGTAGCTTGAAAATAAATGATATGGGCTTCCTTTGACGTTCAGGTATCATCCTTTCATATGATTTATTCCCCCCAACTGAATATATTTTATTAATAAAAAATGAAGAACTCCTTTGGAATATATCCAGTTTATAAGCTCTAGCCCTTGGAAAAAGAATTGGAGCAAAGGCAAGCTGGTTTTTTTTATATGCTAATCACCTGGAGAAGCATCTTATAGCCTCTAAATATTCTTCCCCATCTTACTTTTATATTTCACATGTGTCATACGAGCAGAGAACAGAGGATAATGCAGGGTAAAAAATACTTGCAGTTTTATCAAAACAGAAAATAGCTATCATCCCATATCATGTCAAGCTATTAATTTATTTTATTTTGTTTTACAAATAGTTTATTGTCAAGTTGGTTTCCATATAACACCCAGTGCTCATCCCCACAAGTGTCAAGCTATTAATTTAGATAAACCATTTTTTATCAATTGTGACAAAATTAATATTTTGATTACTTTATTAAATATAAAGAAGGATTTTTCTCTACTTAACAAGTGGGCATAATTATTGTTTTGTAGTTGTACACGCATCATATAGAATAACAGAAGACTGTCTTTGCAGAAGAACTTATTCAATTAGAGAAAAAAATTTTAATGATAGCATTTCTATCAGGTTTACCTTTTTGCATCATAAGAACATAAATGAACAAATTTTGTCGTACAACAAGTTAGCTTTGTCATCGCCTGCAGAGTGTACTAGCAGTGGGAAGAAGAAATGGAATTTTTTAAATTTTTGAACAAATGGATTAACTATGTTACAGCACATATTTCAATTGATGTGAAACCTTGTCTATTGTTCTAAAATATGTGAGAGCTACAACCAATAGGTAAAACAGATGCTGAGCTTCTAAAGCAATCTGCCTCTGTCCCAGGACCTTAGTGCTTTGCAGTACAGGTAACCAGGTACAAGTAACCAATATATCACATATTGCCAAGACCTTAGAAGTTCTCTTAGTTTTACCACATACAAGTTCAGCTGTCCTTCCCCAAAAGTTCCATGCACTTTCCCTATTTTAATCTGGCAACTTCATTCTAACCAAAGCACGCCTGTGAAGAAACTTCAGATTATACCAGGACACCAGCTGTTTATGAGAACTCTTACTGCCATAAAATTATAACAGAAGGAACACAGAAACACGTATCCCACTGTAACAAAGATTTTTCACCAGTTAGTATACTAGTCATCATCACTTTTCCTAACCATTAACTACACATACCAGCAGCCTACACGCAGAGCACAAGCTGTCTTTAATACCAATTAAGATGATACGAGGAAACCCATATGTCTAGACAGAGACACAATCTATTATTGGGCCAACAAGATGTGGCATCAGCACACTGTGACCCATGCTGCAGCAAAAAAGATTGACATAGTTTTCTATTGAACTGGTTCTTGTATTCTCAAATAACTGGGTTTAATTCCATAGCCATGTTTATCTTTATTGAAACAGATATAACTCTAAATAGAACACTCAAATAATCCTAATTAAATTGTAAGCAGTACAGATATTTTATTTTTCGTAAGCCTGTTCACAGGTTGAAGAGGAAGCATAGTTATATAATCCTCTAATGAATCACTGCTACCTTAGAAAACCAGTCAAGTTGCTACATATGTCACCAAAGATCAGCTTATATGGATCAGGACATATATCACATCAGTGCTCCCACCAGACTATTGCTAGATGATCATGGCTTTGTAAGGTGAATCTGTTATTTATCAAAGCCTATCATGGCCAAGGCAAAAACTCTAGCAGCTTTTAAAATTCTCCCAAAACATTTCCCAGATGTTTAAAATAAACACCAAAAAACATATTCTGCAAATCAATGGTAGTTATTTTCTGTAGCTTTACCTAAAGATCATCTCCTAGGCCCCTTTACCCATTTTACCAAAATAACCACCCTCAAAAAATTCTATTGTGCTATACCCAGCCAGGCTAAATTGAACTTTTGTTCATATTGAATGCACTGGAACACATACATATTCTTTATGAGGACTCTGAGTCCTCTCCTTGAAAATTACTCTCTAGGTCTAACTAAAGGCAATTAAAGAAACAACCATGCCTTGAAACTGAGTTTTTAAAGACTGTAGTTAATAAATGTACATTGGTTCATTTCCAAACAGTATTTTTAAGAGAACATGCTTTAAGATCAAACAGTTCTATTTCTGAAGTTTTATCCTTGTTATTTACTTGCACAGAACATGATCCAATCATGTTGTGCAATAGAGCACTAAAATTATCAAATACAAAGTTAAAAAGTATGTTTAAAATTATTTAAATGTAAGAGATAAGCTTTTAATTTTAATAATATGTTCCACAGAGAAAAGTTTAGCTGACCCGTCATGCTATACTCAAAAAGTTTTCAGGGAAATGAGAACTTTCTTCCTTTTCCTTATTGGAAGCTGTATTGCGGTGGACTTTCCTGTATTTATTCCTTTATAAGCTTTTCAAAAGTTGTGAACTGTGGTGGATGGCAGTATTCTAAACCAGAAAATATATCCAATTAGAGGGTAAGAAATTGGACTGTCTTCATTTTGGTTCTCCCTAAGCTATGTGATTTAATATCTGTACATTTTAATTTGATAATCTCTAAAATTTGGAAGAAAGATAAAGATTATGTGTGATGTTTTTCAATCTCTAAAACTTCCCATTAACTCCAGTAAAACTAATGATCATGATGCCTCTCTTTACTACAGCATTATTTATAAAACCAAGAAATGGAAGCAACCCAAGTATCCATCAGTAGATGAATGGATAAAGAAGATGTAGTGTACACATATACTCAAGCATACACACATGCAATGGAATATTATTCAGCCATTAAAAGAATGAAATCTTGCCATTCACAACAACACAGAGGGACCTAGAGGTATTATGCTAAATGAGATAAGACAGAGAAGACAAATACCACATGATTTCACTTATATGTAGAATCTACAAAACCAAACCAAAACCAAAACAGTCTTTTAAATACAGAAAATAAACTAGTGGTTCCCAAAGAAGAGATGGGTGGGTGAGAAGGGCAAAGGAAATCAAGGGGATTAAGAGGAACCAAATTCCAGTTATTTAAAAAAAAGTCACAGAGATGAAAAGTACCGCATAGGTAATACAGACAATGAGACTGTAACAGCACTATATGGTGACTACTTTTATTGTGGTGAACAAAGTAATGCATACAATTGTTGAATCACTATGTTGTACATTTGAAACTAATATACATTCAATGTCAAGTATACCTCAATTAAAAAACAAAATACACCTGGGGCACCTCGGTGGCTCAATCAGTTAAGTGTTCAAGTCTTAACTTTGACTCAGGTCATGATCTCACGATTTGTGGGTTCAAGCCCTGTGTTGGGCTCTGCACTAACAGCATGGAGCATGCTTGGGATTTTCTCTCTTCCTCTCTGTCTGCGCCACCCCTGCTCACACTCTTTCTCTCTCTCTCTCAAAATAAATAAACTTTAAAAAACACCTAATGATTATAAATTGCTGGTGGGAAAATAGTGGGAGAATATGAATGTACTTATAAATATTTGTATCCCTTGAACATAAAAATAAAAGAACTTATCAACAATTTTTATTATGACCTTGTTTTGTGATAAAACTAAACACACTAAAAACCTCTGAACATAAAGTGAATGTTTATAAAGTGGTGATTGGCTTAATTTACTGTTTCTTAATATATCATGGAATATTATACAGACATGTAACTTTTTCATTTCATTTATAATGGTTGACATGGAGACACTCCACAAGGTATCGATGAGTAAGAAAAAATAAGATGCACAATTTTGTGACAAAAGACTGATGTACATTTGTGTATGCACAAACATGTTTGCACATGTATGTATGTGAATAGTTATAAAAGTGTATGAAAATCTAGAATAACAGAACTCAGTTGCTAACATGGGTTATCTGTGATATGGAAGCAGAAGAGAATAAGGAGTGGACAGAGGAAACAGAAGAATTACAAATTCAAATGCAACAGCATTGTAATATAATCTGGACATTTATATAAAATTATATATGTACATATTTTTAAATAAAATATTTTAAAGATGAAAAATCATCATGGTGATGAAAATAACAGAATGAGTAGATTTAACTTAAATCTAAAGTAAATGTGGCATTTATATTTTCCTAGCTCAGAGCCAGATTTTCTTAAAACTCAACATTCAATGATACTGCAAAGCCTGAATGTATATTAAAATAATGCAATCCATGGTAAATAGCTTTTTCAAAATTTTTTCTCCCACACGAAAGGGAAAGATATATAAAGATTGGTCCTTTAGTTAAGGTAGGATCAGTGGAAAGGAGAAAACAAATAGCAGAAAGGAAGAATGGGACCAGCTTAACGCTGAAATTTTAGCAACCTGATTGCACCTGCAAAAAAGATGCAGGGGAATCCAATAGGGAGATAGAAATGAAATTTTCAACGAGCAAATATTTGCTGAGTATCCACGTGGTGCCAGACCCTGTTTGAGGCACTGAGGCTAGCGGTAAAAATGGAAGCACAGAGTTCCTTACATGGAGCTTAGATTGTCTGGCTGGAGAGTAAGATCATAAACAAGTCAACGAGTCAATGGAGGTAGTCTCCAGGAGCAAGTGGGCTCCGGGACGTCAGCTGGTACTGTAATGACCAGCGGCGTGGGGGGCATGGCAGCCCTGAGACTGACAGGGCAAAATGCCTCCCAGGGCAGCTCTGATGGGCAACATTCCCAGGTAGGGAGGACAATGAATGCAAAAGCTGTAAGTAGGACTACGTCTGGCCCGTTCAAGACCAGAGGAAACTGAATGATGACAAGACAGCTGGGAGCTGAAGATGCAGTCAAAGGCAACTGGAAGGCTTTGCATACGGTAGAAACTTCAAGGCCTCACTTCTGTGGGAAAACACTAACTAGAAGTTGATAAACCTGGACCATCAAAATTTCAAGGGAAGCAAGCTCAGGATGGGAACTTAACATCCTGGGAACTTACCAGGGAACCTGCAGCGCTGCTCACTTTAAGGAGCATAAAATGCATTCCATGTCAGAAATCATCTCATCTAGCTATTCCAGCTGAATTAAGTACGGACAAAGAGAACCTCCTTGAAGACACGGGTTTCTAGTCGAAGACTTTTAAGCCTGAAGTAGTACTGTGATATCAATTAAATATATAATGACTACCGAAAAACCTAAAAAGGCTTGCAAACATGTTGAAGTTAAGACAATTCCAGAGAGATGAAAGGGAGATTCTGAGTAAGGAGTCAAGGGAGAGGGAAGGCTATAAACTGCTGAGAGGGTGCTGTTACAGATTGGATATATGCTCTTATACAAACGAGCAGAAGGGAAGTTCCTAGAGAAAGCCCACATTCACTTCAGTACCAGTGTGCCAAGAATTCAGGGACAGGAAATAAAATGGAAAGGAACATTTAAAAACTTAAACAGTTACCTTTAATTAAATTAACTTTTTTTTTTTAATGTTTTATTTATTTCTAGGAGAGAGAGAGACAGCGTGAGCAGGGGAGGGTCAGAGAGAGAGGGAGTCACAGACTGAAACAGGCTCCAGGCTCCGAGCTGGCAGTCAGCACAGAGCCCAACGCGGGGCTTGAACCCACGAACCGCGAGATCATGACCTAAGTGAAAGTCGGACGCTTAACCGACTAAGCCACCAGGCGCCCCTAACTTTTTTTTTTTTAATTTTAGAGAGAGAGACTGTATGAGCAGGGGAGAGAGAGACAGAGAGACAGAGAATCTTAAGCAGGCTCCACTCCACACTTAGTGTGGAGCCCAATGCAGGGCTCAATCTCACAACTGTGAGATCATGACCTGACTCAAAATCTAAAGTCAGACGCTTAACCAACTAAGCCACCCGGGCCCCACTTAAATTAAAAATTTTAAGTAAAGACTTTAAATGAGATCCCCTACCTTAAGGGACAGAAGGGAAATTCAGGGAACTCCTGGGAACTACAAGAGAAACCTCCCAAAATGTCTAAATTCTGCAAGACAAAGGCATTCCAGATGATGCTCTCTGAAAGGGGAAGAGTTGTGTATGTGACAGACCCCTGTCTCACCCCCTAGGTTACAGGAATCACAAGGCTATGAGCCAGCTCTTGATTTAAAATTTTCCCTTCTTGAGTTCTAGGTCTGCAGGGGTAACCTCCAATGAGACAACTTTTATTGGAGTTCTGGGGAGACTGAAGAAATGTTTATTCTCTTGTCACAGTTTTTTCTATAACATTTTATTTATTTATTTATTTATTTTTAAATGTTTTATTTATTTCTAGGAGAGAGAGAGAGAGACAGCGTGAGCAGGGGAGGGTCAGAGAGAGAGGGAGTCACAGACTGAAACAGGTTCCAGGCTCTGAGCTGGCAGTCAGCACAGAGCCCGACGTGGGGCTCGAACCCACGAACCGCGAGATCATGACCTAAGCGAAAGTCGGACGCTTAACTGACTAAGCCACCCAGGCGCCCCTTGTCACATTTTTTTCTAAATATCCTCTTTCCCAGGTGATAATTAGGTTTCTTCTGCCTATAGCTGCAAACAACAATGTGGGTTAGGACCCATTTTTTTTCACTCCGAGAAATCATGAGGAATATTTTCACTCAGAATCAAGAAAACACATATATACTCAGACTCAGCCCCAGACCCACAGGTCTTCCGTGGTGGGACCCAGGCACAATCTTATGAAAAGTTTCCCAAGTGAGTGAGGCTTCTTCCACTTATGAGAATGTTGCTCAAAATTGTAATATTTCTTTCTTCCCAGGTATGCAGCTTTTGTTTCGAAAAGGTTGGCATATGCAGAAATCAGTACTTTGGCTGTAATCTATTATTACATGCTTTAGGGGCCTGTAGTATAGAATTTAAGAATGTGTGTTTTTTTTTTAAGTTTGTTTATTTTTGAGAAAAAGAGAAAGAAAGAACACAAATGAGGGATGGGCAGAGAGAGAGGGGGAGATACAGAGTCTGGAGCAAGTTCCAGGCTCTGAGCTGACCACACAGAGCCTCATGTGGGGCCCAAACCCACTGACTGTGAGATCATGACCTGAGCCATTCAGGTGCCCCTGAGCACATGAGTTTTAAGGCTACCTGAATTCATTATCCTGACTCCTCAGCCTAGTTAACATGTTTACTTCAGGCAACTGATTCCTGAGCCTCAATTTCCTTATCAACAAAACAGGGATTGTAATTGTACTCAATATCTAAAATTATAAAAATTCAATGAGATTACGCATATTATCTCATATTATAGTTACAGCTCACTCCAGGTTAGCTATACCTATCTCACTTGGCTGTGGAAAACTGTTATTTTTAAAATTTTGTGGGAATGCAACCACAGCTGTAATATTCTAACGTGCTTGGTAGATCTCTGGCGGTTTGAAAGCAGAGGCTGATGGAGATTTCTGTGAGGGACTGGAGAAATGGGCGTCACTTCTAGCAGAGGATGTGTTAGTCTGCTGTTGCCACACTGGAACCCAGACTCCAATGCAGGCACCTACATAGGACCCTTTCAACAGCCCAAATAGGAAATAAGAAATGTACTTTGGTGATACTTGGAAACATTAAATTTTCAGTGGCAACAAAGAAAGAACCAATTTTTTGGCACTTCAGGGGTTGTTTTGTTTGTTTGTTTCTTTTTTCCGTCTTACTGGCATGGTGTGATTTGGGTTGTGCTATTCTGATGCCGTGATGTAACATACCAGGCGTGAGAGACAACCGAACCTACTTTTGCAAGACAACTAGAACAGAGCATGTCTTCTCAGTCTTGTGTGGCATTGCAACACATGAATGTCTGTGCTCTTCCGATTCACTTTGACTTTCAAAGTGTGTGTTTAGGGGCAGGGGGAGGGTTGGGGAGACATCAAAGAGGGATTCATAACAGGCCTGAGGTTCTAACCTTCCATCACCTGGTCTCGGCTGCTACCATAGGAGCCATGGTAGCAATGGCCACCTGAATGTGGAGGAGAGACTTCTCTGCCCTTTCCTCATCAACTCCCTGGCCAGAGCCAGAAAAACCTTTACATTCGTCAGATGGGTGCCTTAAAAATATATCATTGTGCATCTCCCACATGCCAGAAGCTGCATCCTGCCATTATATAAACCACTCTATTCACTTCTTTTCATAGCCCATTTTACACAGACGGCATTGAGGTCATAGAATTTTCAGGGCTTTGCCTGAGGTAGCTGCTGTCAAGTGGCAAAACAAGAGTATCTGAGACTTCTCCCTCGAGGTCCTTTGCTCAATTACTACAGAAACAGGGAAACCAAGAGGAGTGAAAAAATTTTGGGAATCTTATTCTAACTCATAACTCCCTTTACATCCCAGGAATTGTAGACTCAGAATTAAATGATTTGCTTCAGGCACAGAGCCAGTTAGAAACCTGTCTGGGAAGAGAACCGGATCTTTTCACTTTTAGAAGGCTTGTATCTCAAAATCCCACAGAGCACAGGAAAGATATGAGATCCATTCTAGACAGCTGTCTGTTGGGGCGACCATGCCAACTCATTGCTGGGGCAGTACATTTACGTCTGCCTTTGGTTCAGCAGAGTGAGGGATCCTCTGGACCCTTAATGTCCAGTTTCAAGGCAACCAGAAAATTCACTTAAGAGCCAATTTATCCCACGGAGCCAGAATTTAAAACTAAAGAGAAAGAAAAAAATCAGCTGTCAACACTGAGCACAGATTCATGTGGCTAAGAAAATAACTTAAGATTTTTAAAAGAACATATAGATATGTTTTAGAAATATGTTTATATTTATCTTATATTCTTTGAATACATAGGACAGTTTTAAGTCACCTACAATCAATTTCCCCTTTTCATAATAAGGAGGATAGACTGTACTTAGTGAAATGACTATTTTTAAGTGTATGAAGCTTTGAGGAACAAAATTCTCATCTTGCATCTCAACTATAGCTAGAAATATATTTTAATACAATACAGTGAAAAAGTTCATGAATATTTATCACAGAGGCATTTGCATGGAATTCTTATTTTAAAAATCACACAAACAGCTGAGAATAAACGAACTGATTTTCCGGTAGTAAATTATTCACTGATACTTGTGAATTTGTATCTATACATTCTGTAACCATTGACATCTGTGAAAGAAAATATTGGTGAGCACCATGATTACCAGGAGCAAGGAGGTAAAAGAATCAAAAATAAAACAACAAATTTCTAATATATACTTTTAAATAATATATTCACAAAATCTTCCAGAATAAAAATGCCAGATAAGATGACAGAGTAAATGAAGAAAAAATAAGTTTGAGATTCAAGCTCTCCTGAAGATAACTATAAACATCAAGAAAAAAATGGCTGGTAGAATATACGGAGTTTAGAAAAACTTATACAGTGCTAAAAAGCACAGGATAATGATATATGAATGATGTGTCCTTATCAAGCCATAATGTAAGCATATGTTATTATTACAGCAATATCTACTCTTTGATAAGATTTCATTAAGCAATAATGAAAGCACATAGTACTACAGTAATATCTACTCTTCAATAATATTAATATATATCTTAATACATGTACCTTTAAAACTAGTACAGTGTAGAGTGAAGCCGCAATTTCCTTAAATGATTAATCTATAGCAGCTTTTAACAGATGGAAGGCTCTAATTGAACTCTACATACAACTGTCATACATCTTTCTCTTCATGATAGTGATTCTATCTTTGGCCATTTCACGGCAATTTTGCAAATTCAACTGTAACTTAAAGTAATTTTATGCGAGCTGTTTTGATTTAATTAGGATTTTAGCTGCAAACAAGTATATTCAGAGTTTACAAACCACCGTTGGCTTATCTTCCCCCTCATCAGCTGTTATCAATGGAAAATAATCTGTCTAATGGAAAGAGAAATTTAGACACGTGGTTCACACGACCTCAAATATTTTGATCAGGGAAAAAAAAACCCAGCATCTTCTTATGGTTATGTTATATTTAAGAGTCTTTAAAATAAATAAATCTTTTAACTATCTACAGTCTGGCTAAAGGGAAATGGGGAAGGGGGACAGTAGTAAACAAATGCGTTTTCATTCGTTACAGATCTGTCTTTAACAAAAACAACAGCGTCGGGCAGATTAATTTTTCTCTTCTCCCACACCAGACCCTAACTTTGACCTAGGGCTTCCCTTTCAGAAAATGTCTGGTGGTTTGGCAGAAGAGAGACTAAACTAGTATTTCTGGAAACCCTATCTCACTCCANAGTCCAAAAAAAAAAAAAAAAGAGCTAAAAATCTCTCCAAGTGCCTTCAACGAGGGCTCCCTGGTGTCCCTCACAGGGTAAGAAACCACATTTCAGCCTTTCCAGCAAGTGGAAATGAACAAGATGCAGCCACAGGCACAAAGATCATTGCTCAGAATCACCACGCATGAAGAGAACAGTTTAGAAAAGTCTCACAAGCAACAAGCACGCTCGCCAAGGAGAGCCAACTATTATATTGATACGGCCCTGGAGAGGGTTTTTGAACTTTATGGTTAACAAAGCGCCTCTTTTCCGTCATGTCTCAGCTCTGCCAGCCTGGGAACAGGCATCCGTGGCCTGGAGAGCCCGGGCTGGGAAAGACCCCCAAAAGTTGGGCTGGTGACCAAAGTGACACCTTCCTGGACTCTGATTCCACAGAGGGTGCCCAGGGAACTAGATAGAGAGGGATTGAGGAAAGGTCGGAAGAGCAAAGGTGCAAAATCCAAGGTGACAGTCCCCCAATNAACCGCCGAGTCCGCAAAGCCAGAGAGCCCGGGCCAGGCTTCCGCAACAGGTTCCGCCTCTCCCCGGGCGGCAGCTCTCGGGCCACCTGCCGCAGCCGCCTCCGCAGCGCGCCCCAGCCCGTCGCTGTCCGCAGGCCGGGGCTCTGCGCTGGCTCTCAGCCTCCTCAGTCCCCCTCAGCTGAAACGTCACTCTCCAGGGGGCACCAGCCAGCTGCTGGGATTCCGGAGAAGCTGTTCTCATCCCGCTGAGGGCAACCTGGATACCTTCCTGTGAAGTTGAGAATCCGTGTGCAGCAAAGGAAAGAAAGCGGCACTGTGGTGTCGCGTGGTTAGTTGCCTCTCCACACCTTGGGCAAGTGATTTAGCCTCTCTGTGCCTCAGTCCTCTTTTGTAAAATAGAGATAGAGATTATGATGATGATAATCGGGGAATCTGAGAATTAACTGAGCGTGCACGTGCAAAATGCCTGGAATGGTGCCTGGGATATAGTAAGCATTAATAAACGTTAGCTATTAAGGTTCTCATCACATCTGTGAGTCCTTGCAAAGGCCTTTCAGGTCGCAAGGAAACCTCTCTGGAATTCTGGAAATGTGAATTCACATCCATAATTAGAAGGGACAAGGAGAGAGCCAGGGGTGAATGCTCAGTGATCGTCGTTACAAGAAAATCTGCTTAGTTGGAAGTTGCTAATGGATCATGCTAAAACTTAATGCATTAACTTAGAGGTTTATACAATTAATGAGAAAGGAATATTTAAAGGTACTTTAAGATACTTACACAGGCAGGGTCAAGTGTGGGTAAAGCCTTTGCATATGCTTGCTATCAGGTCTGATCCTCACAAGGGTGGGCTGATTAAGCAATGGGTAGTAGCTATATAATTACTGCCAGTCCACACAGAGACACCAATTTCAGTGGCTTGTCCAAAACCGCAGAGGCGGTTTTCAAATGACAAAGCAGGATTTCAGAAGCCAAATTCAGTTCTCTATTAAATCTCTTCCCAAATCCCTGGTGAAAGTGGAGTACAAAGACTGCTTGAAGAAATCTTTTAAAATAGGATCCCTCGACCCTGGATTAAGGTTGTAGATTCGGACGTACGTGTGTGTGTGTGTTTAAACCAGCTTTATGACTATGTTCAAGCCACAGAAAGACCTATCTCTCCTAAGACTTCACCAAGTTCAAGGTAGAGACACAATTCTCACTTCTGTGAAGTTGATCAGGATAGGCATAGATAGGCATAGATAGTCATAGAAAAAAAGAAAGATATTCAACGCATAACTAAGGAGGCAAGGCTTAGAAAATAAGTTACTTCAGGGAAATAAAGATAAAAAGAGGAAGGCATTCTGTCATTAATCTGAGCTTCTCAAATCAAAGTGAAAAAAAATGTAGATGACCACCCTGTATAATCTCTCTTCCTACTGGGAAAACAGATCATCAAAGTGAATAGGAATAATAGCAATGCTTTTGATGAGACGGTGAGGTAATGTCTACCTTGTGAAAATTTTATTTCAAATTAAAAGAAATATAAAACCTGTCATGCAATAGTCATTAAATTGTGAGATGCTTGCTGTACCATATAAAATGACACAGTGTGAACTACTGTCCTGACTCCCCACTCCCCCCACAAACCCTGTTGGAAATGTTAGACCATGTCCATAAGCAGGAGAAAATTATATAAAACTAAGAAGGACCTGAGATGCACTTTCTCTTCACTACTTCCCCTTGAATACCCACACACCCTGCTTTAACCTCTACCCTTTCATTTATCCTGCTTTACTTTACGCAGCTCCAATAGAAATGCTGGTCTTTTCCACTAGCTAATCGTTCATCTGTACAACTGTAAGCTTTGCTTGCCACTCTCTCCCACATGTTTGCATTCTCACACTATCTCTCTTGTATATGTCTCCCTGTGAAATGAGTTATTCCCACTGACTTTAAGTTCATTTATTTATTTTGAGAGAGAGAGAGAGGTAGAGCGAGCGTGCACACACACAAGTGGGGGAGGGGCAGAGAGTGAGGGAGAATCCCAAGCTGTCAGTGCAGAGCCCAATGTGGGGCTAGAACTCATGAACCGTGAGATCATGACCTGAGCCAAAATCAAGAGTCTGATGCTTAAGCAGCTAAGCCACTCAGGTGTCCCCTCATTGGCTTTTAATTATGCTGGAGCCATCCCATTTAATAAAAAGTCCCTGCAAGGCCTTAAGTACACACACCCACATCAGTCCTTCCCAGGCATGGCCATACTGTAAACTACAGTCCATTTGAGTATTTCTTGCTCACTCATCAACCTGCTCCGATCAAGCTTCTGATGATCTCATTCTAAATGTCTCATCTTTGCAACAGCCTTTCAAAGATCACCGATAACCTCCTTGTTGATAAATACACTGGATTTTTTTCAGCGACTATTTTTACTTGGCTTTTGAGGGCTGGACTTTTTTTGAAAGTGTCTTTTCTTGGCATCTTTCATAATTCTTCTCTTTTTTTGTTATTTATTTACCCTGTATAGGTAGCTAATGACTTTCTCCCTCTTTTACAGGCTTCTTGTTTCCAACACAGCCATTTAATAATAAATGTACTAATGTAAGGCTCAGTGCTAGGTTCGTTCCTCTTCTTACTCTGGACTAAACTCCTAGGCATTCATATCCACACTAGTGCCCTCAGTTACCACATATATGCAGGAGACCCAAACACTTATACCTGTAGTCTAGACCTCTCTGCAGAGTTCCAGACCCTTACTTGACATTTCCAATTGCTGTTTCAATGTCAACCTCTAATTCAACATTTCTGAAATTAGAGTCACCCACTTCTTCCTAAAACATTGTTTCCCTGCTCAGTTAATAGCATTTCAATCCTTCCTTTTCTCTGCTGACTTAAAGATGGTGCAACCCAAGACACCACCTTGCACCATGGGACAGAAACCACATGCTGAGGATGGCAGAGAAGCAGAACAAAAGGAGCCTGAGTCCTTGACTGCTCTGGAAAATTCCTTTTCCAGTTTTTACTGTCTTATTTCTTGTCTTTTAAATGTGAGAGAAAGAAAAGTTCATCTTTCAATAAGGATATACTGGGTCGCGTGGGTGGCTCAGTTGGTTAAGCATATGACTTTGGCTCAGGCCATGATCTTGCAGTTCATGGGTTCGCACCCCATATTGGGCTCTGTGCTGACAGCTCCGAGCCTGGAGCCTGCTTCAGATTCTCTGTCTCCTTCTCTCTCTGCCCCTCCCCTGCTCATGCTCTGTCTCAAAAATAAACTTTTAAAAAGTTTTAATAAATAAGAATATACATCTTTACCTGTCATTATTTATTAGTATAATTCTCACATGGTATAATCCTTAATATAAGTTTAAAATCAGTATTACTTGGGGCACCTGGGTGACTTAGTCGGTTAAGCTTTGACTTTGGCTCAGTCATGATCTCGCAGTTCGGCGGTTTGAGCCCTGCATTGGGCTCTGTGCTGACAGCTCAGAGCCTGGGGCCTGCTTCAGATTCTGTGTCTCCCTCCTCTCTCTCTGCCCCTCTCCCACTCACACACTGTCTGTCTTTCTCTCTCAAAAATAAATAAAACATTAAAAAACATTTTAAAAACTCAGCATAAATTGATGTAAATAGAAAGTGGATATTAATATATAGTACAAAATAAGAATTTTAAAATAGTTTGTCTACTTGGCATTTAAAATGATTTCATGTACACTACCTTTGGAAATACTGCTTACATAGTATGAAAATGGACTGATACGTTGTGGTACAGAAAGAAGGATCAGACATGCTAACCACATGGTAGCTTTGGGAGAGTGGATCAAAGATGGCACAGCAGGAAGGAGGAAGAGAACCACGTGACTAGTGGGAGGGGAAGATGAGGGAAAGAGGATGGGGAAGAACATAACCATAACTGTAGTCATTTCTGATCCACTGTTTTCTCATTTATTTGTTTTTGGCCTCGTAGTTTTTTGGTGGGCATAAAACAGATTGATTAAAAATAATGTTTGCACTGAAGATAACTAAGGCTTGGGTGTTTGTATTAAGAAAAACCTAGACAAAGGACATGGGAAAAATTCACACCATTAGAATTATAAGGAAAAACAGATATTGCTAATAATCAGAAAACTCCTTGTTAAGGCAACATTCAAGCTCCATTTTCCCATTTAAGTATAATACTAGCTTGTCAGATTGATATGAAATAGCATAATTAACATAATGCTTTTATTTTTTATTTTATTTTTAATTTTCTTAAATGTTTATTTTTGAGAGAGAGAGAGAGTGCAAGCGGGAGAGGGGCAGAGAGAGAGGGAGGCACAGAATCTGAAGCAGGCTCCAGGCTCTGAGCTGTCAGTAAAGAGCCTGACGCAGGGCTCGAACTCACAGATCACGAGGTCATGACCTGAGCCGAAGTTGGATGCTTAACTGACCGAGGCACCCAGGCCCCCCAACAGAATCCTTTTTAAGAGCAGTTTGATAAAATGTATAAAAGCCAACAAAAAAATGTTCCTAGACTCTGACTTTGTAAACTAATTCCTGAAAATATATCCATCAGTAATTATTCAAAGGAAATAAATGCTAAAAGCAGAAAATTATTTATGAGAACTAAAAGGTGAAAAACCAGCTGCAATCTGGCATACAAACTCAATGAAATTTACAGAACTGTGACAATTTTAATTATAGAGAAAAATTTAGAAAATATTAAGTGAAATAAATTAAGCCCAATATTTTAGGTAAATTAAGATCTCATCTATACAAAAATATGAATTATTATGTATAATATCTTAGTAAGCATCTGAATGATAAAATGGTGGTATGATTGTAGAGTGAATATATTTTTTCGAAAATTTTTAGTAATTACTCTATGATAATGTTTGTAAAATTAAACAAATAATAATAAAATGGTATTTAGTTGGCTAAAAACACCAGAATGGAAAATCACGCGTCCTAGAACCTGGTTCTGTTTTGTCATTTTAGTGCTTCATGAGTTTCAGCTTTTCATATATAATATAAGGAAATTCAACCAGTGTTTTCAAGTTGTAAAGGGCCTATGGTTCTAACTCTCTGTTAAAATCTAGTTACTGAGTCATTGTGGTTATCAGCCATACAAATGGTCTACCTTGCTTTCCAAATTAGTCTATTTCCTTGTCTTTCCAGAAAGAAGTTTATTTAATTCAGTTAATAATATTTGTTGACTCTCTACTTGGGCAAAATCATGTTCTAGTACTTTGGAGGGACAAGGAGGAAATGAGTAGGACTTAAATACATAAAACATTGCTCCTAAACTCAGTTTCCAAAAATGGAAACTTCCATTTTTGCCTGTTATGGAGGGGCAAGACACAGGTTAGCATGTGATTAGGAAAGAGGTTTGGAGTCAAAGAAGAAAGGTTATGTCACACGGAAGCATCATGAACTTGAAATTTGAGCTAAGTGTCAAAGAATAAGTTCTATTTGGACATGTGAAGATGAGGATAGGGTGGATTAGGTGGGTCAGGCAAAGGAAACAGCAAGGGCAAAGTCAAGGAGCTAGAGAACTCTGAGGGACATGTGGAAACAGTTCCTTGCTTGGTTATATGAGAGAAGCATAGGCTGTATGAGAGGAGAGAGAATGTTAGACTGTTTAGGACCAGGGCCACCCTATGTTGTTACCCTGTCTGCACAGTTGCTCACCGAAGCAATAGGAGGAGCTTTTTCAGTTGCTTGTCATGAACCCTAAGAGGTGCTCCATGTTTGGAGCTCAGCAACACAGCCAACATGACATAAGAGGGATAGAACCGCCATTCTGGAGTAAGGTAATCAAAGAGAGGAGTCCAAAGCCTTGTTCCTCTCCTCATTCCCCACAAATTATATGTGAAATGCAGAACCAAAAAAAAAAAAGCAAAAAACGAAACAAAACAAAAAACCCCACATATTGTCCACTGAGGGTAATCAATATGCCCACAGAGTCTGGGTCTTGATCTGCGTAAGAAGTCTCTGTGCACGGGAATTATACAATCAGAAAAAACAGTCAGACTCAGCAGTGAGGTCAGCTCCTTTCTCTAAAAGGCCAGATGAGGTTGGTGTCAGCTCAAGGAACCAGACCTGACCTATCACTGCCTGAGGCCCTCTCTCTACCTGTAATGACCAGGTACCATCTTAGCAGCAAACAGGGAAGAGCAGACTGCATTGCCACAAGATCTTATCCAAACAAGAAGTAATTGTGATATTATGAATTCACAAGCTCCCGGATGATGCAAATGTTGCTGGTCCAGTGACAACACTTTGAGCAGCATAATCTTACAGAAGTTAGTAATTAACCAAAGTCACACAGCTAGTAAATGATAGGGACAGTGTTTGAATCTAAATTTGCCTGAGCCCCAAGCCTTTGTGATTTCTATTATGCTAATTCTACATAAGGAAATTGAAATTCATTCACATAATTAAAACACAGGGGACCTTTGATAAATAGTATGGAAATTATTCAAGGCCCGATTATAAATGTGTGGGTATGCTAAGACTTGGAATATGTCAAAGTAAGGGGGACATTAAGCACCTGCAACAAATTCATACTTCAATACTCTGGTTTCTTTTACAACGGAATTGGTCAAGTCATAATCAATCAAGCTACAATTGGCCCTTGAACAAGATGGGTTTGAACTGTGCGGATCTACTTAAATGCAGTTATTTTTTTTAATAAATACAGTAGTATTTTTCATAAAATGTTCATAAATTTACAGTACTGCAAATGGATTTTCTCTTCCTTACAGTTTCCCTAATAACTTTCTTTTCTCTAGCTTACCTTACTGTAGGCATGCAGTATATAATATATATAACATGCAAAATATGTGTTAATCAACTGTTTGTGTTATCTGTAAGTCTTCCAGTCAGCAACAGGCTATTAATAGTTAAGTTTTTAGAGAGTCAAAAGTTACACAGGGGTTTTTAACTGCATGGGGGTCAGCACTCTCCTACCCCTGCATTGTCCAAGTGTCAACTGTGATTTCTAAACAACTTGACCTTTTTTATATGTCTCCACAATGTGATGAATGCTTTGCTAAATACTATGGAATAATTTTAATAATATTATTAGACTTCATTTGTTTTTCTTCTTCAAAGAATGGTATTAGACTTCTTTCCTGCTTAACCTCTCTTTTGTGTTAGACTGAACAGTAGAAAGGAATTACAAAGTAAGTTTTCGTTATATGCTTTGGTTCTATTCTAGGAGCTCATTCTTACATTTAAGCTTCCTAAAAAACTCATGAGTTATCAAAACTCCAGTAACAATATGTGACAGATAAAGGTATGTGCTGCTTCTGGAAAAATATATCATGTTATGGTGAATGCTTAGGAATTAAAAATCTCATCTTTCTTGGAAAGATGATGTTCAAAACCACCAAGAAGCATTAGAGTGAGAAGCATGTTTTCATTCAATTCATTTTATTAATTCTAAAATATCTGTGTTTCTGGGTTTTTTCATGTACCCATAACTTTAGAGAATTGAGCTTAATCCATTGTATGTAAGAGTGGATTTATGTTGTCAGTTTAGACTGTAAAATGCTCTAATCATCTGAAATGACTAAATCTATTTATCAGCCCTTTGACAGAGGCCTTACAGGTAAAGGTGAATACTTGTCATTATCAAAAAATTTTGAACTTTAAGTCAGGGTGACTACAGATATAGGTTTAGAACTGAAAACAGTCCAAAGATGGTCAATATGCTATTGAACTCAGAAATGCAATGGCCAAAGACCCAGGAAGACAAACATTAGACTCCAGGAGTTATATTACAATAATACCCACTTCTAAAATTTTGCATAATAAGGTTTCCAAGTGGCAGGTCCCCTGGACGATGTCTAAAGATGAGGTTTCTGGGGACAAGACCTCAGGAAACTCTCCAAGGTGATTTGGATGATTAGCCAAATTCTTGGAGATTTGGGAATCTCTGAAGATCTTTTTACATCTAATTAGCACTTCCCGATCACTCTGAGAAGTTATCAGGGCAGGCATTATTTCCGTATTATATGACAGTGAAAGGGTGCACTCACACAGACATTCAGAAAGTTGACCAAGCTCACAGAATTGACCACAGTGTAGAAAGGAAAAGAGAAAACATCTTTTTGTTCCAGATCTAATGCCTTTATTTCCTCTTAACATTTTAATCTGTCTAAACTAAGCTATTCCTTTGACAAATGTCCTAATGTAAAAAATCTGAGGATACAGGCAAGTAGAAAAAGAAATACAACCAACGGTGCTGTCAGTAAGCAATATATTGTTATTCGTATGTATCTGATTTGATTACAATTGATCTGAGATATATTTCTTGAATCCTTAGAATGAGGAGGAAAAAATTTCTATAAAAGAACATCTTGAATACTTTATCATTTACTTTCAGCATCTCTATTGTGTATTCCATGCATTGGGTTATCTTCAATTTAGAATGATCTGTGTTGTCTTTCCTCCCGTAGTTTGAGGTCTATGGCTGGGACCTAGGATGAGGGGTGGGCTAGCTGGTCACGTGTAGGTTCCTATGCCCAAGGCTAGCTGAGGAGAAGGAGACTGGCCTAAACTGAGTACATCAAATCCAAAGCAGAGGACAAAGGTGAGGGTAGCAGTAAGGGGGAAGAGGATGTGGGCAGGGATCTTCTGTAGTCTTGGTGAAAGAACTGCATTAAATAGGCAGTGAAATGGAAAAGAAGGGGTAGGCAGGATGCTTGATATAGGCACATGCTGCAGGAACTTGCTATGTGGCTGAGATGACTCCTGTACTAGATTTAGAATTTCAATAACGAGAGGATGTTAAGACAATTAACATAAACAAAGTCTAAAGAAAGATGTACACTGTGAACACAATGCTGATTCTGCATTAAACGCTGAATTTAAGTTGAATCCAGGACAGCCAGATGGTGATACCAAATAAGCAGCTGAAATATGGAATTGGAGTATGCCAGACAAATTAAATTTCCATTTTAGATTTGGGGAGTCATCCACATGGAGGTGAGAGTTAAAGGAGTAGGAATAGGTTGACTCAGCAAGGGAAAATCTGAGAAGAGGGGCAGATTGAATAAAGAACTTTAAGGGATATCTACAAGATAGAAAACAAGATAGTCTTGGGAAATGCATGAGGATAAATTAGAAAGGTGTGAAAAGAATGTTTCCAGTGGCATTGAAATCAAACCAAGCAGGCAAGTTTCAGAAAGGACATACTAGGGGCGCCTGGGTGGCTCAGTCAGTTAAGCGTCCAACTTCAGCTCAGGTCGTGATCTCACAGTTCATGGGTTCGAGCTACACGTCAGGCTCTGTGCTGACAGCTCAGAGCCTGGAGCCTGTTTCCAATTCTATGTCTCCCCCTCTCTCTAACCCTCCCTTGCTCACACTGTCTCTCTCTCAGAAATAAATAAAAAGCATTAAAAAAAAAAAGACATTCTAACATCAGGTGCCTAGAGAAGTCAAGAGAAAGAGCAAGGAGACAGGGCCACTGGAGGATTTCAGTGATTTGGTTGGGGGCAGGGGCATAAAGTTATGGGTCTGGCACACATAGACTATGGAGAATCATAAAGAGTTCTTATTTTTAATGTTTATTTATTTTTAAGAGAGAGACAGAGTGTGAGCAGGGGAGGGGCAGAGAGAGGAGACACAGAATCCGAAGCAGGCTCCAGGCTCTGAGCTGTCAGCACAGAGCCCAATGCAGGGCTCAAACCAATGAGCCGTGAGATCATGACCTGAGCCAAAGTCAGACGCTTAACCAACTGAGCCACCCAGTAACCCCAAATCATAAAGAGTTCTAAGTGATCAAAGTTTTTCCAGTTGAGTAAGGGAGAAGGAAACTAAGGGTTTCACTCAAAATAAAATCTCGGATGTAGAGCTAAGAATCTTTACGCTTGTATTTATACAACTATACCTGGGATGTTCTTATTCCTACCTGTGAATGAATGTGTAGACTTACAAGTATTTCCAATGTTAGAAATTGTCTGCTAAGTTTGGCCCACCTGATATACAATGCCATACAAAAGCTATTTACTATCTCATAAAGTCAGTCTCTCTTTTAGAAATACTGTGTATTTCAGGTATATGTACATGTAAATGAAGAACAGTGGTTTTGCAGGGGTTTGCAGATTGATAGACTCTAAAAAGATTAATAAAACAGTTCTTAACTGGATGGGGTGTTAACCAATAGTTATAGCATTATTTCTGTCCCACGGTTATTAACACATCAAATCTTGGTTTCAGATACCAATAGTATGAACTAAATTTTTGTTTTGAGGTTGCTGTTGCTTTTATCCCTGAACCTAGCAGAGTGTCCTGGCATAGAATCCCAATGAATATTTAATAAATGAAGAAGTAAATGGGCAAAGGTATCTATCTGATTTTTGTTAGTCTTAAGTTATTTTGAGAAAATAGTCCATATTGGTAAGATGGTAAGAGTGAAGCCAACAAAATGTTCANTCTGTCCCACGGTTATTAACACATCAAATCTTGGTTTCAGATACCAATAGTATGAACTAAATTTTTGTTTTGAGGTTGCTGTTGCTTTTATCCCTGAACCTAGCAGAGTGTCCTGGCATAGAATCCCAATGAATATTTAATAAACGAAGAAGTAAATGGGCAAAGGTATCTATCTAATTTTTGTTAGTCTTAAGTTATTTTGCTTCTCTCCCTTTCCCCCACCATTTCCGCCCTTCTTNCTAATAAATTGCTTTAGGAAATCAAGATTAGAAAGATATGACATCATCAGTATAGAGTTACTTTAATAAAAGGAATATTTGTTATAAAACCAACTGAGTAGCATAGTTGAGGGCATGACTCTGGTGCTAGACCACCTGGATGAATTTTAGTTCCAGAGCTATCAGCTTTGTGAATTTTGAACAAATAACTCTGTTATTTGGTTTCCTTATCTGTAAAATGAGGATAATAGTATTATGTATTCATGAGGCATTTGTGACCATTAAATAAGTTAGTACATACAATGTATAACAATATCTGATACATCAGACACCTCAAAAGTTAGCTATTAATTTCCTAAGTGGTCAGGACAGGCTTTAGTCATATGGTAGATATTGGTCACAATTTTTACTTTCTTTCTCTTTCTATCCCAAGATATGTTTCCCTTTTCTTAGGATCCAAGAGAACAAAAAGCTCTTATATGCTTAACAATGAATAATGCTCTTCACCACCCAGCTCTGAGAGAAGTAGAATTTAGTTAGGTTACTTTCATTTAGATAAAATGGTTGTCATTAAATTGTAAATAGTATCCCATTAATCTTCACAGTAGTCTACCAGAAAGCTGGATGATAAATAAATCCCCATTTCCCTCTTTTAAAATGTACTGATGCAAGAGACATTTGAATCATTTACATAATTTAAAAAATCACAAAATAGGTAATAGATCTGGGTTTATTTCAAAATAAATGTTTTATTTCTGAACTCTTGCTTTGTTAAAGCATTTTCTTACCAACCACCAAAGATCAAATTTCTCCGTAGATTTAAATAAGGATTACATCATTTTTAGAGATATTGATTATATATTCATAATTATACATTCTAATTTTTATAAGTAAAGATGATATGAAGATTTATGTTTAGCATCACTTTTCTTACCCATGAAGAGTTCCCAAAAGCATGCAAATGAAAAAATCTGGGGGTGCCTGAGTGTCTCATTTGGTTAAGCATCCAACTCATGATACCAGTTCAGGTCATGATCTCAGGGTTCATGAGTTCAAGCTCATCCACACAGTCAGTGTGGAGCCTGCTTGGGATTCTCTCTGTCTCCCTCCTTCTCTGCCCCTCCCATGCTCTCTCCCTCTTAAAATAAATAAAGAAATGTTAAAAGGGAAAACTGGGTATTTTAAGAGATGTAAAAAACAATTAGCTAGAATTTCTCTTTTTACATGTTTGCAATAATGGATGTAGGCTACAACGATATAAAGTTATGAACTTTCAATGCAATTATAATTAGTTTAACATTTTAATACATTCTTCAGATTAGTGATTTATTCATGAACAATTTACACATATTTCTGTGGAGGGTACCCACTTGACACCACAAATTCATTTAATAATATCATCCTGACCCAGTAATAAATCAAGATGTTCCATTAAGATACTAGCTCCATGCCAATTATCTATTGTCTTTTAAATATAAAAATATGAAGAATTTATCACTTATANTCTGTGGAGGGTACCCACTTGACACCACAAATTCATTTAATAATATCATCCTGACCCAGTAATAAATCAAGATGTTCCATTAAGATACTAGCTCCATGCCAATTATCTATTAATGTCTTTTAAATATAAAAATATGAAGAATTTATCACTTATTGGATATATTAATTATTTTGACATTTTTAGTAAATATAAGCACTAAAATTATTAAAAACAACATAATGGTCCATTGTGACTACACAGAACATTAAAATGGGGGATTAGTCGGTCTATCTATTTATATTCTACCTGTTTTACTTGAGAACAAATCAGTTCTCAAAAGTTCTAAAGTATCAGAGGAATATAGATATTCTCATTTTGGAGAAGAAGCAAAGTTAGTTTAAATATTTTTGTCTACAGGGGCACCCAGGTGGCTCAGTTGGTTAAGCATCGAACTTGGGCTCAGGTCATAATCTCATGGTTCATGGGTTTGAGCCCCGCATTGGGCTTTGTGCTGACAGCTCAGAGCCTAGAGCCTGCTTTGGTTTCTGTCTCCTCTCTCTGGCCCTCCTCTGCTTGTGCTCTGTCTTTGTGTTTCAAAAATAAATAAATGCTAAAAATTTCCTAAATAAAGAAATGTTTATGTCTACAAAGAAATCTACTGAGCACAACCCAAAGTACTAAACTTCAGATGGATGTTTCTGATAATTAGATGACTATATTACCATTACAAAAAACAAATGAAACCTAGGCAGTTGTACAGTCTTCCAGGCCTGTTTTTTTTTTTAATGAAAAAAAATATATAAGAATACTTTTTTGGGGACAGCAAAAGAGTCTGCTAGACTAAACTGTAAACATCTTAACATCGAGTATCAATGGACTATTACAGCAATGTTCACTTAAACCTATCCAATTCATGTCATGAAACAAATATCATTAGACCATTTGTCTTGGTAACTTATTGCTGTAATTTTTAACATTTGGAGAGCTATTTCAAAAGAGATTTTGCTCAGATAAAGGTGCTTCCCTCCCTCAAGAAAATATCCTTGGAATAATGTAATAGTCTTAAGTTTTTCAATGAGAAAAAAAATTGGTGACTTTTTAAAATGCACAATTACTATCCAACAATCAGGGTATTAGCTGGACACAAAGTGAAGTATCATTTAAGCAGGAAAGAATATAATTGGCATAAAGAACAAAACATCCACCCTAAGGGCTGATTCTAGAAATATATAAAGAAAAGGCTAGCAATAACCTATCCAACCCAGTTTCCTAATGGATGCATTAGGGACTTCCAACTCAGACTAATGCTTAACAGTTTTGTTATATGCTGTAAAAGCATCTGCCCATTATTAAGCAAACATTAGAAAATTTGGGGCACTGGAGTGTCTCAGTCAGTTAAGCATCTGACTTCAGCTCAGGTCATGATCTCATGGTTTGTGGGTTTGAGCCCCACATTGGGCTCTGTGCTGATAGCTCAGAGCCTGGAGCCTGCTTCAGATTCTGTGTCCCCCTCTCTCCCTGCTCCTCCCCTGCTCATGCTCTCTGTCTCTCAAAAAATATACATTTTTAAAAATTAAAAAAAATAGTGAATCAACAGTATAAAATTAGAAGAGTCATGATGTCTTCTTCATAATATTTAAGAAATAAAAGGAAAATAAAAAAGGAAGAGCCTCTGTGAATTTCCATTTGGGGAAGTTTGTGACTCCCACTTGAAAAGATTATTAATGATGAGGACAATATAATAACGATGATTTGAAATGCCTATTTGAAAGTACAAGAGAATAGGGAAATCCCTAGGGTCAAACATGAAGATGTGGGAAAAACACAGCTAAAGCTGTAGCCCTCCTTTGAAGGCCTTTGCCAATACAATTAACCCCTTGTATTTTAATGACTGCAAAGGAGACAAGAGGCAAGGATACACATGCATGCACGTTAAGTTGGAATTGAGACAGCACTGAAGCCAGGATCCTTGAAAAGTTAATCTTTTAATATAAATGGCGAGAGAAGAGTCAAGGAAAAAGTGGGAGACAGGGAAAGATATCTATCTAAGCCTGTGTTCTGGAGAGCAAAGTGATCCCCTAGATAAATTAAAAACATAATTCTGCCTTTGGACAGGTTTAGAATTTGAACTTTCGCTCTCTGGTTGGTTCTATACATGTAAGATAATGAGTTAATTGATGAGGTCCCAGATTAATAGTACTCTTGAGCTCATGGAAGAAGTGCAAACAAATGTCTCTTTATAGAACCAGGCCTTGAGGTATTTCCATAGATTAAGACTGGCCAAATAAAAGCTCACAATCTAAAATTATAGAAAACATAAGGATACAGTCATCAAATGAGTTTTAGAAGAAACAACTTTCAGAAAATGATATCCTCAAGTACTTCTGATATTTCCAAATTATTAAAATCTAATATAAAATACATGTGTTAGGAATGGTTATAAAACAGAATATGCAAAATATGAGCAAAAAAATATAAAATGCTGTGAATGACTGAATGGGGGAAATAAGAGCCTTGAATGTAGCAGAGGCAGTGGGAATGGAGAGACTAGGTCAGATTTAAGGGCACTTTAGGGGACTGAATTTAATATCACATGAGGGAAACAGAGCAATTAAAGTGAGTTTTATGTCTCCGTATAAAAAATATTCTGCATTCTCAACGAACTCCTTTTATTATTCTGGATTCCATAAGCGTATGCAGATGTGACTGTCCTGACTTCAAAATCTAACCCTTTGCATACTTCCTGAATGATCTCTCCTTTCTTCATCTCTGAGATCTCTTCTTGATTTTAAATTAAAAAGTATGCCTAGAATAATAAGAAAGAGATCTAACCTGATTTTTAGAATAACTGATTCATATAGATTTGTGTCAACCATATTCTAAGAGCAACACTAAAATCCGGGTACTACACCAGTGCTACTCAAAATGCAGACCACGGAGAGGTATGAATCTATGAACTGTTTGTTACTTGTCAGGGACAAAATGAAGAGCATGTGACAGAATGTAAGTTAAATATATCACTAAGCACACTGTGTAGTCAAGCTGACATTTCTTTAAAATAAGACTTTTTTTTTAAATTGAAATACACTTAGCATATAGTGTTACTTTCAGGTATACAGTATAGTGATTTAACAATTCTATACACTACCTGATGCTCATCACTATAAGTGTCCTCTTAATCCCCTTCAGCAATTTTGCACATCACTCCCAAGTCCCCTCTGGCAAACCACCAGTTTGTTCTTGGGTTGAAGAGTCTGGATTTGTTTGGGTTTTTGGTCTCTTTTTTGTTCTATTTCTTAAATTCCATATATGAATTAAGTTATTGTATTTGTCTTTCTCTTGCTTATTTCACTTCGCATTATATTCTCTAGATCCATCCATGTTGTTGCAAATGGCAAGATTTCAATTTTTATGGCCTAGTAATATTCCATTACACACACACACACACACACACACACACACACACACACAATCTTCTTTATCCATTCATCAATGGACATGGCAGCTGCTTTCACATCATGGCTATTGTAAATAATGCTGCTGTACACACATACACACACACACTACATCTTTTTTATTCACTGATCTATGGATGGACAGTTGGGTTGCTTCCGTATCTTGACTATCGTAAATAATGCTGCAATGAACACAGGATGCACATCTCTTTCCAAATAGTGGTTTTGTTTTCTTTCCTTGAATCCCCAATAGTGGAATTACTGGATTATATGTTAATTCTATTTTTAATTTTTTGAGAAACCTCAATACTGTTTCCACGTGGCTGTACCAATTTGCACTTGTAGTCAATCTGTTCAAATTTTCTATTTCTTCCTGACTCAGTTTTAGAAGCTTATATATTTCTAGAAATTTATCCATTTCTTCTAGGTTGTCTAATTTACTGGCCACAAAATATGTCTCAAAAAATTAAAGAATATTGAAAATAAATATCTTTTCTGACTATGATGGAAAAATCTGGAAAGAACACAAATACATGAAGGTAAATAACATGCTACTATCCAATTAATGAGTCAACCAGGAAATCAAAGAGGAAATCAAAAAGTACTAGGAGACAAATGAAAATGAAAACCAGTGATCCAAAATATTTGGGAAAGAGCAAAAACTGTTAACAGAGAAGGTTATAGCAATATCTCAGAAGCAAGAAAAATCTCAAACAACCTAACCTTACACCAAAAAGAGCTGGAAAAAGAACAATAAAAAAACCAAAGGCAGTAGAAAAAATGGTATAATTAAGATTTGAGCAAAAACAAATGAAAAAGAAACTAAAAAACAAAGAACAGATCAATAAAACCAGGAGCTGGTTCTTTGAAAAGATAAATAAAATTGATAAACCTTTAGCTAGACTCCGAGAGAGAGAGAGCTCAGATAAAATGAAGGACAAACAACTGACATCACAGAAATACATAGGATTATAAGAGAATATTAGAAAAAATTATAACAAGACTCCTGATAAAGGTAACTGTGTCTCGTTTATATTCCTGACATAAGCCCCTTATCTCACCGAGAAATAGCACCTTAAGTAGTGCTACTCTGGATACCATAGAAATTAGATATCCTTGTATATTATATATGTTCAGTAGGTTTTTGGTGGTTGAGAACTTTAATTCAATGCCCAGTGTCATAACATGCAAAAGTTAACAGGAAGTATTTTTACATCAACATTTCATTTCTATACTACTACCAAGTGCACTAGTAATTAAGATTGTTAAAATCCTTTCAGAGGAACAATTTTTAAATACCCTCAAAAGGAATATTGCATTCAAAATATTATGACTAATCTGTCTGATTCAAGCTATTTATTCCCAAAAGTAATGATGACATGCTCACTGTGGCAGGATTCTGCCATACTTGCCTTTACTAAGAGTCTCTTTAAAGGTGAGAAAGCTAAAGACTATCCTACTAAGTGAGAACTTGGTCCTTATAGCTAATTGTTGATCAGTGGCTGACCGCTGTTTGATCTGAGTCTCTTACACCTGTACTGTGGAGACATTTTTTTGTTTTGGTGATTTAATCAGAATGGTTGTGCTCCCTGAATTAAGAGAAAATAAATGCATGTTACTACCGTGTCCAGGACAGCAATGACCACTGTCATTGGGTAAGGATAGGGGAAGGGTATGCACAGTAGCAGAGGTATATAACCTTAATCAGAGCTATGAGAGGGAAAGCAGAACGGATGTCTTGAAAATGCTTTCTGGTTTTGAGATATGAATCTCTCTGACATTAGCCATCAAAAAGATGATATGTAGCCTAAAAATCCTTCTTACTAGAAAACTTAATCTTAGCATACAAAGCAATGAGTTTTTCTGCTTGTGTTCCCCCGATTCCAAAGAGTATGTCATTGCACAAACTAAAGATATGTTAAATGTTCTAGTCAGAAGGTATTTCTCTTTCTAAATCTCTAAAGAAAGTTTTTGGCTCTTCACTTTCCCATCCCTCCTGCATGCTGCCTCCAGCTTAATCTACCTAAGAAAGTAAGCACACAAACCGTTGACATACTGTGTAAAACACCTAGACTTTGAGAAGAGAAAAAATAATAATAATTTTGATCTGTATTATATTGCAGCATATGTTCCATTTTTGTCTTTTCATTCTGGGCACTAGAACTGTGACTGCATTTGTTGATTGGGTTCAGAGTCCCAACTGGTCATTTTTTCACAACCATCTATCCTGGAGGTAGGGGAGGAAACTCTGGATAGACACCGGGGAAGAGAATGAACAAGAATGGGGTTTTCAAAGTCTGGGAACTGGAATCCTTTCCAAGATCAGAAGCAAGAGGCAGGGGACTATTATGGCAAAGAATAGGAAATAGAAAGCCTTGCCAGTAGAGCTAAAACAGAAACCGTATAGGAGAGAGAGAATCCAAATACAGGGCAATCATCAAGAGGCTAGTCTGGAAAGGGTAGAAGGCAAAGATTAAAGCCAGTGAATTCATTAAAGCCATGAATTTATAGCCATCTCAAGCAAGACTAAATAAGGATTAAAACTCTGTGTATGGGTAGGGGTGAGGTACAAAGAGCAGCTGGTGTAATGGGCAACAGACTGTCAAGCAAGAAATGGTGAAAGGTAAAGGGGGGACCTGATCAGTCGCCTCAGACAATGTTTGCATTTGAGGCTTGTTTTTATGATAAGTGCAGTGGTTCTCAAAGTGTGGTCCCCAGCCCAGCAGCAATGGAATCACCTGGGACTTGTTAGACATGTTAATTCTTGGGCCTATCTCAGAACAACTCAATCAGAAACTGGGCCTCTGGTCATGGACCTATAATCTGTGCTGTAATAAAGCCTGCAAGTGATTCTGGAGCTTATTACAATTTGAAAACCACTGGGTTAGTAGGTAAGACTAGTTTAAAAGCAGAAGGTAGAGTTCACTATGGAAAAGCTTGAAGAGATTCTTTTACTTGGAAATTGAAGTAATTTCACATTACAAAATAACAAGATCCATTTATTAAATGGTGGGACAGAGCTTTTCTTTGTCTCTTATGACCTGCTCCACTCTTTTCCACCCTGTTTTTGTGCCCTGTGAAGGAAATTCTGTTTTGATTAGCATCAAAGAGCTCTGGCTTCTTGGATTCAGTTCATGGGCTGCTCTAGCATACAGAGAAAAGAGTACTATAATTATACTAGTGCCTATGGTTCCCATACAGTCCACCCACACCTTTGTAGAATAAGCTTTTAAAGAAACCACTTTGGCAATAAACTCCATAAATAAACCCAGCTAAAGTGCCATGTGTGTTTTTTACTGAGACTTTGTATTAGACTTAGACACCTCTTCAGATTCCCTAAACTCACAGCTGCTTGCTTGCTTTCTCAATTGCCTCCATACTCAACCATCTCACTGCTGATATTTCTATGACCAATCACCTACCCTAGGAGAGCGGGAGACCGGGGAACCCTTTTCCTCTAGAACAGTTAAGTTGACCAGCCACATGCCTAGAGTTTCTGATTCCTATTACCCCTTCTAAGCTTCAGTGAAACACCATTCCACAGGGATTGAAATATGGCATCCCAGATAACAACAGAAGAGACCAAATAATGAAATGAAATCCAGAAGGTGGTTGACCAATGGGAAGTGGAAGAATGGAGGGAAGTAGGCAAGATTAATTCCTCTCTTCCATGGACTGCTCTGATGTATGGTTTTTCCAGCCATTGAGTAAAGTCTCCCAGACTAAACCTAAGTACCTCAAAAAAATATACTGTGTTCTTAATGGCTTATGGTGGAGTGGCAGCCAGCATGGTCAAGTTTAACTTCCTAATACTTCTCATTTTTCATTGTGTCACATTCACCTCTCCCACTTTGCTGCCTTAGGTTTCCAAAGTCTAATATAGTGCTTTCGTCCCAGGCTAAGGCTCTGTGATGTAGAGATCCCTGGTTGAAACATTCCTGACTATTACAAGAGGTAACATAACCATGAAAGCAGAGGAGACTAAAGTAAAATAGCATATCAACCAAAACTGCTTGGTTGTTACTTCCTAGCCTTGCTGACTAGTTAGTATAGACTCTACTAGATGAGGCTAAGAAATGTCATCTTAGTTCTGTTCAAAGTTTCCTGACCTTCACTGTCCTGTGTTACATGATTACTAGTCTACTGTGCTCTGTGTTATCTTTACTGAGCATGGATACTTCTGTGAATTCGGGTATTTGTCCTGACATCAGTGTCTTGTCAGTTTCTTTGTATTTATTTAAAACCCATGCATCAATATATAGACTTTATTAATTGATTAGTAAGGTGAAATTAAAGTTGCCACCACATCAGATTTAAAGAATCCTATCGTTGACCAAAGTCTTCAGATTAATCCTTAGTGCAGCCTCGTCAATATTTGCCTTAGACCTTGAAGCCTTTAATCTCTATATGCTGTAGTTTTGTAACAAAATTTTGACAGAAATAAGAGAGAAATGATATAATAAAGTTGTACATTTTAAACAGTAAATTGTTAGTTTAATAGGGATATAAGAAAATCAAACATAAATGCAGTGTCTGCATAAATAATGACACCCAGGATATATGGTTATTTTGTTGCTACTGCTACCAATGTTGTTTTTTTCAAACCATTACCTAATGCTTAAAAAAAAAAATCTATACTTCTCTGGACTTGAAAATATAGTAGAAGGGTTATAATTGGGCTATCTTTGATACTCAGAATGTCAAGGAGTTTCAGGGCCATGACTGTGAAGATCATTTCACAGTAGAATAAATATATTCATGCTTAAATATGAGGTAACATTGTGTTTTGTAAACAATGGTGTACTATGCAAATATAAGATATAAATGCCACTCATACAGATATTGGACAGTAATTAAGAAATGTTCAGTGAATGGCAATAATAATTAAAAAATAAAGACAAAAAAGAAGTGCAGAAAGAAAAATATTAATTTATAAAGTTTTGTTTTTTTTGAATTCTTATTAGTTGATGAACAGGTGTAATAACTAGTGCTTTGTAACTTATAATTATTATTTATTTTAAAAAATTTTTCTTATGTTTATTTATTTTTGAGACAGAAAGAGAAAGAGTGTGAGTGGAGGAGGGTCAGAAAGAGACACAGAATCTGAATCAGGCTTCAGGTTCTGAGCTGTCAGCACAGAGCCTGTCACAGGGCTTGAACTCAGGAACTGTGAGATCATGACCTGAGCCGAAGTCAACTCACTGAGCCACCCAGGTGCCCCAATTTATAACTATGATTTAGAACCGTGGGTTTGCAAACTATGCCTCACTGAATCAGAGAGGCTTTCAGAGATTCTGAATCAATATAGTATTCTCTCTCAAATGACATTTAAACTGCCTGAAGAAACAGACTAGCACTAAAGTTCTTAGAAACTGTCAGATGTAAGTACTACACTGCAATAAGGATGTCGCAATGCAGGTTCACTGACTGTAGCAAATGTAGTCCTCTGGTGGGAGATTTGACAGTGGGGAGGCTGCCTGTATGTGTGCAAAGGGAGTAGATGGGAACTCCATACTTTCTGTTCAGTATTGCTGTGAACCTAAAACTTCTTTTAAAAACTTAATAAAAACAAATAGAAAAATTGAACTGAGCACTAAAACAGTTGAAACTACTGATTATGAATATTCTGTTTTTTACTTTTGCATATGAGACAATGGCTACTTTTAGAAATGAGCCTGAAAGTGAGAAGGTTTTCCTTAAGGTAGAGTTAAAAAATAAAAAAACAAAGTAAACATTGGAAATTTGTGTGTGTAGAAACAAACCAAATTTAGAAGAATGGAAGTAATGTACAAACTAAGTTTTGAGCAGTTACATATAGATGAGGTAGTGTAAACAATACTTGGGGAAAAGTCTTCAATTTGATTACCCTGTCAGATTTTTTACATTGCTGATAAATAATTCTTTTTGTACCTAAGGCATAGGGAATAAAATCAAAAGAATGGAAAATTACCCAGTGACATAGACGTTTTACTGTTAATACTTATGATAAACACCTAAGCAATGAGCTCCAGCTTCAGTTGGAATAGAAATAGAGGAAATTTAATAAAATTAAACTAATTTTCATTTCAAATAGATTCATTAAGCAACTTAAATGATTATGTGAATCAATTTATCTTCATCAAACCCTAACGAATCTTTCAATGTACACTGAACTCTTCGGTAATATTACTTCATTCCAAATATTCTTCTTTTATTTCTTTTAAGTTTATTAGAAAGAGAAAGACAGAGAGAGAGAGAAAGAGAGAAATCCCAAGCAGGCTCCACACTGTCAGTGCAGAGCCAGACATAGGGCCTGAACTCATACACAATGAGATAATGACCGGAGTCGAAATCAAGAGTCGAATACTTAATCAACTGAACCACCCAGGTGCCTCCAAATATTCTTCTATTAATGTAAGTTTTTAGATCTAGTCATTTTTAATAGATGATATGAGTGCAATGTTATTTAAAAATGACAACATAAAATACTATTGACCCTAAATATAAATATATATTCATTTATATAAATTATGTATATAAATTTATGTATATACTGTGTGTATATAAATATATATTTCATTCTAATTTCTCTGCTTTTGCAAGATTTGCTCTGAAGGTGATTCCTTTTTTGGTCTTCTCTGAGAATGAATCTGAGTTTGGATTGGAACCCTGACAGTTCATACAGAGTAGAATATCATGTATTGTTGATATTCAATAACAATCTACCAATATCTGTATTGCTATGACAGGTGAGGCAGGGCTTGCTTTAAAGAAAAAGTGCTGTTCGGGCCTACACACTTATTTTACCTCCAGCATCAGAATGTGTTGTTCTATCTAGTGTATTCCCATGGCTCCTGTATCTAGTTGCTTGCCCAAATTATGTGACTTCTCATAGCAAAAAAAACAAAAACAAAACAACAACAAAAACACCTTAGACTAAATTTAAATAAAGGAGCCCATAAAAAGAAAGTTAATCAATCCCTTGAACAATAATTATGTGTGTAGAAGAATAACAACTCTATAGAAAGACTCACAAATCATATATATTTGAAAAACAGATAAAGAGCTTTTGAGATAAACAAAATACAAAGGAGTTTATCACCACTAACCTAGCTTTACAAGAAATAACCATGCAAGTTTAAAATTATACCACAATATCCATAGTTGATAACACCACTCAAGTTCTGGTAATAGTTTGGAGTAAGATTGTTAACACAATGTTTATACAGTTTAGTTTCAAAATACATACAGAGAAAAGGGATTTAAATCTTACATATACAGTGGCAAAATTCTCCATTTTAAAATGTGAAAAAGGGACAATAAAAATATAAATATTTGTTATGAGAGTGTTACTATGATGGGAAAACAAAAAAAAATAGTCCTTATGATTTAAATTGAATTCAATTAAAACTATGGTTTGTAAAAATGCTGTTAAGAATATGGTATATTTTTCAAAAGACTGTTTTTTTTCAAAAAAGATTTTTTAATATTTTGCTAACTTTATTTTATTCCTTTTACAGAATTTTTGCATAGGTACCATGGCCTTTGTTACCCTTATCTAACTTTTTCTCTCTTGCCTTCTGTTTCCTTTGTATTTTTTTTTTATTTTAATGGTTGTTTTATTTTTTTTTTTTGAGAGAGGGGGAGAGAGAGACACACACACACAGTGCAGCCAGGGAGGGGCAGAAAGAGAGAGAGAGAATCTGAAACAGGTTCCAGGCTATCAGCACAAAGCCCAACACGGGGTTAGAACCCCCAAACCATGAGATCATGACCTGAGCCAAAGTTGGACACTTAACAGACTGAGCTACCCAAGTGCCCCTCATTTGTATTCATTTTTGAATGGGAGTAGGTTTATCTAGCACCGCTGTTTGTCTGAAAGTTGTTGAGGTGGATCATGCAGGGGGAGATCCAAGTTGCTGAATAATGTTAAAATGTCATCCTTAGAATTTAAGCCAAAGATCCTCCTTAATAATGTCTACATTATCAAGTCATCTAGACAGCCCAAACAAAAAGACACTTTAGGCATTTGGAATGGTTTTCCAGGTATATCAAAACTAGTGCCCCAGTAATTAGTTCTATCTCTGCTCAGCTTGTTTTTTTTTTTTCTTCAAGTATAGAATATGGCTAAAACCTTTGTGGTTTTGCTTTCCACCTGCCTTGTGGATGAGTAAATCTCTTTTATTATCATGTTGTACCTCAGATGCCTTGCTTTGGAATAGAATGGGGGAACTGAATTCGAGAAATGTCCTAAGAACTGTGGCTTTCTATTGAAGTATTCTGTATTGTACATCAACAACCACCCCTATGTTGACTATTGGTCAACATGTGCAAATTACTTTCAAATACATCAATCCTCATCTCTTTCTTAGGTCTGGATGGCCTCCAGACTTCTCCCTCAATGTAATTATGGTTCCCTCTCACTGAAGTGAGTCTTTTCCACTATTAACAGAACTTGTTGGTGGAAAATTCACATTTTTCTTTCATGAACCCAGATGGTTCAGGGAAAGGATCTCAAAGTACATGTTAATTCTCTTTACTTGCAGAATCCACTTTGCCAAAGAACCTTGGGCAATTCTACTTAAGTGAACCAATGGGGCTTTTAGGCTAATTTCTAGATGATAATGTGCCCTTTTGTGTGAACATGTATATCTGGGGAACTGCTATTTCACATGAATCAGAAAGGTTAAATTGTTCTGTTCTCTGTAGGTTATTTTATGTACGTTTTGACAAGGCCACAGAGTAAAAGCATAGCATGTTCTAGTTTGACGTGTTACGTTGTGAGAATTCTTTTTCGTTCTTGTCATTTTGTAAGAGCTCTGTTAGAGAATGTATGAGGTTAGCGTCTCAAAATGAGAAAGGACAAATTGAATTTTGAATCTACATGATCATTCACATTGAATAAAGAGGGAAGCACAGTACCTGTAGAGGGAGAAACAGTGACTCGACTAGGACCAGGATGCTTTCAATGAAGGAATATCTTTTTCTCTGCCTCTTCTAAAATTAGGATGAGATGAGTAGTTTGGAGAAGGCCTTACGTCCCTGCTAGAAATTTTAAACAGTGTCACCATTAAGGAGAGAAATCTTAACATAAAGGAAATAGTGCACGTGATGTCTACCACTTACCAGATCAAAAAATAAAAAGAATTGACTAAAAAACCATACTGATTCTGAATCTGTTACTGTTTCATTTTTAAAATTACTTTTGTTATTTTGGACATGGTGAAGTGAGGGAAATCATCCTTGATCTTTGGTGAAAAAATCCCTAAGGTCATTCTCCCTTGCCTCCATCTTTGTCACTCTACAGGAAAAGGTATTGGAGAGTTTTGTCAGAACTGCCTTACTATCTAAAACAGCAAACTGGCCTCTTGGGAAGGGAAGTAGAAATCAGTTCCCAGTGTTTACTAACATTATTTATAAATTGTGTTCTGGCAGAATTACTTCAGAGTTTGCAATGTTGGGAATTCATCATTTTAGCATTAAGAACCTTGGCAACCTCCAGGCCTACCACTTATCTCTTTAATCGTTTCCATTATACTTTGGGATTTGAGGAGTTAGGAAGGTGAAATAGCCAAGTAAACAAATAAATGATATAATATCCATTGTGATAGGTAGTATGAAGAAAATAAGGGACTTCAAAGTGATGAGGAGAGACACTTTAGATGGGGGGTAAGAAAGACTTTTCTGAAGAAGAAACATTAATGAAGATCTATAGAGCTAATAGTGACAAAGTTAAAAGATGAGGAAATGAGTGAGAGGAGACAGGTCTAGATAACGTAGGTCATTATAAGGAGTTTGAGTTTTTTGTTTACTGAAAGACCATTGGAAAGTTTTAAGCATAGACCTGACATGATATGATTTTTATGTTTAAAAGTTCATCCTAGATACCGGATAGAAATGTACAAAATGGAAGCAAAAATAATGGAAACAGAAAAGTCCATTAGGAAGCATTTGTGATAGTCTGTGTTGGTGACAGACATGATTTGACCTGGGATGGTTCACACAGAGAGAAACATAAACTATCAGGTCATCATATATTTTAAAGGATTTATTGTTAAATAGGAAGTGGCAGGAGCTGTAGCTCAGCCAGTGAAAGGAGAGTAGAAGGAGAAATGATCAATTGGAAAGAAAAAAAAGAACTTGGGCTAACTCAGATTTATAGCCTAAGCAACTGAAGGAATGAAGAAGTCACCATGGACTACACACAAATAGTCAACCATGTAGAATATCCCTAAATTTAGATAGGGATTTATGTAGATATCCCTAAATTTAGACGTTTCACTCTTCTGAAATATGTTATTCATTGTTATATGTTCTATTCTAAAATATAAAAAGGAAATATACAAACTGAAATTTCTGTATATATTGTTACAAATATTATTAAATAAATTGAGATAATTTAAAGTAGTATGGCCAACAGGTAAAGATAGTAGACTTAAATCAAGTTATAACACAATGAAGTGGATGTTAACTTTTTTGAAAATACTGACTTATGCAGTAGAAATTTAGTCAGTTTAGATACTGGATACACTATAAATCCATATACTCAGGTAAAACATAGGAAAATATGTTTTACAAAGAGGACTGAATATAATTACAATAATAAAAAACAATGACCACACTAACAGCCAATTCAAATACCACTTATTGAGCAATTACTCCAGACTAGGAACAGTGCTAAATACTCATACAATATCTCACTTGATTCTTACCAAATTCTCCCAGATAGATATTATTCTCCAGACTTTACAGTTGAAAGAATTTAAGAGGCTAAATAATTTACTCATGATTATACAATTATTTCTTGTCGGGAGTGGAGTTATTAAGCACCAGAAATCATCACTATCAACTATTTAAGAATGGTTTAACTTTACAGCTTCAATATGACTAGATGAACAGAAAAATCTTAGAGCTGAAAGGGCCAATAGAGACAAATCTATTTCAAGAGCCAGTGGTATTGTCTATCCAGCTCAATAGCACCAGATACACAAATCTTCCTTTTATAGCCGCTGCAGTGAGAGAGAACCTGTGTCATGGTGATTCCAGGGCAGATTATTGAAAAAGTGTGAGAAAGACATATTTTAAGATCTAGGTTTTATGTTAAGTGATTTCAAAAAGAGTTTTAAAAAGCAGGGCTTTCTCTGGCTTGGATGCTATCAGAAAGTGGGGAAATTTTCTCTGATTGGATAGCCTAATAAATCTTATCTGGAAGGTAGGAAGAATGAAATGAAGCTAAAGCCTTAATTAAAGAAACAGCACTTATATTAGCTGGCATATTGGGCTCTTTGATCATTTTTGTGGTTTGGACAATATTTATGTCTTTGTGTTCCCTTGTCTTTGCCTTGCCAGATGTCAGTGCTCCAGGAAATGTATGTCCAAGAGAAGAATTATCAAGATCTAAGCTATGAGTACCAGGCGGCTACTTAATGTGAGGGCCCGTGTTTTCTTTCTAGCACTGACAAGATCTATAATTTCTCCGTGTGCATGTATTTTCTTTATAATCTTTGCATAGATTCCTTTTATTTCTTCATTTTAGGTAATAGCAAGACACTGAACATAAATATATATATAACTATACTGTTATATTGCCAATAAATATACCTTTCTTCCATAAAAAAGTCAAATTTCCCTTTAAATATAGTACTACTCAAAGACAACATATTTCTTCTTTGCATTCATTTTATTTTTTACCTATAAAATACTGTTTAGAAACTCAAGAGGCAATTGTGTGTGAAAATTAATTTAAAGAGAATCTATCATAATGTAGCAATTGGAGGACTGAAAATTATTCTCTTACTTTCCAGGGTTTTTTTTTTTTTGGAATATATTGAAATAACATTTAAAAGGCAAAAATATAGAACATTTTGAGATGGATGGTTTCCTACATTTAAAATTTAGTATGCTTTTTGTAAAAGTATGATTATCTTAAGAAATTCAAGCTAGTTATAAAAAATTACAATTTGGAAAATGAAAAACCCCCTCACTCCTATTCCTTAGAGAAAATCATTATTAATAAATATTTGGTTGAATATAGAATGTCTATATGTATATATTTTTATCTACCGATATAAAAAGGAATCACACTATCCATGCTACTATATATTATTTTACACATAAATGTTTCATATCTAGTGGAATCCTTTTGTTGATATAGATTAGGGACCCAAATCCTTATTGATTAGGTTTAATTAGGTCTTTTGGCCAATTTTCACTAACAAAGATAGTGCTTTACTGATTATACATTTGTGTGTGTGTGTGTGTGTGTGTGTGTGTGTATACATCCTTGTATAATTGCCTAATTATTTTTTATAAGTTAGACTGTTGGATCACAGCATTTCCATGATTTATATTTTGGAATTTATTTTCAGATTTTAGCCCAGAAAGGTCAGACATGTACAAGAGTGCTTATATCTTGATATACTCACTAGTATTTGTAAGTATATTTCTAACTAGTAATATTTGTATATTTGGATACAAATAAATACAAATGGCCGATAAAGCAATGGTCAACAATGTGCCAGAAAAAAAACGTTAGCTCAGTGAGAGACAGCCTGTCCCATGGACTATGTGGCCATTCGCACATAATTAGGGGAAGTGTTAACAGAGGAGGGGTTAACAGAGGATCCTCTGGTGGGATCAGGGACTGGGTTACAGTAGCAATATGATATGTCAGAACCTTAACTCCAGTCCCATTCTGCCTCTTCCTGATGTACTCACGTGTCTAGGGCCAAAGCTTTGCATTACAGGTAGCTTACCAGATCAAGATTCTGGCAGGATTTGCCACATCAGCCTCTACGACTGTGCAAATACCAGTCCTTGTCCAGGTATGTCAGACCAGGATCCATATCCTGGAGTTGATCAGGACTGATATCTTTAAGTACTGGACGATAGCCGTTTTTCCACAGAGCTTTGCAGGAGTAGGTGGAGACTGACTCTTTTTCTGGATAGGCAGGGTGCACAGAAAAGCCTGGGACAAATTAACCCTTACCTTTCATATTGTCAATGATAATGGTATGTCATTATGTCAATGATAATAATAGCTCATTCTTAAAATTCCCATTCCTTTGATTTGTAGTTGGTTGATCATATATTTAAATCACTATCCGATTGCATTGCTCCTTTGCTTCTTATTCCTCTTATTGTCTGTAGTCCAAACCACCATCCTGCAATAACCTCCTACCCAGCCACACTGCTTTTATTCTTGTAGCTCTACCTGCACCTTCATTTCCACAGAGTAGCCTGAGAGACCTCTTTGCCTTCTGGCCCTCAGGGTTTCTCTACTTTAGCACCATTGCCATTCTGGACAGGACGATTCTTTGTTGTTGTCAGCTGTCTGGTACATTGTAGGAAGTTTGATAGTACTCTTTCTTCCACCCACTAATGTCAATATCAAACCCTCAGTTGTGACAACTCACAAATTTTCCAGCCACTGACAAATGTCCCCTGGGGACAAAATTACCCCTGCTTGAGAACTGCAGCTAAAGGTTTTGCCCTTTACACTCTGATAAAATCCCAGTTCTTAATTAACCTGCCTTGATCACATATGCATCCATTCTGCCTTCATCCTGCTCTAACACCCTTGGCTTCCTTGGTTTCCTATGAATGCATCAATCTCTACCTTTTTAAGGCCTTTATGCTTGCTCTTCCATGTACCTTTAAGTCTATTCCCCCAAATCAACTCATGGTTCTCTCTTACTTCACTGGCTTATCCTGAAATGTCAGAAAAAAAAAAAAAAAGATGTTTTCCTTAATCAGTCTGTATAAAAGGCCCTTTTATTCTCATTCTTTTCCCCTGCTTTAGTTTTTACTGTAATTGTCCCAATCTGTTTTATTATATAAATCTGTTTATTATTTGTCTCTCTCATGAAAATGTAAGCTCCATAGGAAATGTTATCTTCTTCATGCCTATTCAAATCAACCGTATCCCAGCACCTGGTAGCTATTGGGTAAGTCGTTGCAGAATAAATGAATGGAAGGAAGTAGACGGGCAATGAATTTTTTTATATTACCAATTCCAGATGGAAGAACTGACAATATTATTTCCAACCATGACTCCGAGAGTAGTTCATAATAATAAAATCAGCTCTCCTTACCTCTCAGCGAATCCTGATGCCAACACACTACTGCCAGTCTATCTTTTCTGATCATAGAATTGCATTTTAATAGGGTGCTTCAGTTAGTTATAAATGCTTTATTTCTGGCACATGCGGTAAGAGCAGGAAAGAGGTAGGTTTGCAAACAGAAGTAGACAATAGCATTTCATTTTGTTGGCCAATTACTGATAGAAAGTTTCTATGACAATTTATCAAAACCTGCAGAATTTTCTGTTACTTTCAAATCCAGTTATGATTATTCATTAAAAGGTTTTTAGCATAATAATTTCTTCCTGGTTATCAAATAAATAGGATGGTTGGTGACTCAGGCTCATTTAAAATTGTGATACATGAAATTCTCTAAAAACTAGTTTTATGGAACTAACTAGAATAACATACTGTCTTACTTATGCTTATGAGCAGATTGTCATTTTATTATTAAAAATAAAATTTTGCAATCAAATTTATTTTTTGTATACACATTTTTCATTGAAAATCAACCTTTCTATGGTCTTTAGAATGATAGCTTATGCACTAAAAAGAAATAAGTGGTTTAAAAAATTTTTTTTATAGTTTATTTATTTTTGAGACAGAGACAGAGCATGAGCAGGGGAGGAGCAGAAAGAGAGGGAGACACAGAATCTGAAGCAGGCTCCAGGCTCTGAGCTGTCAACACAGAGCCCGACACGGGCTGTGAGACCTGTGAGACCTGTGAGATCATGACCTGAGCCAAGGTCGGACACTTAACCGACTGAGCCACCCAGGCACCCCAGATATAAGTGGTTTAATGAAGCAAAGCTATAACATCTAATATTCAGATTCAAAATCTGAATTAGGTCTAAATTTATACACTCATCAATGAAGTAGAAAAACCCAACAATAAATTATATATTTAGCATTCTTTTTAAAATGCTTTTATTTCTATGGCTAAATAATACAAATTTAGACTTACATAAATTTATTAAAAAATTGTACAAAATTATACTTTCTTCCACTTAAGCACAATCACTCTTAGCATGACTAGTGTATGACAATGTGACATTTTACATTTTCTGATGTGATATGTAATAAGTACATGTCACTAATGTACTATATTCTTGCCTCGAATATCTGGTCTTAATCCAATCATGAGGAGTTATCAAATGAATCCAGAATTTGGTAGACTTTACAAGGGAACTGACCTGGATCCTTTAAAGGACTCAGTACTATGAAAAACAGAACAAAATAAAAACAAAAGTAGGTTTTTACTTTTCTACTGTTATGTATTAAAAGAAACAAAAGTCCTATAACACTCAAAGACTGTGTAGGAACTTCAGTTAGAGCTTATGGATCTTATTACCTAAAAACAAAGGCATGAACGAATGATGAATAATTAAATAACTAATAAAATCAATGTTTTGTGAAATCAGGGAAATTTACATATGAAGTATATTTGTTATGATGTTTTTGTTTTGGTGATGATTAGGTTAATTTGGAAAACTGCTACAATTTTTGTAGATGAATACTGAAAATGAAGTGTCATGATGTCAGCAACTCAAGTCCAAATGATTTAGCCAAAAATGAGGGGTGTGTATGTCTGTGTGTGGATAGGCAGAGGAAGAGAGCAAGACAGTAGCAATCTTAGTAAACTATGAGTGAATTTATGCAAAGGATAGGCCAATATTTTTTGTATTTGTTTTTCAATTTCTCTGTAGATTTGAAAATTTAACTTAAAAAGTTGAGCAGCTATAAGCTATTATTAAAAAGTAACACTATTCTTTATTTTTATAGGCCCCCAAATGTTATATAGTACATTTTCCCCTTAAAGTTACCTTGATGCCATTCATTCTCTTTGAAAGACAGAACAATAGCCTTAATTTTATTTTGCGGTGACTCTGTTCAGATGACAACGGAACTCCAACAATGTGTAACTCTCTTCTACCTATGCCTATGATCAATAAAAGTACCAAAAGGAGCTCTACTGAAAATGTGCCTCCGGGATGTAAGATCATGGGTTTGTATTGTTGCTTGGCACAGAAAAATAAACTACTGGGAAGTCTACAGTTCCATTTAGCTTGAATCTTACATGTATGACTCAGGTCTTTCCAAAACGACTCCCCATTTAACTCCAAAATATTCCTTAACACAGTACAGGCACTTTGGAAGTTTAGTTAACTTTTCCTTATACACAATATATAAGAATGTGATATGTATTACAAAATTGATACAAAGACAAAACAGTTAAGTCTATTTACTTACTTAAAAATATTTCTTGATATTTACTCTAAGAAAGGTATTGTGTAGGCTACCATGGAAATTTTAGAGATGGTATGATCCAGGTCTTCCCTCTAAGGAATTTTCAGGGAAGCTAGAAAAATGAGACATTCCTGTTTTCAGGATAGTACCTTGTAAGTGACCTAACAAAGGTATAAATACATAATCTAAGAAGTCCAATGGCAAAAGGAATTTCCCTTGTTCCCTTGGAGAATAAGAAATTCTTTTGGAAGATGCAATTATGTGATCTTGACCTTATAGGGTATGCATGATTTTTAGGAAGGAAAACTTTTCTGAGGTCCAGCTAGAAAGTAGAAAATTGAGAAGCAGAAGAAATATTCCTTTATCCTACTTGAATACAGATGCATAGCTTATTAAAAATTTAACAACTAAGAAGCAGCTATATTATCCGTAATTCAACATAATCACATTTCACAAATTGAATTGGTGGGGCCAAGTTTTTTTCCAGACATAGCTTAAAAACACACCAGAGACTTCTGCATTGGGTCATAAGGGAAAAAACAGACTCAGGAATTATGTTACCACTAAAATCAACTAGAAAACTACACAAAACATATGGAAAAAATATTTTCTGAAATTTAACAATAAGTAGTACAGGGCTGTGCTCCCTGAGAGATGAGAAGGTACAAGTGAGATGAGTCCTGTCATTTCTCCTAGCTTTCTTCCTAAATGTACTTTCCAGACCCAGGTCAAGGAGGGGCACTTTAAGCAGAGCATGGCATTTCTCTTGAGATGAGGAAAAAGATGATGTTCAAAGAGGTCAAAGCAACTGGACTTTGTACTAACATAATGAGAAAGGAAAGACATATGTATGAATCAAAATGGACCTGAAAGAGCTGACACATAGAACTGCTGAAGTGAAAAATTTTACCAGATGATATCAACACATTAGAGACTGCAGAAGAAAAGATTAGTGAACATGAGCAAACAACAGTACAAATTAGCAGTAGTGACGCACAAAGAAGCTGACTGAAAAATAATGAGGAGTACCTCACTGATGTGTGAAAACTATTAAGAGGTTAAATACATGTCATTGGACTCATTAAAGGGCAAGGGTCAGAAATAATATTTGAAAAAATAATGATTAGAAGCTTTATGAATTTAATAAAAGCTATAAATCCACAGATCCAAGAAACTCAGCCAACTCTAACCAGTATAGACATAAATAAAACCACAACAAGGCACATTTCTATCAAATTACTAAAAACTAGTTACAAAACATCTTAAAAGCATAAACACAGGGAAAACAGTAATGATCATGCACATCTTGTTAGAAATAATGCAACTCAGAAGACAGTGCAATGACATCTTTAGTGTTTGAAGCGGGGAGAGAACCTGTCAATCTAGTTTTATCTAAAAATGAAAGAAAAAAAGATATTCCAGACAAAAAATACAAGAAAATTCATTAACAGAATAACTTTGTTATAAGAAATGGTAAAGGGAGTTAGCAATGTGCCTATAAAACAAGCCTCAATGCATTTAGAACAATTGAAATCTTATAAATCTGACTAGCATGGAATATTTCTTATATTACAACTAACTGAACAATATCCAAGATGTCCTCCAAATATAAGAAATTAAACACCACAATGGTGAAAGAGGAAATCACAAGGGTAATTAAAAAATATTTCTAGGGACGCCTGGGTGGCTCAGTTGGTTAAGCGTCTGACTTTGGCTCAGGTCATGATCTCGTGGTTCATGGGTTTGAGCCCCACGTCAGGCTCTGCACTGACTGCCAGCTCAGAGCCTGGAGACCTGAGTTTCATATTCTGTATGTCCCTCTCTCTCTGACCCTCCCCTGCCCATGCTGTCTCTTTCTCTCTCTGTCTCAGAAATAAACAAAACATTTTTAAAAATTCAAAATAAAAAATATTTCTAAATAAACAAGAAAAAATGCAACATAGCTATAGTTGTAGGGTACAATTATAAGTGTAGAATGTTAAAAATTTTAGCTCTAAATGTTTACATTAGAAAGGGAAATTTAAAATCAATTTTTTAAGTTTCCAGCATAAGAAGGTGGTGGGGGGAAAGCAAAATATACTGTAAGAAGCTGAAGGAAAGAAACAATATAAAAGTCAATAAAGCAGAAAATGGCAAAAGAATAGAGAAATTAAGTTACACAAGGTGTTAATTTTCTGCTTCCATAGTCCTCAGCCGACTTTATCTTCAAAGCCCGCAAAATAATGTCAACTCACATGGCCTCTTTTTGACCTTATATAGTCACATCTCTCTCTGACTCAGCTGCAAATTTCTCTACTCTTAATGATCTATAGAATTATTTTGGGTCTACTCAGAAAATCCAGGATAATCTTCTGCCTCAAGATCCTTAACCCCAATCACACTGACAAAGTTCCTTTGCTATATAAATAATATACTCATAGATGCTGGGACTAGACAATTGTCTCTTTTCTTTCCCAAAGAAAGAGTGAGAAAGAAAATTAATTAAAATGTAAAATATTTCGAGGAAGCAGGAAGAACCAAAAATTGTTTTAACAAGGCTACCCTTTTAAAATAATGAAGCACTTAAAATTCTTTCATGGGATTGGCTGGATCCAAAACTCTGCAAACGTCCTCCTCTCGCTTTTTACTTTCAAGCCTGTAACCCAACTTTATCAGCCTAACAAATGAGAGAGGATACTAAAACTAAATTTTAAATATAATCATTATTGGAATGAATTTAAGGTTATATTATCTTTTTGGTTGAAAGCTAACAAGCAGGTGACTTATGCATCACTGCATGAAGTAAGCAGGTTAATGCATCATTGGATTTGGAATTAGCAATTTTTTTCCTTTCCTACATGGTTATTTTTTTATTGTTTAAATTATGTCTCTTATGCATTTACTTATTAATTCAAGAAATATTTGTCCAACAACATTGACTGTGTGTCAAGCATAGTGATTAGCCCTGAGGACAGGGTAAAGAAGATTCTCAAAGGACTCACAATATTGGCTTTCAAGAGAATAAACTTTCCCTGAGGAAAAAGTGCTCATCTACTGAATGATGAAATGCTCACCTACTGATGCCGAAGGAATGTTTATCAGAGAGGGCAGCTGACCATCCAGCCAGGCCCTAGAGATTACCTCGGTGAATTTGTAAAGGTCTAGGTCACAGTTCTCAACTTTACAGGCTGATAAAAACAATATTGTCAGTGCTCTAAACGTAACCAATGTCAAGAAGGCCAATAGTGTTCAAGGAAGCAGGTCATGTAAACGTACTCCATCACAGTGAGAATCTGAGCCTTCAGGCAGATTGAACAGTTGTGGCAGCTGACACATTCCATTTAGGAAGTTACGTCCTGAGTCAATCACCACAAATATTGTTCTCTGTGTCCTACATTTTCTAACACTTTTATCATTGGTCAAACCTTCTCATCTTCAGTCTTTTGTCCAGATATAGGGATACTATCGGTGAAGTTATACCCTACTCTTAACTGGACAGGAAATCACTTGAGAAGAAATTAGAAGTTTTATTAACTTTAAGAATGAGTTCCGTTTGTTTCTAAAACTTTCTTCTCAGCTTATTGTCTGTCAAACATATCCCTATAATCACTATTTTAGAAACATTTAAGGATTTCTAGAGGAGAAGAAACACCTGAGAATCTACCTGAATTTAAGAATGATTTAAACTAGCCATAAAAAGTTCTAATTCTTGGGGAACCTGGGTGTCTCAGTCAGTTGAGCATCTAACTTCAGCTCAGGTCAATACCTCACAGTGCATGAGTTCGAGCCCCACATTGGTCTCACTGCTGTCAGAACAAAGCCCACTTCAGATCCTCTGTGCCCCCTCTCTGCACCCCCCTTGCTCACTTTGTCTCTAAAATGAATATAGCTTTAATTCTTTAGTTAATGTAAGGCATGTAGTAAATGCCATGCCTATTTTTCCTCTTAGCTCTATAAATTAATTTAAAATAAATCTCTTAACTGTGTAGCATCTTTAAAGGTGTTTTCTCTGAAGAACTGCCTTTGAGTTCTCATCACAGGAAATATCTGCTCATTCATTTTCCTGTAGTGTCAGTTCAGGAGGAAAATATCTGTCCATTATGGAAGCCTTTAAAAATTCTGCTTGCAGAAGCAAAACTTTTTAAGAAGCAGGTATAGTTTTTATTTAAGTATAGCAAAAAAATGGTAAAGTACATAAATCTTAAGTATATATTGATGAATTTTAACACATTTTTGTAGCAATATAACATTATATTACTTCAGGGGAAATTGAGCACAGTGGAAAACCCAAGTGTATTTCAGCAAATACTTTCCTAAAAGCTGCGTAAAGCCAACATTTTTAGTTGAGTAAAAAATGCTCTAAGTTTCTCCTTCAAAAAAAAAAAAAAAACCTAAACCAGTTTTAGAAACTGAATCTCTATATGATAGGCACAAAGGGTTTCAAAAAGAAAATGATGAAATTTCTATTAATTTTCCCAATGCTTACATTAGCCATAGTAAAATAAAAAGTATATTTGCTAAGTTTAAAATCAGAAGACTTGAGTTCAAATATCTGGTGAATGACACAAAACCTCAGTTTACTCATCTATAAAATGAGGGTAATATATGCTAATGGTAAGTATCTCCTAGAAGAATTAAATGAGATAATGTAGGTGTTCTAGAAGAATATACTGCACAATCCTTGACTGATGGTAGTCACACACTAAAAGTTCATGTCCTTGCTCATATCTATTCACACAGGTATGTTGATACTTTTTTTTTTATTTTCATGCTGTGATATTAACAGCCTCCCCAGATTTGGAACTCATTCATAACCCTTTTAGCAACCATGGTTTTAATAGCTCCAGCAGGATATATTTATCTCATTTGAAATTAGCAAATTTCCTGGCTTCAGTGCAGAGCATTTGAAACTCATATTAGTATCAAGAATAGTCAAAAGCATATTACTTATTATTTTTGCTTTTACTTCAATAAAAGGTTAAATTTCCTTAGCAAATAAATGCTAATTATTGATTCTGTTATTTTAAAATATTGATTATCTTTAGGGAGAAGAAGAGATAGGAGATGATTATTAATGATTCTTTTACCTCCAAGAATAGTATGTCACTGAGTCAGTTTATAATTTTGTTATTATATTAATCACAATTTGCTATTCCTGGCTGTTCAGCTTCTGACAACACTCATAAAAATTTCAATTTAGTCAACCTCACAGAAATTTATTAATCATCATATAGCGTGTGTGTATGTGAGTTCAGGTTTATGGTTGGCTATAGCAAAATGCCTCATAATCAGAATTATACCTCAATTTTTAGAAGATATAAATTACTGTTTTAAAAATTCTTACTCTATATGCCAGTGAAGTTTAATATCAAATTAATCAAATAATTAACTGCATATTTATATCCCTTTTGTATATCCTACAAGTTTCTTTTCTCAGATATTATATTTTTAAATGATTCTTTCTGACACAAGATTACCCTTTTTCACCAATAACACTGCCTGATGCAGGAAGGAAATGACAAAACTATAGATTTTCTATTTCTGTAAGCTCCCTGTTGTTTCTTGCATTCTCTCCAACCCCTCTTGGAAGTGGAGAAGGAAATTGTTACTGGATTGCCTCTTTGTTATTTCTGATCATTAAATGCAGGCTTGATAACAACAAGAAGATAGTATCAAGGCTGCTAATTGTAATAATAATATGACCAGAAATGAAAATTAATTTTAATAATAATTTTTCATTTTATTTGTCAAATTTGTCATGTTCAGCGTAAAGCAATTAAATGATTGTGTAAATTAACATATATTAAATATTCCCTTTATAAAATTTCTTGGAATATTAAAAATATTAAACCTCTAATACTAAACTCAAATAAATAGGTCTAATATTAATGATGACAGATATTACTAGGAATGTATAATGGTGCTTATTTCCTTTTGACAAAAAGACTTTGGGGGTTTTAAATCAAATTTTCCTTCTCTATGCAACCTCGCCTTGTATATTGGTAAGTTTTTCCTCATTATATAGAAACGCTCTAGTCTTTTCCTCTGTTTAAAAATCCTTTCCCAACAAAACATTGAAAAAGAGCGAAACTGGAGGACTGACACTACCCAACTTCAAGATTTACTATAAAACTAAAGTAATAAAATAAAAAGTGCAGTATTGTTGAAAGAATAGACAAATAGATCAACAAAACAGAGAGACTAGAAATGGAATCACATAAATATAGTTTACCTTTCTTCAACAAAAGACAATAAATGGAGAAGATAGCATTTTCAACAAATAGTGTTGAAACTGGATATCTACATGCAAAAGATATATACAGATGAAGACCTTATAGCCTTTATAGAAATCAAAATGGATCATAGGCCTACGTGTAAAACACAAAACTATAAAGCTTCTAGAAGACAGCCTATGAGAAAATCTAGACAAACTTAGGGATGGTGATGAATTTTTAGACATAACATCAAAGGCGTGATTCATGAAAGAAATAACTGATAGCCAAGACTTCAATAAAATTAAGAACATTTGCACTATGAAAGACCATGTCAATAGAATGAGAAGACAAGTCACAGATTGGGAGAAAACATTTGCAAAAGACTTTTCTGATAAAGGACTATTATCCAAAAACATACAAAGAACTCTTAAAACTCAAAAGAAAGAAACCAGCCCAATGAAAAGATGGGCAAAAGCCCCAATTGACATCTCATGTAAGAAGATATAGAGATGACAAATAAGTATATGAAAAAATGCTCCACATGACACATTATTAAGGAACTGTAAATGAAAACAAGATACACACTTATTACAATGGCCAAAATCCAAAACAGTAACATCAAATGCATGCCAGGATGTTGAACAAAGGGACTTCTATTCATTCCTGGGGTAATAAATTGCTGATAAAATGAAACAGCCAAACGGAAGATAGCTTAGCATGTCTTATAAAACTAAACATAATGTTACCATATGATCCAGCAATTATGCTCTTTAGTATTTACCTAAAGCAGCTGAAAACTCATGTCCAAACAAAATCTGCACATGGATGTTCATAGCAGCTTTTTCTCACAATTGCCAATACTTGGAAGCAACAAAGTTGTATTTCAGTAGGTGAATGAATAAATAAACTGTGGCATATTGACAGGACAGAATATTATTCAGCACTAAAAAATAAGTTATCAAGTCATGGAAAGACATAGAAAGAATTTAAATGCATATTATCAGTGAAAAAGCCAATATGCAAGCCTATATACTATATGATTCCAATGATATGACATTCAGGAAAAGGCAAAACTATGGAGACAGTGAAAACATCAGTGGTTTCAAAAAATTAGGGGGAAGGAAGGAATGAATTGGAAGGGCAAAGAGGATTTTCTAGGGCAATGGAAGTGTTGTATATACTACTGTAATGATGGACGCATGCTGGTATATTTGTCCAAACCCATAGAATGTACAACACCAGAACCCTAATGTAAACTATGAATTTTGAGTAATAATAATGTATCAGTATAGATTCACTGATTATAACAAATGCACCAGCCTGGTATGAATAGAGAAAGAAGAGTGGGGCAGTGTGAGAGGGTGAGGAATAGGAGCATATGGAAACTCTTCCACACAATTTTGCTGTGCCTGAAATTGCTCTTAAGATATAAAGTTTAGAATCTTTTTTTCTAAATCCTTGTAACTATACAGTTGAAGAGCTTTCGCTTAACCTTCAATTGGAAGTGATTGGTCTGCATCATAAATAATATGCTAAGAGGAAAATACCAAGAGAAACAACTAAAAGAATTCTTAAATTCAGGGTTCCAAATGATGAATAGTTTCAATGTAAATTATATGATCACAGACCAAGAGCACTATTTGACAGTACACATCTGTTTGAAAAGACATTTTTATAGACAAAACATGTAATTTTTTTTGAATAATATGCTTTTGAATTTATTAAATTATGAGAAAACATCACATTTTTAAAGTGACTTTAACAGCTTTATTAAGGTATGTTTTATATAAGTTCACCCATTTTAAGTGTACAAGTCAGTCCTAAAAGTGAAGCCACAGTTGTGCAATGTCAAAGTCATTACAGATCAGCACTGACAGGTGAATATTTGGAATATATTTTGATAATAGGGAACACTGACCTTGAATCCCAGTTAAGCAAAATCAATACCCCACTCTTCTTATTAGCAGACTTGTATTTAAAAAGTTATACTCCATTTCCGTTTCTTGAATTATTTAAATTTCATTTTAAAATTGTGGATATTAATCTTTTAAAAAACTTTTTCTAGACACATGATTCCTTTCTTTTTTGTGTCACTGCTTCTTAACATTTGTGTGTTGTATGTTGCTTTACTTTTCATCTCCATGACCTATTTATAACAGGAAGTCTGACCTCTTAATCCTCTTCAAAGAGATGTCTTTATTCTCCTTCCTAGTCACACTCAACCTCATCCCTCTGTCTTTCGTCACTTTATCTGCACAACAGCAACCTGTTTCCTGATAAACTCCTGGGGACCCTGTCGCTTCCCCACTATAGCCAGTGGATATTGCCAGTCTTATTTCATTTGCTGTATCATAAACATTCCTCTCCTTAAAATGGCCTTCTTCCTGTGGCCGTCTCAAAATCCTTGACCTTCCTGCTACTTCTCAGGCTTCTTTTTCCCTTGCCCTCCTCTTTTACTTACCTGTTCTCCAGAGATCTCTTTTCTGCCTTCACCTTCATAAACATTGCCTCCTGATGGATTTCATTAATTTCAAAAACTTCAATCTTCAATTTCCGTATTGATTGTAGTTAATCCCAGGGATATATTTTTAGGGTATATCACATTTTCTCTTAATATAACATATTATCCACATATCTGGCATCCTTATGGTCATCTCCCTTTGGGGGTCTCATGGAATCTCAACCTTGGTATGTGCAAATTTGAGCTTATTATTCTCAATCAGGAATGGTGATTCCTCCTCTATTTCTTAGTGAAGGATGTTGTCATTTCCTGTTATATGGCCATTAACTTGGGATCACTGTCTTCTTTCTCTCATCACTAACATCCAGTTTGATCTTACTGATTCTTCCTCCTACATATGACATAGAGTCTAGTTCTTCTTTTGTACCTCCCCAAGATGCAAGGATATCACCATCATCCTTTATCTGGATCATGGAAATAGCCTCCTAATTGGTCCCTCTGACTCTAGCACAGTGTGTACACCACACTGAGTGTTTTATTCTAAAATTTAAATCTTGTGCAGGCCATCCCATTTCAGGGGGCACTAGCGAGAAGAGAAGATTTGTTATTTCTTAGGTTGGCATGTAGAAGAATTTTTCCACTACATCTTGTGCTCTTGCACTATACTGTGACATTCACTTTTCCCAAAATAAGTGGAGTTTATTTCATTGGTGACTTTGGGAAAAGTAACTGCTCATTATGATTCAAATATTTCCCTTCTCATCCTCTTGGGAGTCAGATTCTTACCACAGTCATCCCTGCTGATCTGTTCCTCCACTCCTGTCCCTCTAGGAGACTGTGATTTTCTACTACTCCCTTATATCTATATATCAAGTTCTGGCATTCAGATTAAGGAAGTATATATTATGTCTGTCTGCATACCTAAGCATCATATGTTAACCTAACCATTCAGTAATAAAAGAAATATTTTATTTTCAATCTTTCTTACTCCATGTCCTATTTCACAATTAGTTAAAAAGTCCTATGGGATAAGTTTTGCTATTTATTGGGCCCCATCAGGCCCAACACCTGTTTTTTGCCAGCAAAATTAAGAGGCAGACAAGGATGGCTTTGGGGAGAAAAATAATAGACTGAGACTTTTGTCAGGAACTCTGGTTTGATAGCAGTTTAACAAATGGGACACTTTTACCTTAGTTATTTGCCAAGAGTTATGTTGTACCTTACAGTTGTTTTTCAAGGGTGTGACTCTGGCTTTTATCTTCTGTCCTCAGCAGATAGCTTCAGACAGTCTACCAAAAGCTGTTTTTCTAGAGGCAGAACTGAACTTCTATGAGCAGATTTACTGAGAGTTTAGCAAATATGAGCCTTATTCTGTGGGCTGTGAAAGGCCTTGGAAAGAGTTGCAGAAAGCCTGCCCAAATTCCATCTCTTTGTGGTTACTTTCTAAATTTAAAAAATTTTTAATATTTATTTTTTGAGAGAAAGAACATGAGCAGGGGAGGGGCAGAGTGAGACATAGAATCCAATGCAGGCTCCCGGCTCTGAGCTGTCAGTACAGAGCTCCACACAGGGTTCAAAATCATGGACCACAAGATCATAACCTTAGGCAAAGTTAAATCAACTGAGCCACCCACACGCCCCTCTTTTACTTTCAAAGTATATTCTGGTCCAGAGGAGGGGACGGTAGAACATCTAATATTATGGATTCCAGTGACTGAAGGGCCACACTTACCATGTGATTTCAGATTGGCTCTTGATTTGTTAATTTAAAATCTTTGAACATGGCTCTAGGATTCTAAGATCCAACATTGTCTTTACCCATAGAAGGTTGCATGATTTTATAAATAAATAAGGAATGAAGTCCCTTGTTTTGAAAAGAATCTGTGATTTCCTTTCTGTAAATATAAAGGCCGTTTACAAAGCCTTTGCCTGAAATGCCATCTCTTTGATGGTTTAAAAAATACAGACTTTTATTTTACCATCAGAACAGAGAATGAGAAATTAAGATAAAAATGAAAGAGGAAGGAAAATCTTCCTTTAGGAAAAAGATGGAGATCTTAAAGAAGAGATTAGATTATGGCAATGAGGTTGTGGGATGCTAGGATAGACCTGATAAGCAAATACAACAGGGGAGAAGAAATGTACTAGGAGAAATTGGTCTTAATTAAAATTTTAGAAAATGAGATTATTTCTTCCTTTACTAGATCAGTAACTAATTGAAGGCCTCAATAAATTTAACAGAAGAAAAGCAAAATCTCTGAGAGCAGTTGTCAGAATCATGAACACAATGGAAAGTGCCTTCTGGAAGTCACAAATAGAGCCTATAGTACCAGTTCCTGGGGAAGACATCCTTCAAATACTGAGGTAGTTATAATAAGAGTTATAAAACATCAAGCATATTTGTGAAAGGAAAAAATATCAGAATATTTTCAAGGTATTATTAGATAAATTTTTAAAGTAATACAGTCATTGTAAGTAGAATTTGTGTCCCGAACCTGGATCACTTCTGAGAACTCTAGATTCATATCAAATGGACTACTTCTATTTCCCTTTGCTCTCAAATAGGCAACTCACTTTTAACACCTCCTAAGCAAATTATATCCACTCCTACGATGTCACCCTCAGTCTTCATCATTTTTAGTTGAGGAGGCAAAATCATTAGATATAGCCTAAATTCTTTCTTTTTATACCCACACCCAATCTCTCAGCAAGGACTACTGACTAGGCATTCACAATGTGTCTAGAATGTAGCCACTTCTATTCGCCTCCACTGCTGCCATTCTGGCCAAAGCTCAGATGACTATAGTTGTTCCCTAACTACTCTTCCTGCTTCTACCTTTACACCCACATAATTCATCCTTAGCAGAGAAGCCAGACTCAAACTTTGAAAGCAGATCATCACACTGACGTCGCTTTGCTCAAAACCCTCCAGTCCCTGCCGTAACTCTTACATATATACAAGAAGTGAAACAAAATTGTTAAACATATTACCCATAGCTATAAAAATAAAATACTTGCATATTCTTTGACCTAGTAGTTCCACTCCTAGCTATATAACCAATACAAATATGTACAAAATATATGCGCAAGAATATTCATAGCATCACAAATAGCTCTAAACTGGGAAAAGGTACAAATAGTCATTTATAGCAGAATATATGCATGAATTGGAGAACATGTTGATTTATGTCACTCTGGGAAATTTTATGAGAGAAACATTAAGCATGTCACACACAAAAAAGAAAGCAATAAATTACAGAAAATAGCAGTTGCTTTAAAGGTGTTAGAAAAAGAAAGAAACCAAATTAAGCATATATATCAAAGTATTAGAAATTCAACTGAGCCTTCTCACAAGTAATGGGGGACAGCATAAGGGAACAACAACAAACCCCCAAAATACTTAAGTAAACAAGTGCAGAAAACATGTACCATAAAGAAATCAGCTTAAAGATCTGGAATGTAAATACAGTGAAGAAAACTGTGTGAGAATGTGACAGAGCTATTTGTTCTCAGCAAGTACTTAAGGTTTTAAACACTACAGTGTAGATTAGGATTCTGGTGAAATTTGAGAATATTTCCAGTTTGGAGAAATGTGAGATCAGGAAGGAAATCTTCTCAAGGCATTAGGTTTTATAGGTCTAATTAAGCTACTGTGCAGTAAGCAGATTCCACTATGCCACTGTGTCAGAGGACACAAGCTATTCACAAGACACAATAAAGAGTTCATGGCTAGTAGAGCCCACCGCAGTATCACAGCATGCTGCCAGAAGTATGGAGCTCAGTGAGGAAATGGGAAAGAAATGGAAAAGAAAGGCATATCTGAAAAGACCCGGTAACTGTGGTGGCCACCAATGAAATGTCTAACATCAATAAAGCAGATGCTATTCTTTCACAGCCAAAAGAGCATGCAGATAGTTTTTTCTTCTACATCTGTGAATTTTCTAATAAAAAATTATCCTCTTGATGAGATATTGCCGTACACTGAGTATAAGTTCACTGGGCATGGATTCCAGACATCTGCCAAGACTGAACAGAGAAAATTTTCTCCTTTATTCCCATGCTCCTTTCCCCAGCACATTCTTAAAATTACCAACTTTAAAGTCAACACAGCTGTCATGGGTGCCAGGGAGGGAAGAAAGGAGCTGGGGATAAGAGTGTTTATGTGAATATTTCAGGAAGAATCATTAAACCATAATTTTTATTACTGAAACCAGAAATAGTGGAAAAGGAGTAAGCATTCCAGTATTTCAGGATTTTATTATACACATCACCACTCAGCTGTGATACAGAAGTAAATATTGGTATTTTACAAGCTAAATAACTCTAAATTGTGACAGTGATAAACCAATAGTCTTTGTCCATAGTGATATCACACAGCAATTCCCACATGAGTTTTCTCTTTACCTTTTACTTTCATACACATAGTTTTGTCATTCTTGGAACAAAATTAGTACCCAAATAAATATGTAAATTCTAGATAACCATTTGAAAGCTTTTTGAAAATCCTTATAATAGTGAAAGAAATAGAATTTATTTTATTTTCTAAAACCAGTCTGAAAAGAAAGAAAACCCAATATTACAGGCTTTGGCTATTAGAGATTAGAAACTTCAATTTTTTTAATTTAAAACACTAATTCAGATACCTATTTTCTTAGTGTATTTTATATGACTATATAAATTTGTATTCATATTCACTGAAGAAATGAACCTCTTAAAAATTACATGCATTTATAAAATAAAACATGCATTTATCTGAAAAGATAAACAAAACTGGTAAACCCTTAGCCAGACTCATCAGGAAAAAAAAGAGAAAAGACTCTAACAAATAAAATCAGAAATGAGAGAGAAGAAGTAATAACTTATATCACAGATGCAAAGGATTACAGAGAGTACTATGAAAAATTGTCTGCCAACAAATTGGATATCCCAGAAGAAATGGATCAATTCCTAGAAACATATAATCTTCCAAAATTGGATCAAGAAGAAATAGAAAATCCCAACAGACTGATTACAGATAATAAAATTGAATTGGTAACCAAAAAATTACCAAAAAATGAAAGTCCTGGGGTAGATTCATAGGTGAATTCTACCAATCATTTAAAAAAGAGTTAATATCTATTCTTCTCAAACTATTGCCAAAAAAAAGAAGGAAAAGAAGGAAAACTTCCAAACACATTCTACAAGGCCAGCCAGCATTGCCCTGATACCTAAGTCAGACAAAGACACCACAAAAAAGAGGACTGTTATAACAACTGTTATAAATGCAAAAAATCCTGAAAATATTAGCAAACTGCATACAACAATACATTAAAAAGACCATTCATCATGATCAAGTGGGATTTATTCCAGAAATGTAAGGATATTTCAGTATTCACAAATCAATGTGATACACATTAACAAAATGAATGATAAAAAATCATACAATAATTTCAATAGATGAAGAAAAAACATTTGACAAAATTCAACATCTATTCATGAAAAAATTTCAATAAAAACGACATTAGATGGAATATACCTCAACATAATAAAGGCCACATTGAGAACCCAGGACTAACATCATACTAACTGGTGAAAAAATGAGAGCTTTTCCTCTAAAATGAAGAACAAAATAAAGATGTCCATTCTCATCACTTTTATTAGACATAGTACTAAAAGTCTCAGCCACAGCAATCAGCCAAGAAAAAGAAATAAGAAAGAGCCATGTTGGTAAGGAAGAAGTTAAACTGTCACTATTTGTAGATGACATAATATTGTACATAGAAAATCCTGGACAGCTACTTGTATAAAAATGAAAATGGATCCCTACACATAAATTCAAAATAGATGAAAGACCTAAATGTGAGACAGGAAACCATCAAAATCCTAGATGAGAACACAGGCAGTAATTTCTTTGACATAGACCATAGCAACATTTTTATAGATGTGTCTTCTAAGGTGAGAGAAACAAAAGCAAAAATGAACTATTGGGACTACATCAAAATAAAAGATTTTGCACAGCAAAGGAAACCATAAACCAAACAAAAATGCAACCTGATGAATGGGAGAAAATATTTGCAAATGATATATCCAATAAGGTATTAATATCCAAAATATATAGAGAACTTATACAAGTCAACACCAAAAAGAAAAACAATCTCATTACAAATGGACAAAGAACCTGAAAATACACTTTTTTAGAGAAGATATGTAGGGGGGTAAAGACACACAAAAAGTTGCTCAACATCATTAATCCTAAGGAAAATGCAAGTCAAAACCAAATGAAATATCACATTATCCCTGTCAGAATGGCTAAAATCAAATGACAAAAATTAAGTATTGGCAAAGATATGGAGAAAAAGGAACTCTTATGTACTGCTGTTGAAAATATAAACTGGTGCAGCACTGTGGAAAATAATACAAGCTTACTCAAAAAATTAAAAATAGAGGAGCACCTGTGTGGCTCAGTAGATTGAGTATCCAACTCTTGATTTCTGCTCAGGTCATGATCCCAGGTTTCTGGGATCAAGCCCTGCATCAGGCTTCATACTAAGTGTGGAGCCTACTTAAGATTCTCTCTCTCTCTCTCTCTCTCTCTCTCTCTCTCTCCCCATTCCTCCTTCACTCCCCCCTCCCCCATTTACTCTCTCTAAAAATAAAATAAAACAAATAGAAATGCTATATGATGCAGTGATTCCACCACTGGATATTCACCCCCCAAAAATTAAAACACTAATTTGAGAAGATATATATGCTCCTATTGATATTGAAGTATTATTTATAATAGTTAAGATATTGAAGCAACCTAAGTGTCTACTGATAGATGAATGGATAAAGATGTGGTATGTATGTACACACAAACACACACACACACACACACTGTTAACACTTACACACACAAATGCAATAGACTATTATGTAGCTATAAAGAAGGGTGAGATCATGCCATTTGAAACAACATGGATGAATTTAAGGATATTATGCTAAGTGAAATAAATCAGACTGAGAAATACAAATATCATACAATTTCACTCCTGTGGAGTCTAAAAAACAAAACAAATGAAAAACCAAAATGCAGAATCAGACCTAAAAACACAGAGGAGAAACTGATGTTTGCCAGAGAGGGAGGATAGGCTAAAAGGATTAAGGAGGGGGCACCTGGGTGGCTCAGAAAGTTAAGCATCTGAATTCAGCTCAGGTCATGATCTTGCCATCCGTGGGTTCAAGTCCCGCATTGGGCTCTGTGCTGACAGCTCAGAGCCTGGAGCCTGCTTTGGATTCTGTGTCTCCCTCTCTTTCTGCTCCTCCCTAGCTCGGGCTCTGTTTCTCTCTGTCTCAAAAATAAATAAATGTTAAAAAATGTTTTTTTAATAAAAATAAATGGGTTAAGGAGGAGACATAGACCTCCATTTATAGAATAAGTCACAGAAATAAAAGGCACTGCACATGGAATAAAGTCAATGATATTGTAATAGCAGTGTGTGATAACAAAGGTTATCTACACTTGTGGTGAACATAGCATAATGTATAGAGATGTTGAATCATTATATTGTACACCTGAAACTAATATAATATTGTGTGCCAACTATACTAAAAAAAAAAAGGCATAAAAACACCAAGAAACATGGATTTATCTAGTATGTAAAAATAAGATAGATATATCAAATTTCAGTTTTACTGATATATGTATGTCTATTATTGGCAAATTATTAATGAAAATATTTCAACAGCTTGATGATATTCCAACATTATGTGATTTAATAATCTAATTTTGGAAGCTAATGGAGATAAGAGACCTGTTAGTTTTTTGAGTCAGTTCATTCCATTAGACAATTATGTTCCTAAGGTTTATTTCTTTTATAAGATTTTTTAAATGTTTTTTTATTTATTTCTGAGAGAGAGAGAGAGAGAGACAGCATGAGCAGGGGAGGGTCAGAGAGAGGGAGACACAGAATTTGAAATAGGCTCCAGGCTCTGAGCTGGCTGTCAGCACAGAGCCCAACTTCGGGCTCAAACCCACGAACCATGAGATCATGACCTGAGCCTAAGTCGGACGCTAAACCGACTGAGCTACCCAGGCGCCCCTAATGTTTCTTTCTTTCTGAGAGAGAGAGAGATAGAGAGAGAGAGAGAGAGAGAGAGAGAGAGCACACGAGAACGAGAGCGAGAGAGCAGAGGAGGGGCAGAGAAGAGGAACAGAGGATCCAAAGCATGCTCTATGCTGACAGCAGAGAGCCAGATGCGGGGCTCGAACTCACGAACTGTGAGATCATAACCTGAGCCGAAGTTGGATGCTTAACCGACAGAGCCATCCAGGTATCCCCCATTGACAATTCTTAAAATGAGAGAATTCCTTAAGTAGAGATTATTTCTGGTAAATAAGGACACCATGTAATGTGTCCTCTATCATTTACAGTAACAGATATAAAATCTTCTTCTACTATAAAACAGTCTACCATTATATACAAAAGCAGATAATATAATCTGGGAATTCCAGAACATTGCTTAGTTAGCCAAAGTCCCTCTTAAGTTGAAAGCATAACCAAATTCAATCCTTCATATGTAGTCTGACCTGCGTGGAGTTCCAAAGACTATTCTCATCCCCTGCACCATAATGCTATCAAATATTAATTCTAGTTATTGTCAGTACACTAATAAACACATTCAGTAAAGTTGCAGGATATAAAAGTCAATACACAAAAGTCAATTGAGTTTATACATACTAACAATCAATAATCCAAAAAGGAGATTAAGAAAACAATGTCATTTACAATATCATTAGAAAGCATAAAATACTTACGGATAAACTTAAGTAAGAAGGTGAAATCCTAGGGCACTGAGTGGCTCAGTTGGTTTACTGTCTGACTCTTGATTTTAGCTCATTATGATCTCACTGTTGAGACAGAGTCCCAAGTCGGGCTCTGCACCAGCAGAGTGGAAACTCCTCTCTCTCTGTCCCTCCCCCACACATATGTGATCTCTATCTCAAAATAATAAACAAACTTTTAAAAAAGTGAAAGCCTGAAAACTATAAAATATTGATAAAAGAAGTTTAAAAGGCACAAATTAATGGAAACACATCCTGTGTTCACGGATTGGAAGACAATATTGTTAAAATATCTATACTACGCAAAGTGACCTACAGAATCAATGCAATCCCTATCAGATTTTTTTTCAAATCTATTTGAAATAGAAAAGTCTATTCTAAAGTTAATTTGATATTTCAAAGGACTACAAATTACCAAAGCAAGCATTAAAAAGAACAATGTTGGAGGTCTGATACTTCCTTCCCCAAAACATTAAAAAGCTACAGTCATTAAAAAAGTGTGGTACCACATAAAGACAGACATATGAACCAATGGAAAAGAACAGAAAGCTCAGAAACAAATCCTCATGTATATGGTCACCTCATCTTTGACAAAATGTGTCAATACCACTTAACAGGAAAAGAATAATCTGTTCTACAAATGATGCTGGAAAAACTGGATATTCACATCCCAAAGTAACCAAAACAAAGTTGACTCAAACTATATACTAAAATTATTTCAAATGGATTAAAAGGCTAAATGAGAGACCCGAAAATTATAAAATCCTAAAATAAAACATAAAGAAAAGCTTCATGACATTGAATGTGACAAAGATATCTCAGACATGACACTGAAAGCATAGGAAATAAAAGCAAAAACAGAGAAATGGTGATACATTATACTTTTAAAAATCTGTACAAAGGACACAATCAATGGAGTGAAAAGACAACCAACCTATAGAGTGGGAGAAAATATTTACAAATCGTATATCTGAATAGGTGCTAATATCCAGACTATAGAATGAACTCCTACAACTCAACTATAAACAAGCAAATAGTGTGATTAAGAACTGAGCCAAACAATGAGAAAGAATGAAATCTGGCCCATGTCTAGCAACGTGGATGGAACTTGAGGGTGCTATGCTGAGCAAAAGAAGTCAGGCAGAGAAGGACAGATACCATATTATTGCACATATAGGAGGATTAGGAGGAGCTTAACAGAGGACCGTGGGGGAGAAGAAAGGGAAAAATAGTGGGGGAGAGGGAGGGAGGTAAACCATGAGAGACTCTTGAATGCCAAGAAAAAACTGAGGGCTGATGGGGGTGGGAGGGAGGGGAAGGGGGGTGATGGGCATGGAGGAAGGCACTTGTGGGGATGAGCACTGAGTGTTATATGGAGACCAACTTGACAATAAACTTTTTTTAAAAAAAGAACTGAGTCAAAAACCTGAGTAGACATTATTCTGAAGATTATATAGAAATGACAAACAAGCATATGAAAAGATGTTCAACATCACCCACTATTAGAGAAATGTATATCAAAACTACAATAACATACCACTTCATACCCATTAGGAGGAAATATTTATATATATACATTTTTAACAGGAAAAAAGTACTGCTGAAGATATAGAAAAAGATAGAAAATGTGGAACCCCTGTGCACTTTCAGTGGGATTATGAGATGGCAAAACCCACTTTACCATTAAAGCACTATAACAGTTACTTAAAAAATTAAGAATAAAAATAAGATCCAGCAATATCACTTCTAAGTATCTGTCCAAAAGAAAGAATTGAAAGCTGGGTCTTGAAGAGATATTTGCACATCATGTTCACAATGGCATTATCCACAGTAGCCAACTAGAAGCAATCCAAATACCCATCAACAGTGAACAATACAATGGAATGTTATTCAGTCTTAAAAGGAAAGAAAATCCTGTTACATGTTACAACATGAATGAACCTTGCGGTGTTATGCTAAGTGAAGTATATCACAGAAGGACAAATTCTGTGTCCTTCCACTTATATGAAGAATCTAAAGGAGTCATTTGATAGAAACAAACAGTATAATGTCAGGTACCAGAGGCTAAGGGCAGGAAGAAATAAAGAGTATTGTTAAATGGTATAGAGCTCAGTTTTGCAAGGTGAGCAAAGTTCTGGAGATGTTACACAATCAACGTGAATATATAGTTCAAAATACCACTGAATTGGACCCTTAAAAATGGTTAAGATGGTAAATTTTATGTTATATGCTTTTAACACATTTTTTCCATGTTTTAATCTAAATTCCAGTTAGTTAACATACAATGTAATACTAGTTTCAGGCGTGGAATTTAGTGATTCATCACTTACATACAACACCCAATGCTCATCATAACAAGTGTCCTCCTTAATACCCATCACCTACTTAATCCATATGCCTGCTCACTTTCCCTCCAGCAACCAGTCTGTCTTCTGGTTTGCATCCTTTTCTCTTATGTTTATCTGTTTTGTTTCTCAAATTCCATGAGTGAAATCCTACGGTATTTGTCTTCCTGACTGACTTATTTCACTTAGCAGAATACACTCTAGCTCCACCCATGTCATTGCCAATGGCAAGATTTCATTCTTTTTATGGCTGAGTAATATTCCATTGGATATGTATAAATTACATCTTCTTTATTCATTCATCAGTTAATGGACTTTTGGGGTCTTCACCTAATTAGTTTATTATGGATAATGCTACTATAAATATTGGGATGCAGGTATCCTTTCAAGTCAGTTTTTTTTTTAATTTTTTAATAGTTTTTATTTATTTTTGAAACAGAGAGAGACAGAGCTCAATGAGTGGGGGAGGGGCAGAGAGAGAGGGAGACACAGAATCTGAAACAGGCTCCCGGCTCTGAGCTGCCTGCACAGAACCCAATGTGGGGCTCGAACCCACGAACTGTGAGATCATGACCTAAGCTGAAGTTGGATCTTTAACCGAGTGAGTCATCCAGGTGCCCCGAGTATTTCTGTATCTGCTGGATAAACACCTAATAGTGCAATTGCTGGATTGTAGGGTAGTTCTATTTCTAACTGTTGAGGAACCTCCATACTGTTCTCCAGGGTGGCTGCACCAGTTTGCATTCCCACCAACAGTGCAGGAGCATTCCCATTTCTTCATACCCTCACTAACATCTGTTGTTTCTTGTGTTGCTCATTTTAGCCATTTTGATAGGTGTGAGGTTATGTCTCATTTTAGTTTTGATGTGCATTTTCCTGATAAGTGATGCTGAGCATCTTTTCAGGTGTCTGTTGGCCAATTGTATGTCTTCTTTAAAAAAAAAAAAAGAAAAGTCTTTTCATGTCTTCTGATCATGTTTTAATTGGATTATTCATTTTTTGGGTGTTGAATTTCAAAAGTTCTTTAGATATTTTAGATACTAACCCTTTATCAGATATGTCGTTTACAAATCTCTCCTTCCATTCTGAAGGCTGCCTTTTAGTTTTGTTGACTGTTTCCTTTGCTTTGCAGAAGCTTTTTACCCTGATGATGTCCCAGCAGTTTATTTTTGCTTTGTTTTTCATGCCTCTCAGGAGACACATCTGGTAAGAAGTTGCTATGAACTGATGTCAAAGAGCTTACATACTATCTGTGTTCTCTTCTAGGATTTTGATGGTTTCCTGCCTCATATTTAGGTCTTTAGCCCATTTTGAATTTATTTTTGTGTGTAGTGTAAGAAAGTGGCCCAGTTTCACTCTTTTGAAGGCTGCTGTCCAATTTTCCCAGCACCACTTTTTGAAGAGACTTTTTCCATTGGGTATACTTTTCTGCTTTGTCAAAGATTAGTTGACCATACAGTTTTGGGTTCATTTCTGAGTTTTCTATTCTTTTCCATTGACCTATGCGTCTTTTTTTTGTGCCAGTACCATACTGTTTTGATCACTACAGCTTTGTAATATAATTTCAAGTCCAGAACTGTGATGCCTTCAGCTTTGCTTTTCTTTTTCAAGATCGCTCTGGGTATTTGGGGTCTTTTTTGGTTCCATACAAATTTTAGAATTATTTGTTCTAGCTCTGTGAAAAATTTTAGCACAATTTTTAAAAACTCTGGTACAATTGAAGTTCACTAGGAACATGCACTCATATAATATTCTAATTTATTATGCATGAATTGCTATCCACCTTTTCAAAGCAGAAATCATGCTTTTTTAATAGAAGCCGAGACTATAGTCAAGGTAAATATCTCTGATGCAAAATTTAATGAGGTGTCAAAGAACTCAATATTTATGAGTATTGTTTTACTGTATTATTTTTAAGACACCCAAATTAATGCTGAAAATTCCATTATGAACAGAATTATTGACATTTAAATAAAGACAAAATCAGTAAAAGTGCCATGCCAAGCCATACTGAAGCCTAAGGCAAAAAGAAAAATTGGCACTATTGATCCCAGGTTAAATCTTTTTATCCCTATCCACTCTTAGAGGACTTTGCCCCAAACTTGCTAATAAGACTGAATTCATCTGATCTAAACCTCATCCCTTTCCTTCTCTTCACTTCAGAACCCAGAATCAACTTTTCCTTTATTCCCATCTCTGAGAGGTTCCCCCTGCAAGAATTTGGTACACTAGGACTCCTCTTCTGTCCCAGCCTCAGTCTTTCCCTTATTATGTATTTTTGTTGATGGAAAAATCTCACTCTCAGATACTCAAGAATACAAGTCTGAATCTGCTAAATATATGTGAATGCAATCTGAATTTGTTGAATCTAAGCCTTAAGTCTGCCGCTAATAAGACTGTCTTCTCTGTCAGCAGCTATAATAACCAGTAAATTGTAAATTCTAACTCTAACTCCAGATTCTAACTCAATTCAACATTTCTGTTCCTGCTGATGCTCTCTCCTTATTTTACATAACAGTTGTGTTTGCAACCACCCTTACCAATACCGTCTGCAGTGTGTTGCCAGTTAAACATTGTTAAAGTACCTACTTTACCACGCCATGCATTCATTGCTGCAGTGCAATCTCTGGAAGGAATTTTCTTTTTCTCTTCACTTCTGGACACTTTAGCCACTTTCCAAGAGCTAGCCACCTCCTTTATTAAATCTTCAGGGATAAACAAAGCTAGAAATAATCTCTCTGCCTCTATATGACTATGGGATTTTTGCATTAGTCACATGTAGTTTATTATTTTTTTAATTTATTTTAAGAGAAATGGGGGAGGGGCAGAGAGAGAAGGAGAGAAAAATCCAAAGCAGACTCTGTACTGTCAGTGTGGAGCCCAAAGCAGGCTCAGGCTCACAACCATGAGATCATGACCTGAGCTGAAACCAAGAGTCAGATGATTAACTGACGGAGCCACTCAGGTGCCCCTAGTCACATGTAGTTTAAATTCCTAGTTTTGGTCTTATTAAATGTCTCATCTGTTATAAATGGTAAGCTCTCAAAAGGCAAGGTCCATATATTTACAGTAAAACTTCATTTTGCAAGAATAATTTGTTCTAGATACATGCTTGTAGTCCAAAGCACATGTGTATCAAAGTGAATTTCCCCATAAGAAAAATTGGAAACTCTGATGATTTGTCCTACAACCCAAAAATATTCACATAAAAAGTTTTAAAATACTGCAATACAAAATAGCAAAGAAAATACAAAATATAGAGAAATATAAACAAATGAACCTGCGCTTCCCTTTGAAAACCTTTGTGGCTGCTGTGAGGGAGACAAGAGAGAGGAGGGTTATTGTGTAGGACGACAGTCATTGTCACTAATGGATGTTGACTACAGGACAGTATTAATAAACTCCTGTCATATACTGTATTTAATGTAACTGGCAGTAAAGCAGCAGAGGAAAGGGTCTCTATCTGCAGGCAGCCTGACCTAAACTGAAGCAAAGCATTCCTAAGCTTACTCTTATATGGAAAAGCAATGGACTGTCCATAGGTGCTTTGAGCTGACAAAAAATACACTAGTACCAGTTGTGGGCACTTTCCAATGTTCTGAAAAATTACTGATTTCTGCCAAATACCACAGCTAGAGACTAAGCATCCAAGCATGGGAGACAATCACCCACATTCCTACAGCGAGAGAGATCAGACTATTAGCTCTGTTGTGATCGTGTGACATCTGGCGTCACATACTACTCAAATTGCAGGACATCACTCATTTATCTAATAAATAAAATTTCTTAGAAATGTCTTCTTTTGCAGAACACCTGCAGAACAAGTTACTCCCAATCCAAGGTTTTACTGTACTTTCAATGTCAAGCAAAGTGTTGAACCTTCCTGTGTGTGTGAGAGAGATAGAGATTAATGAGAAAATAATAACTTTCAATCTCTTCCTCATAGTTTCCCCACATTATAGATTATATGGCACTAGCCACTTAAATGCTGTGGACCCCGAAGAGAAAACAGAGAGTAGCAGTTCATGAAACTTCAGGAATAAAATGTCTCCCTGGGGAATTAAACATTTTTTATTTTGTTTACAGGTTAGAAAGCTAAAACATTCAACATGTTTTCAGCCCAAGGGAAACCCGAATATATTAATACTGTCACTTTAAAACAAAGTGGATATTTTTCAAGCTTAGGATGATGATCTCAGGTATGTTTCTGAGAACATGAAAGAATTTTTACATTAATTAATGTAAAAGAACATTCTACCAAAATTGTGACTTGGACATAATATTATCAATAATACCCACGCTTATAACCATACAAACCAAAAATTGTTATCTTCCACAGTAATAAGTGTGCCTATACTGCAGATGGAGAAATAGCTTTTCTATTTTCTCAGATTATTCAGGAAAACAATTTCTCCTAAAAAGGGAGACATCCAGAAAAAATGGCTTATAGACTTCTAGCTGCAGTTTTAAGAAACAGCCCATTATCTGACAAGTTTTTATTGAGCTGCTCTACTAAGCACTCTACCAGGTTGGGAGCTATGTAGAGAAAAGTGAAACCATGATCCCCGCTTTCAAAGAGCCTACAGTTTTGGGTGAACAAAACCTTAATCCATGATATCTAAGATGTCAATTCAGAAAGAGCAAGAAGTGGCTAGCACACTGCAAGTCCTGATCAAAGACAAGTGCTTCACAGAGTAGGAGATTAACCAAATGAAGATTCAATTAACTTTGTAAGGAGTCCACTGATGAGGAATCCACTGACATCACCTCAGAAATAGTATTAGACAAATTTCTGCATCTTGTATGCCCTCCTTAATTTAAAGAAAGCGATACAATAATGGTAGGCATCTTTACATCCTGGAGGCAATGCATTGCATACGTAGGAATGTTGCTCTGGCTCAAAAATAAATAGCATTAAAAGCTGTCAGCATGAGTAGAGCCTGGAGCAAAAAAAGGGTTCTATGGCAGATTCAACGTGTGCTGGAAGTAGATTTTCCACTTAGGCTATACAATAGGGCAGAATTTATGGAGTCAGATGTGGCAGGGGTGTTGAGATTCAGTGTTAAGTTTATGTCAGTCTCCATTAAGATAACCACAGCACAGGCTGTTTTGCAGGGTTCTGCAATAAGCCTACTCCATCTGAAGCAGTGAATTAGGTGCCTTTTGAAAAACAAATCCTGGCATGGTACCGACGCTGATAACATGGCCATGGGACATTAAGTGACCATGTGACCACAGTGTCCATTTGAGCTGAATTATGTTGACATGCCAAGTCATAAATACGGATATTGTAAGTAGCAGTCCATTAAAAGAATACATGAGTAGATAACCCAGATCCCATTTCACCCCATAGATTTGTACCAGCACCCCACGTTTAGTTCCTTTGTACCAGCTACCCATGTTAGAGGCATATGTGTGAGAGTGTTCTATAGGTACAGCTGAAAAAGAAGAAAAAAAAAACCTCTGAACTTAGATTTCAGATAGTTCAAGTTAGTACAATGGGTGTAAGCTAAAAATGAATGGCAGCTGAATTATAGCCACACACAAGGGTGGCTTTGAGAGACAATGATGAGGAAAATATTCCCAATGGACAGAACTTTAAATGGTGAACCTGGCATCTACTTGGTATGGCAAGAGAAGTAGGCAGAGTTGAAAACTATATATAGATTCCTGGAAAGTGACCAGAAGCCTGGCCAGCTGGCCAGGAACCTGAAAGGAAAACATTGGAATATTGGACGCAAAGAGTTCTGAAGTGGAAACATATGGGTGAACATATGGTAATGTGCAGAATGTCCCTCCAGAACGCAGTACACAAACTACAGCTAAAAACTCTCTGTGGTTTTCTCTATAGAAGGGAGACCATGTAGGTCCAGGAATCAAAGGCTGAAGTGTTAAGTAGTTCCACTCACCATCTTTCCCAATGACTCTCTGGGGGAATTTGTACTTTCATCCCACCTCTCTGGGTTCTTTAGAATCAGAGGTCCTGAGCCCTACAGAGGGCTGAACTCTTGCCAAAAGACATAGTGAGTGTCTTTATGAACTATAACGTATGGCTGTCCTTTGGGCATTTTGAACTTCTCTTGTCTGGAAACCAGCAAGTGAGATGAGACATCAATACCTTGGAAGAGATAATTTACCTTGATCATGAAAAGGTAGGGCTACTTTTACTAAATGGGAAAGAATGTATAAAACTCAGTTGATCCACTTGGTTAGCTCTTGGGACTCCCTCGCCCAATTATAACTGAATGGACACATATCTAAAAAATGGAGAGTTTCCAAGGGCTGAGATCCTTCAAGAATGATAGTTTGGGTCATACTACCAAGTAAGCCAACATGACATGCAGATAAAAGCTAAGGATGAGGAGGATTTAGAATGGATAGTCATGGAAGGAGACAGTAAGTACTGGTGTAGACCCCAAAACCAACCTCAGAGACAGAGTCTGTAGTTAGTTCACTAAGCCCTCTCTTCTAAGTTCCTCCTCAAGAAGACAGCTCTACATGGGAGCTGCTCCATGTACATGTAAGGAGAAACGGAATTCTAATGTGTAAAGTGAGGACTGTGGGAGCCATGGAGTTGTACCCCTCAGATCTCTTTTCAAGAGAGCATTTGTTGTAAACAGTTGAGTTAACCTCCAGGCAGATCACCTTCCATATCCTTTCTGCTGCAGACCAAAAATTGTGTTTAGTCCCGAAGCTAGGGTAAGTGTAGAACTCACCTTATTCATTCCCTTTCTTTCAGTGAGCAAAGTCTTGTACCACCTGATGTCCAAAGTCTGAAAAATAGCTGTCTCATATTTTGTCCAGTTTTTTAGTTGTTTTACATGGGAGAATAATTTCCATGCCAATTAATCCTACTTGGTTGCGAACAGAAAGCCAGTGAGATTTTAATGCTATATTTAATAATAGCTTCCTCAGAAATCATATTATATCTAAATGCATTCAAATTATAGTAAGAATGAAATTCCCAGGTGTTAACTCTACTTTGGTTGCTTTGATTCAGAGGATCATGCATATAATTTCTAAAACATTTCTTATCCATAAATCTATACTTAGATGAACATTAGTATAATTTGAACACACCATGTCACTTTGTTATTGAAAGTTATTTGAATAACTCCTGCTATTAATGTAATACCTGATAATATCCACAGCTAAAAAAATTCACAGAAATTCCAGAAATTATGAACATACACCTTTTTAAGAAAAACTACTAATTCAAATTGATATACAAGTCAACCAAATATCAGCTCCTGAAATTTTTTAAATGGGTCATAATGACACACAATGGAGGTTAAATGTGGCCCTAAGAAATTGCGAGGTCATTAGATCGTTTATCAATCATGTAATAGAAAAGTTCATTTGGAAGGAAATCTAAAGATCACCAACCTAATTTCTCTATCTTATTTTTATTTATCAATGTTTTGAAGTTTTTTGGTTTTGACTTTATAAGTATTTATTCATTTTGGCTCTTTTCTTTTTTTTAAGAGAGAGAGGGTACATGTGTGCCCTTAATGAAGGGGAGAGACAGAGAAAGAGGGAAAGAGAATCTCAGGCAGACTCCATGCCCAGCACAGAGCACCAGGCTCAATCTCATAACCTTGAAATCATTACCTGAGCTGAAATCAATAATCAGATGCTTAACCAACTGAGTCACCCAGACACCCTGTAAAATTTATTTTTATTTAACTGAATTTACTATTTAAACATTCTTACATTAAGCCATGATCAGATGTGTAAACACAGATAAAAACAAAACTCAGTTCACTGTGGCTCATTTTATTCAATCTATTCCTTGTAGTGTTGTTGGAATCGCTTGAGCCATTGGATATTAAAAATTAGCTAAGATAATCAGCTATTAATATAGTGATAATGCGGTATATTTGTACAAAGTTTATAAAGTCAACATGTAGGTTTCTTTGGTTTAATATTAAATTGTACTTTATTTTATCAGTTTCTATAATCCCATTTTAACCTGATCAAAACAAATAGGTAACATTGTGATCTTACTATAATTTTTAAATTAGTATTAACTTCAATTAATTCAAAATGAATTTTACTTTATTTTAAAATTTTACTTTAATTTTACTTTTATTTACTTTTACTTTACTTAATAGAAGGTTCTATTGCCAATTTTAAAAATAACAATTACTATTTATGTAAATTCTCAAATCCCTTTGGTTGCATACTTTTAATTTGTATTCCTTCCACCCATATTTTATAATAGTGAGATTATCTCATAGTAATACTATAACACAAGGTTCTTCATAAGAAACAAGTATCAAACATGTTATAAACAAAAAATAATTCTGTCAATACATTAAAATATGCTCTAATTTCCCTCCAAAATCAGTATATTTCTTTTATTAAACCTGCCTATATTTTGAGAAATACACTTCTTCACCAACATCAGTATTCATATATAAAACATGAAAATAATGTTTGACATAAAGATGAAAAATTCAAGAGTGGGTTTTTGCAGTATCTTTTGATTGATGAACTATTTGTTATGATTGCACTATATTTATTTTTAAATGTTTATTTAGTTTTGAGAGAGCAAGAGGGAGTGTGAGCTAGGGGAGGGGTAGAGAGAGAGGGAGAGAGAGAATCCCAAGCAGGCTCTGGGCTGCCAGGATGGAACCCAAAATGGGGTTCAAACTCATGAACCATGAGATCATTACCTGAGCTGAAATCAAGAGTCAGACACTTTACCAAATGAGCCACCCAGGTGCCCTAAATCAAATATATTTAAAAGAGAAAAAACTTATACACACAAAGCATCTCAATAGATACTGATAAGAAATTTTTAAATAAATGGATGCTGGGCAATATTCAACATTCACTCATTTAAAACTACCTTGGTTAAGTGAAAATAGAAGCCATGTACTTAATATGATAATACATCATCTCAAAGCAAAATTCAACCCTATGTGTATACTAAAATTTAAAAAGACCCTCCCATTAATGTTGTAAAAAAGACTTGAGTATCTACTTCTATGATGTTTTTAACTGTGTTTAGAAATACTGTTTCTTCAATATCATAAGAAAAATAGAATTTGAAAAATATTTTCAAAGATATGATTATTACCTAAAGAAGTAAATATAGTAAGAAAACTCTTTAAGTTTTTAAGGTAGTCATTTGTTAAACACCTAAACAAAAATCCCTGCCATTTTCTATATATCCATGTCATCATTTTGAAAACACATTGACAACAAACTCATGGTAAAAATGGGATGGGACCTTGGAGTTTCGAGGAATTAAAAAAAAAAATTGGAAGGTGCAAAACAAATGAAAATATATTTCACAAATGAAATAGAGTGCACGGAGGAAGCCAGAGATATACAAACACATATAGAAGTGCTGCACTGAAATTTGAATTCAATCTGCCTACAAGAATTTTTACGAGACAGAAAACTCAGAACCGGTAGAGAAGAGTGAGAAAGTGCTAAAGTTGCAGGTAATAGGGAAAGAGTTTCCAATGAGCCTTCCCTATGTTCTCCACAACCCAGGAATCCAGAACTACAGGCAGCCCAACGTTGATGCCCACAAATCACAGACAAGTAGTAGAGAACTAGAGAGGATTAAAGTCTGAAGGTGTATTTCTGAGAAAAAAGTTTCTAGAAGCCTCTGTGGTGATAAGCTGTCTCCCTTCATTTCTGTAACACAGATCATTCCACTCTATACCACTGTGGTATACACACCCAAATCCTATCAACTAGCAGCAAAGCCTAGTCATGTGAAGTCTGGGAAAAACCGATCTGGTCAAATTTGGGCAGAAGAGTTTTGGTTATGAACAGGTGACAGGCAATACATGAGAGAATGCACATTTCCCGTGATGTTGTCAGAGTAGCAAATAACACCACAGTCACAAATTCTTTGTCAAGAAATTTTCTTGACACAGTAGACCAAGGCTTATGAAATTATAAATTTGCAATTCTTAGAGAAATTTTAAAAAGGCAAATCCTACTTTTTAGTGACTTTGTTCTAAGCCTTACTAAATGAATCTTATGAAATTAAATTTATTAAAAATGAAGTCAAATGATTGAACATAATTGATTACATTTCTAATATTGATGAGACTATGGAAAAAGACATTAGGTAAAAACTAAGGAAATATGAATAAAATATGGATGTTAGTCAATAATCATCAATATAGGTTCATTAATTATAACACATTTATCATACAAATGAAGTATTGGTAGGGGAACTTTCTATGCTACCCTCAAATAATTTTTGATAAATCTAAAACTGCTCTAAAAATGCAGTTTATAAGAAAATTGCCATCAAACCTTTGGTATGATTAAAGTATGAATTAGGTTTACCTATGGATATGCCTTATGGCAAATTCACACTCAGTTCATCATTTTTCTTGTTTTTGTGAAACCTATCAGTTTATTTCATATTAAAGTGCAGCAAAATCTCTCTCTCTCTCTACACACACACACATACACACCACTAAAAAGTAATCTAGCACATAGTTAGAAGAATATTAAACGAAGAAAAGACTTCATCCAATCTGGTATCAGATTGATAATATTTACTGGGCTTTTGCAACGTTCCAAGCACAATGCTAAAAGTCTGGTTTTGTTTCATGTTAGCAATTCATTTTACCAATTAAAATCCCTATGGGATATGAGCAAATCAGAGAACTCTAGATGCTGGCGAGGATGTGGAGAAACGGGCACCCTCCTACACTGTTGGTGGGAATGTAAACTGGTACAGCCCCTCTGGAAAACAGTGTGGAGGTTCCTCAGGAAACTAACAATAGAACTCCCCTATGACCCAGCAATAGCACTGCTAGGAATTTACCCAAGGGATACAGAAATGCTGAGGCATAGGAGCACATGTACCCCAATGTTCATAGCAGCACTCTCCACAATAGCTAAAACATGGAAAGAGCCTAAGTGTCCATCAACGGACGAATGGATCAAGAAGATGTGGTTTATCTATACGATAGAATACTACATGGCAATGAGAAAGAATGAAATCTGGCCATGTGTAGCAACATGGATGGACCTTGAGGGTGTTATGCTTGGTGAAATAAGTCAGGCAGAGAAGGACAAATATCATATGTTTGCACGTATAGGAGGATTAGGAGGAACTTAACTGAGGAACAAGGGGGGAAGAAGGGAGGGAATGGTGGGGGAAAGGGAGAGAGGCAAACCATGAGTGACTCTTGAATGCTGACAAAAACTGAGGACTGATGGATGTAGGGAGGAAGGGGGAATGGGCATGGAGGAGGGCACTCGTGGGGATGAGCACTGGGTGTTATGTGGAAACTAATTTGACAATAAACTATTTGTAAAAAAAAAATAAAAAATAAAAAATAAAATAAAATCCCTCTGGGGATGTCCACCCTTTGTTAGAGTGTTGAAAATTGCAAGGGTCTGTTTCTCCCACCCTAGCAATAAGAGCAAGATATACTACAACATCACAGCTTTTTCCATGTATAGCACTGAAAATTCAAAAAATATATAAACAGATTCTGGACAGTGAAAAGTCTTCTCTAGAAGAAAAGAAACATGAATGTTTTTATTTCTTCCCGAGCTATATAAAAATTCCATAGAAGTCTTCAAATGCTAACTGGTTGACTTTATAGCACGCTTTTAGTGGCTGCCATGTGCATTAGATTCCTTGAGGAGCCCCAGCAATTAAGCCAATACTCTTTCCCTTGGACTTTCCTGGGGTATGCTGAAGGCCGGTCAAAAGATACGAAAGCTAAGAAAGATTGCCCTGAAATCCAAAGTGTAAGCCAACAGCCCACTGAACACAGAGGAGCAGAAGAACTGAGAGAGAGGTCTACACGTGCTCCCTGCCTTAACCAAATGCAGTTGCCTCAGTGGTCCCTGAAGCCTGGAAGCAGGGAATAGAGCAGAAAATAAACCCCCTAAGTGCAGAAAACTCAGAGTGAACTGGAAAAATTCAAGAGCCCTCTACCTAGAAAAACTAAAATTGTCTTTATTAGCAAATGACACAATTGTGAGAAAAACCCTAAGCAGTCTACAAGAGACTACAGTAAATAAATTTAGTAAGGTCTCAGGATACAAGTTCAATGTACAAAAATCAACTGTATCCTCACATACTAACAAGAAAACAGTTGAAAAATAAAATTTTTAAAATGTATCTTATAATAGTTTGAAAATTATTTAGAAATGAACAAAAGATATGAAAGACATGCATTAGACAAAACTATGAACATCATGTAGGAAACAAGGGCAGTCTGCCCCAAAATGTGCCACATTGGCACATTGATTATTTTAAATAAGAAACAACCCATGCAGAAACACCCAAGATCCTCCTGTCTCCCTGAAAGCAGGAAGCAAACCTCCCAAATGAAAAATATCCTCCCTATGCTAAGAAGTAAAAAGACATCCTTATCACCAGAGAGAGACTTTAAACCTGAGAAAATTATAAAACCAAACCTCACCTGCTACCTCAGCCCAAATTCTGCTTAGAATTCCCTAGTCAGCAAAGTTCCTAAACACCTGTTTTCCCTATCCTAGAAATTCCTCACAAATTTATGGCCTCTTTGCCCAAAATGTATAAAAACTGTCTGCCTTGGTTATTTCTTTAGGTCCAATTATTGGGCCACTGTGCACACATAATAAACCTTTGCATTTTTTCCCTCCTCTTAACCTATCTCATGTAAATTTAATTCTTAGTCTAGCTGAAAGACCTTGAGGGTAGAGGGAAAATTCTCTTCCCCTAACAGGCAGAGAGAAATTAAAATAAAACCCAAATAAATGGAAATATATTGTTGTCCATGAATTAGAGATACAGTATTAGAAATCTTATCAGTTCTTTCCAAACTGATTACAGATTTGTTATAATCTCAAGCATGATTTCAGTAGGCTTCTAATAGAATTTGACAAGATCATTTTAAATGTTATCAAGAAATACAAAGAATTTAGAGTAGATGATAACAATTTTGAAAAACAACAAAGTTATAGGATATACCTACAGGACTATACTACTTAATTTCAATATTCTCTATCAATTTCCCATGGTATTAGCCATAGGAAAGACATACAGATGAAAAGGAAAGAATAGCAAATCCATCATATACAACAACTAAAAAATTCAAGTGATTTTTCAAAATAGGCTTTGTTATTTAGAACACTTTAAGATTTAAAGAAAAACTGAGAAGATAGGGGCACCTGGGTGGCTCAGTCATTTAAACATTTCACTCTTGATTTCAGCTCAGGTCATGATTTCACAGTTTCATGGGTTTGAGCCCCACGTCAGGCTCTGCACTGACCCTGCAGAGCCTGCTTGGGATATTCTCTCTCTCTCTCTCTCTCTCTCTCCCCCACCCTCTCCCGCCCCTGCTCACATTCTGTCTGTATCAAAATAAATAAACTTTAAAAAAAATATAGAAGATAGTATGTGACTTCCCATATAATCCAATTACTCCTACTACTAACATCTAACATTAGTATATTTATTATGATTAATAAATCAATATTCATATGTAATTATTAACTGAAGTCCATGCTTTATTAACATTTATTTAGTTTTTATCTAATATGTTTTTCCTGTTGAGAGTCCCATTCACAATATGACATTACATTTAGTTGCCAAGTCTCCATAGGCACCTCAGCTGTGACAGTTTCGCTACTTTCCTTGTTTTTGATGATCTTAATAGATCTGAAAGGTACTGGTTATTTTCTAGGATGCCTTCTATTGAGACTTGTCTGATGTTTCTCTCATCAGTTGACTGGGGTTATGGTTTTTTGAAAGGAAGGTCACAGTGGTTGAGTACTATTTTTGTCATTCTATCAAGCCTACATAATACTAAGATGACTTACTGTTGATATTAACATTAATCACCTGGTTGAGGCAGTGTTTGCCAGCTCTACAGGCTTCTTTTTCTCTTTTCCACACTGTTCTCTTAGGAAGGAAGTCATGATATATGGTCTACACATAAAAAGTGGAACGTTATGTGCCACCTCCTTAAGAGAATATATTTACATCAATTTGGAATTTGTCAACACAGTTTTGTCTCTTCTCCATTTCATTCCTTTATGAATCATTTACTTATAGCAGAATAGTTATTTTGTATTTGGTTATAACTCAGTACTACTTTATTGCTTTTGGTCAGCTTGCTCTAGCTCTGGCCATCAAGAACTCTTACATTTGGCTCTCATACACCTTTGACATAGGTCTTTCAATGAGGGCTTTAAGAACTTCTTGACTTTCAGATCCTAGAGGGCACTCCAGTTTATCTCGTCTATTTCCTGCCCCAGTTCTAGAATGAGCCTTTCCTCTAAGGAGCCCAGGTTTCTTTTATTGGAGAATATTAGAAACCAAGTTCTGAGTTGTTATTGGCATATCAGACTTTTTTCAGTTAAGAGAAATAGGAAATACACATAAGTCTACTAACATGCATGATACGCATAAAATATATACATATACACACAACCTAAAATACTTTACATTTATGCTTATATGTATACTATACGTATACTATACACACATACTTATAAACATTTCTATATGTAGCCATCTGTGTCTGTATTAGTTAGGATGGAAGTCTTAAGTCGCTGATATAAAGCCTGTTCTAGGCAATGGTTTCAGAAGACTGATGAGGACAGCAACAGACTTACTGGACAGGGAAGGATGAACATCAAGAGTATAACAAAGGTAAGTGGTCAACTTCCCACTAAAGACTAAATTAAAATTCTGAATCATATAAGGAAATCTGATAGGGCAACAAAATAATTGGAGCTCACAAAATTCAAGTAATAGAAAATAAATGAGACTAAAATAAGTATGCCTAAATTCACAGAGAGATCAACGTGGAATACTAAGACTATGTCTGTTACAAACAGATGAAAATGTTGGATAAATGAGATAAAAAAGAAAACATAGTAACACGGCCTGGAAGGAACTAAACTGTGGCTTTACTAGAATGTTAGTACAGGAGAAAGTAAGGAATCTGGCTTCTGGAAGGTGAAAGGAACCAAAATATCACAGCAAGAAATGGTGGAATAGACACAGGAGGAAGCCAGAAGTGAGGCAAGCCCAAAATATATTAAAGGGTAAAAATTTTCTCCATCTCTATGATTCTGACAGTGGCTAGACAGGCAGACAGCACACAGTCAGCCTTTTAGGAACTGAGCCAAATCACCTGCTGTTTCCATGAGCGCCTCTGTCAGACCCCCAAATTCCCACAGGGCTGGTAATGCCAAGCTATGATTATTCAGCCTTGTACACTGTAAAGAGGGATTTACTAATCAATATCCCAGAAGGATCTTTGATTTAACGTTTTTAGGTAATTGATCCAGCAGCAATAAATTAGTAATGTCAACAAAGAAGGACAAGTGACCAGATGTAGGGTCCACAAGGCTTGCTGGACTAGGATTCACTGGGAAAAAACTCAGGAGGTCAAGATCAGTAGCAGGCTTGCATGGCCTCCATTCCCTGTCACAGAATTGGCAGGTACAGAGCAACCTGGCAGAACCAGTCATCAGATTCCAGCAGGGGGATCCTGATGGTTGGGCCATGGGGCTTCGAGATAGCTCATTAACAAAACTCTAATCATTCCTCTGGTGTTATCATGGATTGTGATATAACATCAATACAATTGAAAGAACATTCCTCCTGACATCTCCAGCCCATCATGGGTGTGATTAGGGGCTGGTGTCTAAGACTAGCAGCTACTACTATTATGTGATAGAAGCAGGTTGCAGGATTTACCATATCAGTGTTCATGGGTGGGTATGAGCTATCCTCCTTCCTTGGCACTAACATGGAGATAGAGTCCAAGTGTTGTGGTTAGCCAGAGTTTGTTGCCCTAAACAGCCGGTGGCAAAAGTAACCTGTGGTGGCAAGGTGGGGCAATCTCCGGAGATGCCTGATGGTCTGTTCTGAGGAGCGGCCAACAGTGTAATGGAGCCAGCCAAGGACTGCTTCCACCAGAGACAGACTACACAATAGCGCAGGATGTACCAGAGGTGGAAGTCCAACCCAAACATAGGATATCTTCACTGAGCAACCAAGATTGTCAGCTGTACCAAAGGGGATCTCAGCAGCAGCAAGTACCTGTGGCAAATTTCTAGCCAGAGCTGAAGCAAGCATTCTTAGCTGAGACAGTAAGAGATAGTTAGAGCAGTATTGGAAAATCCAGGTAGCTGATTTCTACGTGAAAAACCAGGCTCTATCTACTGTTTGAAGCTTCTGTCCCAAGCTTGCACTGTTTGTAGTAGAACCTGCATCATACCTTTATCTGTAGCTTTCACTAAGCTTTCAGTCTTAAGGATCCTGAAATACGTATTCATATTCAAGTAACTTTGAAAAGGTCAACAGAACATAATTTCTTATAAGAAATGCCTTAAAACTTAAGTTATTTTATTAGTAACTAAAAAATAACAGCCCAAATTGTTCTAAAAATTTGGCTAAAATATCAAGAAACTCAACTCCAAATTAAAAAATGTTTAATGTTTATTTATTTTTGAGAGTTAGAGAGAGAGAGAGAGAGAGAGAGAGAGAGCTTATGTGCATAAGCAAGGGAAGGACAGGGAGAAGAGACACAGAATCTGAAACAGGCTCCAGGCTCTGAGCTGTCAGCATAGAGCCCAACGTAGGGCTAGAACCCATGAACCATAAGATCATGACCTGAGCCAAAGTTGGAGGCTTAACTGACTGAGGCACCCAGGTGCCCCTTAACTCCAAATTTACCACTCTCTTAGGTAATACAAAAAAGAAACATTACTCAATTCTAATAATATACTACTAAACCATAAATGGTGCAAGATAATAAAACTATAGGCCAGCCTCATTCATAGTCTTAGACCTAACTATCTAAATAAAATATTTTTAAAAAATGAAGCCAGCAACACATAAAAGAGATAATACATCATACTAATTTGTGTTTTTATAAGGTATATAAATTCGAACAAACAGAAGTAGAAAATTCATAATCATGCCAAAACTTGCAAATTCCACTTAATAAAATTCAACATTAATAAGCACAACTCATTATAAACTTAGACAAGAAGAAAGCTCTCTTAACATGATCAAGGGCTGTCACCAAAAATTGCTGTAAACACTGTATTCAATAGTAAAAATCTGTAACAACAAGGATCCAACTTTTAATTCTATTACTATACTGGAGACCCTAGCCAATCTAGTAAGATTAGAAAAAGAAATTAAAGGGGTGCCTGGGTGGCTCAGTTGGTTAAGCACCAACTTCAGCTCAGGTCATGATCTCGCAGTTTGTGGGTTCAAGACCCCATCAGGCTCTGTACTGACAGCTTAGAGCCTGGAACCTGCTTTGGAGTCTATGTCTCCCTGTCTCTCTGTCCCTCTCCCCCTTGTGTTCTCTCTCTCTCTCTCTCTCTCTCTCTCTGTCTCTCTCTCTCTCTCTGTGTCTCTCTCAAAAATAAACACTAATTTTTTAAAAGAAAACTCAAAAGGCATAAAATAATTCAAGAAATAAAAAGTTGTAATTTACAGATGACATAACAAAGAAAACAAAGTTTTTACAGAAAGAAATATTGGAATAGGAGAGTTTAGCAATGTTGCTAGATACAAAATCAGTGAATAACTAGAGAGTAACTGCATGCATTAGCAGAAAAGAAAGGATAAAGATCTAACATTTTTACTTTCTGTATTTGTACTGAGTGTATCTTCTTAGATCTCCTTTTCCATAGGACCAAGGGCTCAATGTAAGGGCAATCCTAACCTTTGAAGGGTAATTAATCCATTTGGACATGAGGTGATCTGGACCCCCACACCCTCCCCCTCGGATGCAACTGTTATTTGGGTATTGCCTGGGAGAGTGAGTTGCCTGCAATGGGGCAAGAAAGTGTTTCCTGATACAGAGGGAAAGAAAAGGTCTTATAGAGGACTCTACTTAAATCCAGTCCCTCCAGGTTGAAGAAGGATAAATATCCTAGAGGCTCAAGCCAGTTTGTTGTGCTTTCATCCTTCTCTCTACTTACTGACCAAAATGCTCACTTTATGCCTCATGGTACAGTGGTCATCTTGTAGTAAGGAGAATGAAAGCAATACTGTCACACTGAGCAAACATGAAGTTAAAAGAGTCTGGTCCTCAATGAAACTACTGAGTCACTATCACAGCTCTAGACTGTCTCCCTCCAGGCTTCTTATTGCAAATACATCCTTTCATTTTTTTTTTTTTTAAGCCACTGTACTATAATCTTAGCATGTAGCAGAACCTAAAACTAATTTGTATAATTGTCTATATATAAAATCAAAGACACTCAAGAGACCAAATATTAGAATAAGAGTATCTGTTAGAGCTCTGAATACAAGATCAACATAGGAAACTCAACAGCATTCTTCTATAAAAGTAGCACATATTTAAAATGAAATATAAAAAGTATCCATTGTCAAGAGCAGTAAAAACATTGTTCATTATGTCGGAATAAAATCAAAGTAGAATAAAGTCACACAAAAAGGTTTGAAACATCTGCAAAAATATTACCAAAATTACTGAAGAACAAAAAACATCTTGATAAATGGAGAGATATACCATGCTTATAGAAAACTCAATATTATAAAACTTAATTCTCTCCAAATCAACCTCTGAAATCAAGGAAATTCCAATAAAATGACCAAAGCTTTACATGAATTTGTAACAGATGATCTTAAAACAATTCATATGGACACATAACAGGTCCAACAAAGACAAGAAAAGTTTTTTGAAGATGATCAAGCCTAACTATAAATCTACAGTGTTTAAAGCAATATTCTTGTAGGGATAGACAAAATGATCATTAGAATGGATGAGAGAGAAATAAACCTTACTTCACACCAAACACAAATATTAATTTTATACAACCACTAGCCAGAAAAAAGCAAAACTTCAAAACTGAGGAAAGAAACTGTAGAATAGGTTTATATCCATCATCAGGACAACAAAGTATTCTTAGATAATCACAAAAGACCTATATAAAAAGGAAACTATTGACATATTTAACCACATTAAATTTGAAATTTCTGGAACAAATACTACATAGAAAATGGAAACACAAGCTGTAGAATGTGAGACTATCAGCAGTGCATAAAACTAACAAATAATTGGTGTCCCAAGTGCATAGAGAATATCTGCTTATCAATAAGACAAAAACAGTTTTTAAAGAAAATTTGACAAAAAATATTAAAAGACAATTCATAGGAGTTAAAATGTCATTGGCCAATAAAGAAACCAGATTTGCTTTCATGTTACAAAGTGTAAAGATAGGTATTTCTTAAAATTGGATCTGTAACTCAATGAAATTAGGTGCAGCAACTCCATTATTAACAAATGCAGATCTCCCTTAAAACCCCCAATAGACTTCTGCTTACATTATATCGGCCAGAATTCAACATCCTCCCCTCGGCAAGCTATAAGAAAGGGTGTGAAAATGAGTATTTTTCTGGAGGTGGCCGTATGTTTCTTCCCCTTAATCCAAAAATACAATTTGTATTCATAAGGAAGAAAATACATGTTTTCATAAGCGTTTGCCATAATGAGTAATTTTTATTCAACATGTAACAAATCACAAAATGGGTAAGGAAATAGTATTAGGAATTTACCTACATGCATTGGAAAGAGGTAATATAGAATAGTACACAAATTGAGGCATATAGAAGGAATTGAGAGACTCCAATATACATCTGACATTCCAAAATTAGAAAGTAGAAGGAAGCAATATATGAAAATCAAAATTATTTGATAAAGAGATTTTTCTTGAAATGAAGAGACACAGGAGGTTTTGTTGTTGTTTGTGAGTGTGTGTGTGTGTGTATGTTGTGCATTTTTGTTGTGATGGTGGGTTTTTTTTTTTAAGAGGAGGAGGACACAGAGTAGGAATATTTTTCCCTCATCTAAGTGAGAAGACATTGGCAGAATACTATTGCTGTCTCTGTCCCTTTTTAAAAAATGTTTATTTATTTTCAAGAAACAGTGCAAGTGGGGGAGAGTCAGAGAGAGAGGGAGACACAGAATCTAAAGCAGGCTCCAGACTCTGAGCTGTCAAGCACAGAGCCCCATGCAGGGCTCAAACCCACAAACTGTGAGATCACAACCCAAGCTGAAGTCCGATGTTTAACTGACTGAGCCACCCAGGTGCCCTTCTCTCTGTCCCTTTAATCACTCCACCCCAAAGTACCATGACTCATCTATTGAGTATATTTGAAGAAAACCACTAACCATGTTCAAGTCAACAACTCCGCTCTTTGCTATCAAGAAGGACTCTTCATCTGGAGAGGTCTACTTGTCTGGGCCTAAAAGGGAAAAAGCAGTCAGTTCTGGAGTTCAGTAATTAGCACACACACTAGACTAATCTAAAATTAACTAACCTCCTTGCCAGCCTTTACCTATAATAAAGATGACATTTTGGCCTCAATGATTACTTCAAAACTTGTTCAAAAGCCAGGTGAGATGGAGATCAGCTACTTAATGGTGCTGCTTTAGAAACTTCAAGAGTATCCTTGGATTTAGAGGTTACATTCAGTGCCAAACAAAAACAATTCTCTGACACTCAGTGAAATGTAGTACCTCAGTTTATAAAATCTTAGAAAATATCAGAAAAAGAGAGAGAGAGAGATTATGGTCAAAAGAATAACTGTCAAACTAACACAAGGAGAAAGAAAATGTAAAAGCAAAAGCACAGAGTCAGGAATGCACAGGGCTCATTTTCAGATGATATTGGATCATTTAACTGAGAGCTTGGTAGGAAACCATGGCAAAACATAAAAGACTTTATGAGTTTAAGAATAACAATTTAGGGACACCTGGGTTGCTTAGTCAGTTAAGCATCTGACTTCAGCTCAGGTCGTGATTCCATGATTTGTGGGTTCAAGCCCCAAATCAGGCTCTGTGCTGACAGCTCAGAGCCTGGAGCCTGCTTTGGATTTTGTGTCTCCTTCTCTCTGCTTCTCCCCCACTCTCCATGTATGTCTATCAAAAATAAATAAAACATTTAAAAAAACTTTTAAGAAGAATAACAATTTAACTGGCAGCAAGTCAGAGAATGATCTGTGGGAAACAAAAGTCAAGGAAGAATAGAAGAGATATAGCAATACTGGAATTTGTAGTTTAGAAACAAAATGTATCGAGTGGCAATGTGTTTCCACTAATTTTTTTTCCTTTCCAACTTTGTGCTTTTGCTTATGCTATTATTAGGCTATTCTTCAGCTACTGCTTTTGAAAATGGATACACTGGAGTGGGGAGAGTGTTCAAGTCTTTCTGAATTTTACCAAAAACCTAGACTCTGAGTGGAATGAAGACATTAAGGTTAGGCAAAACACTGGAGATTTGACAAGTGAAACTAAGTTACCATCATACCACATTCAAGTTTAGGATAGACTACCCTAGGCTGAAAGAAGGAGAAAAAAGAGATGGACAGTCAATTAATAAGAATGGTAAAGCCAGACCTTGAAAACCTAGCCTCTTGCATTAGGAATGAAAAAGATTGCAGCAAGTAGTTTCATGAGTCAGGTATGCATATCCTCAGATGAAACAGGTAACCACACAAAAAAGCATCATATATCAGTTTCTTTTACACAAAAAATATTTTCAAAGAACAATTAAATTTAAGGTACAAGAAAAATCAACAAAGGAGCCCAGAAGTGGGAAGATGATGAAGAGAATATTTTTGTTCATACAATTATCCAGTAAGTGTTGGTTGTACACCTTGTACAGAGGCCTTGTGAAGTCCTGGGGTAAAAAGCAGTGCCAATAAATATATTTAAGGTTAAAGACATCAGTGTGAACTCAGGTTTAGTTTAATACAGATACAGATTATTATATAGAGAAATATTTATAGATATGTGCAAATATAGCTAGTAGCACATATATAGTTCCTTCCTTTATTGAAAGATCCTACAAGCACCCACACCTAGTGACTATCAGATCTTCATTTCTAAAACAATTCTCCAATAAAGGCAAGGGAAACAGAGGTAAAAGTGAATTACTGGGACCTCATCAACATAAAATGCTTCTGCACACTGAAGGAAACAATCTGCAAAACTAAAAGGGAACTGACAAAATGGGAGAAGATATTTGCAAATGACATATCAGATAAAGGGTTAGTATCCAAAATCAATAAAGGAGTTGTCAAACTCAACAATCAAAACACAAATAATCTAATGAAGGAATGGGCAAAAGACAGGAATAAACATTTTTTCCAAAGAAGACATCCAGATAGCTAACAGACACATTAAAAGATGCTCAATATCACTCATCATCAGGGAAATGCACATCAAAACCACAATGAGATACCACCTCACACCAGTCAGAATGTCTAAAATTAACAAGTCCAGCAACAACAAATGTTGGTGAGGGTGCAGAGAAAGGGGAACCCTTTTGCACTGCTGGTGGGAATGCAAACTTGTGTAGCCACTCTGGAAAATAGTGTAGAGATTCCTCAAAAAATAAAAAAATACCCTATAACCCAGTAATTGCACTACTAGGTATTTATCCAAAGGATACAAAGTTGCTGATTCAAAGTGGCACATGCACCCCAATGTTTATAGCAGCGCTTCTGACAATAGCCATAGTATGGAAAGAGCCCAAATGCCCATCAACTGATGAATGGATAAAGAAGATGCAGTTTGTATATATAATGGAATATTATTTGGCAATCAAAAAGAATGAAATCTTGCCATTTGCAACAATGTAGATGGAATTAGAGTGTATTATGCTAAGCAAAATAAGTCAGAGAAAGACAAATATCATAATTTCATTCATATGTGAAATTTAAGAATACAAAAGATGGACAGAGGGGAAGGGAAGAAAAAGAAGGTAAAAACAGAGAGGGAGGACAAACCATAAAAGACTCTTAAATACAGAGAACTGAGCATTGCTGGTAGGGTGTTGGGTGGGGGATGGGCTAAATGGGTGAAGGACATTAAGAAGGGAACTTGTTCGCGTAAGCATTAGGTATTATATGTAAGCGATGAATCACTAAATCCTATTCCTGAAATCATTATTACACTTTATGTTGACTAACTTGGATTTAAATTTAAAAAATTGTTTAAAACAATTCTCCAATTTAAAAAGCAGCGTTCTTTATAGAAATGGCTGATTCTACTACTGAGGTGGGAAATACATGAGTCTATAGCATCTTGTAGTCTCAGAAAGTAAGGAAGCCCTAACACAACACACACAGAGACACACACACCAAAGGGTGTATATCAAAAGAATACAGAAGCCAAGTGAAAGAGCTTCTAAAAACTAAAACTGAAATATCTGAAGAACAAAACAAAGCAGCAATGTATTATAACACAAACCATAAAGTAAGAATCCATGAGTCCATACTGATAAAAAAAGATTGCATAAATAAATGCATGAGGAAGAAGAATCAAGTCTCTAATGTAGAATCCTAAGTAATCTGTGTACATTCATCATCCTGTAGGAGGGGGATCATAACTCCCTACTTCTTATGTATGGGCTGTGTACATGGATTTCATTCCAGAGAATACAGTATGAAAAGGAACTGAAGGGACAGTAACTTTATAGTGGCCATACCGTAAAAATATTACCTCTACCAAATGATCAAGGTCAACATAAACAGTGATCATGTACCCTGGATAAGATGTGGTAAAAATGACTTTCTGTTATATTCCAACCCAAATTCAGTGTAATCAGTATAATAATGAGGAACATTCTACAGATGAATCCCAACTGAGGGACGTTCTACAAAATAGCTTTTGTATTATTCTTCAAAAGTGTCAAAATTATAAAAACTAGGAAAGTTAGGGAAATTGTCACAGCCAAGAAGAGCTTAATGACAATTAAATGTAACTTACCCTTGATGGGATACCTGAATAAAAAAGGGATCTTAGGTAAAAACTAAGGAAACATAAGAACTGCTTACTCTTTATACAAGCTTTTGTATATCAAAAACTCTTCTAAAATAAAAAGCTTAGATAGAGTACATGCATAGAACTAAGAGATAAATAAACAATAATAACAATTATAAGAAAATTCAGAACATTTTTTTTGTCAGACGGAGTTCCAGAGAAGTTTAGGATAAAAATTAATCATATAGTATTCAAAACAACATAAATTTGCTAGCAAATTATAAGTATTATAAGATTCAAAGGAATGGAACTGTAAATAAGCTTCTGGTAGCTTTAAAGATACAAGTAACATGAACAAAAACTGGATGTGGTCACTTGAGAAAAAAGTGCTTTTTCATTTTTTTAAAGGAGTCAGCTTTTTAAATTTATTTTTTTATTTGAGAGAGCGAGAAATAGGGGGAAACGGGGGGGGAAGGGGGGAGAGGGAGAGAGAGAGAGAAAGAGAGAGAGAGAGAGAGAGGAAATCCCAAGCAGGCTCCATGCTCAGCATGAAGCCAGACATGGCCAGACATGGCACTCAATCCAATGACCCTGGGATCAAGACCTGAGTCAAAATCAAGAGTCAGACACTCAACCAACTGAGCCAACCAGGCACCCCTGAATCTTTATTTCTAACTACATTTTGTAGAGCAGACAAAAAAATAACCCCAAACTATACTGACAGATACAGTATTTACTACAAACATTTGAAATGTACAACTTAATGGAAACAAAATCTATGCAAACTATGCATGGCAAAACTGTGGGAAATCATATTACTATGTGTATTTTTAACATTTAATGAAAGTAGTAGCAAAGATTACATATTCAAAGTTTAATATGGTATAAAAAATATATAAAGGCCATAGTATAAATATATTCACCAAACCAAAGGTTAAGAACTTGATTGAAGCACCAGAGACATTGACATTCATAAAAGGTCTAGTAAGTCACAGCCCAAAGAGAGACAGTCTTCTCTTTAAAGTGACAGTTCAGGGCTAGGCACATTTAAAAAACAGTCAATATTCTGCCTAATTGAATTACCATCATTGTGTGTGGCCTGGTGACTCAGTTTGTCAAAGGAATATAGCCCTATGTGCTACTCAGAGACTGGTTTCTAGCTGTAGTCCCCACTGTTTTGAATCATCCCATGGGTCTCATATGAGTGAGTGGTTGAGTATAAAGGAGGAAAGATATAGAAGACATATCATTCCTACACATGTTTGCTTTTAATATTACTCCATTTACTTCAAATATCCCAGAGTATCACAAAATAAGTACATCTTTATTATATTCTTATGTTCACTAAATACACCCAACAAAGTTTTTGTCATTTTTAGTTTCTTTTGAGCTCCCATTATTTTATAAGGACTGTTTAAGTTCTAGGGGATAAAAGAGTGAATAAAACTGACAAAAATCCTTATTTTCATGGCTTACATTCTAATTGGGGAAACAGACAATAAGCCAATAAGTAGACACATATAGTAAACATAGGTTAGTGGTGATAAGTGCTGAGGAGAAAGCCAAAGCAAAGGAAGGGAATGTAAGGGATGGAGTTTTAATTCTGAATTGAATGGTCAAAGAAAGTCTCGATGAAATGGCTAAGTACGAGTAAAGAAATACAGGAGATGAGAGTGCCAGCTAGATGAATATGTATGGGAAAAGTAATCTAGGCATGCATATATAAATATCTTAAAGAGGAATCAGCTAGCCCAACGTGGCTTGAATGGAACGAGCAAGGGGAGAATAATAGAGAATAAACTCAGAGTAGAGGCCAGAACCTATAGTCCCTTATATGCACCATTAAAAATTTTTGAGTAGACCATGTTTTGACTCACATTTTGCACTCTGGCTGCTGGGTCACACATAGAGGCTGTTGCAATAATGCATAGAAGATACGATGGATGGTAGAATCAAGAGGGTAGCAATGGAAATGGTGATAGATGGTCAGATTCTGGACATTTTGGAAGTTGGCTCTACAGGATTTGTTGAAGGATTGGATTTATAGGGGAAAGCAGAGAGTCTAACTGCCCTGAACCACTGGAAGAAATGGATTGCCATAGACTAGATTTTTAAAAAGACCAAAAATCACATTTGAACAGACCGTTAACAAGTAGCTGCTGAAAGCCACTTTCCGTTCCCCACCACTAACTGTTGATCTCATTCCAATACCATTATTTGTAACAGATGACAGGGTGCCTTAAGTAAATGAGACCACTAAACTGATCAAACCTTCATCAGTCAGGAACTCTCATGACAATGGATTTCATGAAGAGAATCTCAGAAGAATTCACTTCATTTCCTGAGTCAACTAATAACCAAATATTTAAAATGTGAAACTTACTGTCAATAATGCCTAGACAACTCTTCATTATGTGAATTTTTATATTCCCATGAACAATTGTCTGCTCTGAATATAAGTTAATGTGACCTCTCTGGATAAGTTTCACTTCCAAAGGCATGTCTGGCAGTTTTTACCATAATTCTACAAGTTTTCTACTTAGTGTATAAAACCTAATCTGAAATTTATCTCTTTATTGCTAGAGAATGACCAGAAAAGGAATCAAAGAAAATAGTAAACAGAGAAATAAAAAAGACATGCAAGAGTAATTGGTACATTATCAACCAAGAAAGGAGAGTCTTATAAGAGGGAAATAGTCACAGGAAAAGAAGTATGCAAACTATAGTAGGGAAGCAGTTGGCCATGGAGGACCCAAACTGGCTCAATAGGAGGAGTTTTGCTTTATCTCTCTTTTGAATGAGCCACCCCAAAACCTTTGGAGCTTTGGAAACTTGTTATATCCATAGTAATCTGGCATTTGGGTGTGATGATATGGAAAAGGCAGGAGAACAGCTTATAGTTCCAATTCCGCTGCTCACTCTTCATATCCTTGAATATATGACTTCTACTTTCTGGTCTTCAGTTTCCATTTAAAAATATGGGGATAGTAATACCCCTGTGAATAAATGAAGTGTTGATGTGAAAGTGTTTGCAAGTTGCAAAGAAATTAATATGATATGAACCACAAACATTCATCTCAAAGCCAATCTTAAGCATTCCTGGCTCTCTAATAGAACACTAAAAGAAAGAATGAATGAGTAAATGGAGTTCTGGTCAGAATAAAACAAAAGTATTTGAAAAGAATTTGACAAATTAAATTTTGGTAGGACAAGGATGAATGTTAGTATAAGAGATATCTGAAGACCACAATCCCATCCAGAAGCTGAGAAAGATAGTCAAAGAAATATGAACTTGAAAGAAAAAGAAATATGCACTTGTAGTAGAGGGCAGGAATCAGTGCATCTTTGTGAACAAAGCAGGCAGAAGAAAGTAACTATAATGGCTTTGACCTAGAGAGAGATTCTGGATAATAAATAAGGGGCTTACAGTGTTTATCTCATAGTTAACATCTATCTCAATGTTTTTGGTTATGTATTCCATAGAAAACTTTGAGCTAGACATTAAGGGGAAGGTGCATGTAATCAATATGATTCTGAAAATTTCACAAAAGAGCCAAGAGACCAGAAGAATTCAGGATTGCAGCTAATGTCAAGCTCTTGGATACTCAGATGATGTATGGAATATAGTGAGAAAGTATAGAAAGTAATAGAGAAAGAGGAGAAAAATATTAGAAAATAGTAGCTACAATTTATTGTAATTTTCTTTAGTTTTTGCAACAATAGATTTCAACCTCAATTCTCATTCTTTCTAACTCTTAGAGGAAAGAAAATCCGGTTCAGAGTCAACTTGACTTTTGTTTTTTAAATTCTTTCAAGATGCAGCAAGTGATTCAGTTAACAATAGTGGGTAAAAACGATTTCTATTCCATTCTATTATTAAACCACTCGAAATCAGTGCAGAGGTTGAAAAACAGAATATTTAATGATAAAGGTCAAACCATAAACTGTGATGAATATTTGACAAATATAGTAAGGGTTCTCTTGTCTTTAGATCTGAGCCCATAGGAATTTCCTTACACACAATTTCTGATTGTAGATCCATGCTGATCTTTCTTAAATAGCTCACCTTCATAATATATTACCTATAGTTTCCAATTTCGTGTTTTTAACTGAAGCAAGAAATCAGATACCCACAAAACAACCTGAGTTCAGAATCCTTTTAGATTTCTTTGGTTTCTTATACCGAACTTAGAGTAATTTTTAGTGACTCTATCTTATCACAAGTAGGGAAGCATAAGCATAAGAGAGAGCTACCCTCTATCCATCAGCCATAAAATCAGAGCAGCCTGCATCATGAAGTCACCACGTGGAAGAGATCTATGCTGGATAATCACACAGACTCACATATTTTCTGTAAGCAACAAATAAACTTACATCAAGACACTGAGATTTTGGAGTCAAATGCTAACTCAGCATCACCTAGCTCTCATTTATATCATAACAATCCTAAAATCATAGTACTTCTGCCATACATTAAACTTACCTACTCTTGCAACTAGGTATGCCAAATTTCAGGGTTCTGTCCACTGAAAGCAAAGAGAGTATCTATAGGAGGCAGCTGGGAAAACTTACTTTCCTTATTAAAATCCCAGATGCAGCTGGTTCTGCATTTTATTGACTTAATTGTAAACATCCTTTGACCATAGGTGACAATCTGAGGACAAAAGATCAGCATGCTAAGGATGGCAAAGAGCAGAGAAGGAAAACAGTCTGATCTATTGAGTAGTTTTACCAATGTCAACAAGCAAATGCTTACCTCTGGATTTCTTGTTATATGAGTTATATGAAGGAAGCAGATTTTTTTAAAAAGCCTATTTAATGAAACAAAAATTAATCAGATAGTCTGTTAGAGCTGAAAACAGTTCTAACAAATACAAGAATCTAACCCTGTCCTATTTAAAATTGGATTGATTTGTAAGGAAATAAGTTTGTGTCTGAATCCAAATCATCTATATCCCTAAGCATGTTGGCTTTCCTACCAAGACTTTTTTGAACTAAGCAGGGTAATGATTTATATTGTAGTGCATGTTTCTTAAAATTCTACAAACCACTAACAGCCAGTTATGGACTGGCTACTTAAAGTAGCACAGTTCTAACAATCTCTCTGAAAATTTTGGAAATACAAGTTTTATAATCTGTGCTCCTGTTCTAGTAATATTCACACAGATAGCATATTTCAAGGTATACTGAATGATATAGGAAATAAATTCTGGGATTTTTTCTGATATATATGACAAATTTCACTGCCTTTAATTGCACTTTCTGTGAAAAGCAATCTTTTTGTACACCATATTTTCATTTATTTGGGATCAGAGAATTTTTTCCTATTGTAGCTATCCCAAATATTTATTTTTTCCCTTTGTTAATGTTTAGTTAACATACAGTGCAATACTGGTTTCAAGAGTAGAATTCAGCGATTCAGCACATAACATACAACACTCAGTGTTCATCACAAGTGACCTCCTTAATACCCATCACACATCTAGCCCATCTCCCAATCACATCTCTCCAACAACCCTCAATTTGTTCTCTGTCATTAAGAATCTCTTGTGGTTTGTTTCTCTTCTCTTCCAACCTCCCAACTTCCTTTATGTTCATCTGTTTTGTTTCTTAAATTCCCCATGAGTGAAATCATATTGTATTTGTCTTTATTTGATTGACGTATTTCACCTAGCATAATACATTCTAGCACCATCGACATCACTGGAGATGGCAAGATTTCATTCTTTCTGATGGCTGAGTAATACTCCATTGTGTGTGTGTGTGCACATGTATGTATATATACATATGTATGTGTGTATTACGTATGTACGTGTGTGTGTGTGTGTTATCCATTCTTCAGGAGAAAGAGGCTTGGGCTCTCTCCATAGTTTGGTTATTGTTGATAATAACGCTATAAACATTGGGGTAGATTTCCCTTTCAAATCTGTATTTATCCTTTGGGTAAATACCTAATAGTGCCATTGCTGGATGGTAGGGTAGTTTTATTTTGAGTTTCTTGAGGAAACTCCATACAGGTCTCTAGAGTGGCTGTACTAGTTTGCATTCCCACCAACAGTGCAAGAGGGTTCTTCTTTCTCTGCATTCTGGACAACATCTGTTGTTAATTTTAACCATTCTGAGAGGTGTGAGGTGGTATCTCTTCGTGGTTTTGATTTGTATTTCCCTGATGAGTGATATTGAACATCTTTTCACGGGTCTGTAAGCCATCTGGATGCCTTTTTTGGAAACATGTATATTCGTGTCTTCTGCCCATTTCTTACTCTGGGTTATTCATTGTTTGAGCGTTGAGTTTGACAAGTTCTTTATAGATTTTGGACACTAACCCTTTACCAGATATTTTGTTTGCAAATATCTTCTCCCATTATGTAGGCTGCCTTTCAGTTTTTTTATGGTTTCCTTCACTGTACAGAAACTTTTTATCTTGATGAAGTCCCAATAGTTCACATTTCCTCTTTTAATTTTATTTTTTAATGTTTTATTTATTTCTAGGAGAGAGAGAGAGAGACAGCGTGAGCAGGGGAGGGTCAGAGAGAGAGGGAGTCACAGACTGAAACAGGCTCCAGGCTCTGAGCTGGCAGTCAGCACAGAGCCCGACGCGGGGCTCGAACCCACGAACCGCGAGATCATGACCTAAGCGAAAGTCGGACGCTTAACCGACTAAGCCACCCAGGCGCCCCAATTCACATTTCCTCTTAATTCCTTTATCTTCGACAACAGGTCTAGTAAGAAGTTGCTCCAACCAAGGTCAAAGAGGTTAGTGGCTATGTTCTTCTCTAGGATTTTGATGGTTTCCTGTCTCACATTTAGGTCTTTCATCTATTTTGAAATTATTTTTGTGTATGGTGTAAGAAAGTGGTCCGGTTTCATTTTTCTGCATGTTGTCCAGTTTTCTCAACATCATTTGTTGAAGAGACTGACTTTTTTCCAATATTCTTTCCTACTTTGTTAAAGATTAGTTGACAATATAGTGGGTCCATTTCTAGGTTTTCTATTCTATTCCATGGATCTATGTGTCTGTTTTTGTGAAAGTACCATACTGTCTTGATGATTACAGCTTTGTAACATACCTTGAAATTTGAAATCATGATGCTTCCAGCTTTGCTTATCTTTTTAAGAATTGCTTTGGCTATTTGGGATCTTTTGTGGTTCCATAAAAATTTTAGGATTGTTTCTTCTAGCTCTGTATTTTGACGGGGTAAATGCTCGTGGTATTTTGACAGGGATTGCATTAAATGTGTAGGATAGTATAGACATTTTAACAATGCTTGTGCTTCCAGTCCATGAGCATGGAATATTTTTCTATTTCTTTGTGTCCTCTTCATTTTTTTTTCATAAGTGTTCTATTGTTTTCAGAGTATAGATCTTTAACTTCTTTAGTTAGCCTTATCTTAACTCTCTTACTGATTTGGTGCGGTTGTGAATGGGATCCATTCCTTGATTTCTGTTTCTGCTGCTTCATTATTGGTGTATAGAAATGCAACAGATTTCTGCACAATGATTTTATATCCTGAGACTTTGCGGAATTCATTTATTAGTTCTAGCAGTTTATTGGTAGTCTTTGGGTTTTCTACATAGAGTATCATGTTGCCTGCAAATAGTGGAAGTTTGACTTCTTCCTGATTTGGATGCATTTTATTTCTTTTTGTTGTCTGATTGCTGAGGCTAAGATTCAAGTACTAGGTTAAATAGTAATGTTGAGAGTGGACACCCTTGTCTTGTTCCTGAGCGTGCGGGAAAGGCTGTGTTTTACCTCAATCAGGGTGATATTAGCTGTGGGTCTTTCGTAGATGGCCTTTATGATATTGAGGGATGTTCCATCTATCCCCACTTTGTTGAGGCTTTTTATCAAGAATGGATGCTGTATTTTGTCAAATGCTTTTTCTGTGTCTATTAACAAGATTGTATGGTTCTTATCCTTTCTTTTTCTAATGTGGTGTATCACTTTAATTGATTTGTGAATACTGAACCAAACCTGCATCCCAGGAATAAATCCCACTTGATTGTGGTGAATAATTCTTTTAATGTACTGTTAAATTCAATTTGCTAGTATCTTGTGGAGAATTTTAGCATCTATGTTCATCAGGGATATTGGCCTGAAATTCTCCTTTTTAGTCAGGTTATTGTCTGGTTTTGGAATCAAGGTAATGCTTGATTTGTAGATGAATTTGGAAGTTTTTCTTCAATTTCTACTTTTTGGAACAATTTGAGAAGGATAGATATTAACTCTTCTTTAAATGTCTGGTAGAATTCCCCTGGGAAGCCATCTGGCCTAAGATTCTTGTTTGTTAGGAGATTTTTTATCACTGACTCAATTTCTTTGCTGGTTATGGGTCTGTTCAAATTTTCTATTTCTTGTTTCAATTTTGGTATTATTTTTTTAGTTTCTATAAATATGTCTATTTCTTAAAGATGGCCCAGTTTGTTGGCATATAATTTTTCATAGTATTCTTTTATAAGTTTTGTATTTCTGTGGTGTTGGTTGTGATATCTCCTCTTAATAATTTGTGACTTTGTTTATTGAGGTCCTTTACTATTATTTTTTTTTGATAAGTCTAGGGGGTTATCAATTTTGTTAATTCTTTCAAAGAATAAGCTGTTTCATTTATTGTTTTTTTTCTTGTTTCTCTATCATTCATTTCTGCTCTAATCTTTGACATTTATTAGCATAATAGATGGTTCTCCATCCCCTCACTTTCAGTCTGCTGGTGTCTTGAGATTTAAAGTGAGTTTCTTGCAGTCAGTATATTGATGGATCTTTTTGTATTCATTCTGATACCCTATGTCTTTTGAGTGGGGCATTTAGTCCACTTACATTTAGAGTGATTATTGAAAGATATTAATTTAGTGTCATTGTGTTACCTGTAGAGTTGGTTTTTCTGGTGACATTCTCTGGTCCTTCTAGTCTTTGTTACTTTTGGTCTTTTTCTCTCTCTACTCAAAGAGTCTCCTTTAAAATTTCTTGTAGGGCTGGTTTATTGTTCACAAACTCCTTTAGTTTTATTTGTCTGGGAAACTCCATCTATCCTTCTATTTTGAAATTTTGAAGGACAGCCTTGCTGGATAGGGTATTCTTGGCTGCTTTTTTTTTTTTTTTTTTTTTCTATTTAGCACATTGAATATACCTTGCCACTCATTTCTGCCCTGCCAATTTTCTGTGGACAGATCTGCTGCAAACCTGATCTATCTTCCCTTGCATGTTCAAGGCTTCTTTTCCCCATTGCTGCTTCTAGATTTTTTGTTTTGTCTTGTTTTTGGGGTTTTATATTTTTCGTCTGTGTATCTTGTGAAGTTGACTATAGTAGGTCTTGGCCATGGCTGGCTTTTGTTAAATTTAGTGGGAATTCTTGGTGCTTCTGGGACTTTGAGGTCTGTATCCTTCTCCAGACTAGGGAAGTTTTTAGCTATAATTTGCTCACATAAACCTTTTGCCTCTTTTTCTGTCTTTTCAACTTCTGAGACTCCTATGATAAACACATTATTATATTTTAATAAATTCCCCAAGTCTGCCTATGATCCCTGACCTTTGTTTCCCTCTTCTTTACAGCTTCATTCTTTTCTTTCTTTTTTTTTTTTTAATGTTTTTTTTATTTATTTCAAGGAGAGAGAGACAGCATGAGCAGGGGAGGGTCAGAGAGAGAGGGAGTCACAGACTCTGAAACAGGCTCCAGGCTCTGCTGTCAGTCAGCACAGACCCCAACGCGGGGCTGGAACCCACGAACCGCGAGATCATGACCTAAGCGAAAGTCGGAGGCTTAACCGACTAAGCCACCCAGGCGCCCCAGCTTCATTATTCTCCATAATTTTATGTTCTATTTCCTAATTTGCTTCTCTGTCTCATCCATCCTCATTTATATGGCCCTCATTTGGGTTTGCATTTTGGTTATAGCATAATAAATTTCAGCCTGACTAGATTTTAGTTCTTTTATCTCTACAGAAAGGGATTCTCTGGTGTCTTCTATGCTTTGTCAAACCCAGCTGGTATCTCTATAATTGTTGCTTTAAATTCTAATGTAGACATTTTATTTATATCTGCATTGACTAAATCCCTGGCCATTATTTCTGCCTGTTCTCTCTTTTGAGTTGAATTTGCCCATCTTGTCATTTTGGAGGAAAACACAACAAGAACAACAACATAATAAACAGAGTGAAATAAAAATTTTAAAAATTAAAAACTCAAAGAAAACTAAATCCTAGGTGTGTTTTTGTCTGCTTGTTAAGAGGAGCTGCCATGTTCTGTCCCTCAAGTTGTGCAAATTATTCTGTTGATCCTCAGGTTGATTTCAAACCATGAAAATGGTTTGATGTTGATCTAGCTGTGTTCAAGATACACGAAAAGCCCAGGGTTCCCTTACTGCTCTGCAATCTTAACTCCTCTTCTCCAGAGATAAGTTTTAAAGACATTTCAAGGAAGAATTAGAGGTCACATTTAGGAACTATATGACAAAAATTTAATGAAAATAAAACGGCAATTGTTCATATTATGCAGGCAATGTCAATTATGTCAAATGAACTCCTTTGTTGAGTGTATGGAGACTCCTCTTTGACATCAAACAAAGGATACATCTTTATATCAGAAATGCAAAATTTGAAAACTGTGGTCTTAAGTTGAGACAATACAATATGTTGTTTAAGAGTTGAGAGGGGAGCCTGAGTGGCTCACTCGGTTGAGCATCTGACTTCGGCTCAGGTCATGATCTTACAGTCCATGGGTTCGAGCCGCACCGTCGGGCTCCATGCTGACAGCTCAGAGCCTGAAGCCTGCTTCATATTCTACATCTCCCTCTCTCTCTGCCCCTTCCCCGCTCACTCTCTGTCTCTCTCTCTCTCAAAATAAAGACCAAAAAAATGAAAATAAAAAAGAGTTGTGTTCAAACAATTGAGAAAAAGGGAAACTTCATGATTATAGTTTCATTTTAGTTTCCTTGTTTAATCATGGTCCTTTGAGTCTTCAACATCATAATCATTGTTGTAAAGTTAAACATGAATGTTTAAATATAAAATATTTACTATATCACCAGAAATTCTAGAATCTAACCATCTATGTAGATGAAAGAGGCATTGCTTTGGGGCGCCTGGGTGGCTCAGTCAGTTGAGTGTCCGACTTTGGCTCAGGTCATGATCTCACATTTCGTGGGTTCGGCCCCCGCTTCGGGCTCTGTGCTGACAGCTCAGAACCTGGAGCCTACTTGGGATTCTGTGTCTCCCTCTCTCTCTGCTCTTCCCCCACTCACACTCTGACTCTCTCTCCTTCAAAAATAAATAAACACTAAAAAAATTAAAAAAAAGAAAGAGGCATTGCTTTGATAAAGTGTTCTCTCAAAATAAGATTTGAGAATAGTTTAAGAATATTAAGTAACTCTAGAGCAATACAATTTTTCAAAAGAATTCTAATAAGAAATTAAATACTTGATTTCAAAATAAGATGATTAATTCCACATGAATTGATAGAGATAAATACATCTTATACCATTTCTGGTGAAAGACCAGTTTTAATTTTTAATCTCTCAAGATCAGTATCTTTGTAAAATAAAATAAAAATTTCTAGGAAAAATAATGATTACATGTTTATATGTCACAGCAAAGCCAAATTTCCATAAAAGTTCTAAATGCATATATTCAATTTCTATACTTCCCTAGCCATGGACTGAGAACCAATCTACAGATTGGTATCACAGACCACATTTTGAGTACTAGATTTGTTTACTGTTGGTTACCAAAGAACATTGATGATCCTTACACAGTTTTTGTATTATTGTGCACTGTCACATTTGTGCTCTGTCATAAAAATAAAAATAGATAATGATGTTTTACATAGGAATCTGTGAGGTAAAGTACATAATTATTTTGTCTCAAAAAGATGAACAATAGAGTGAAAAGGCAATCTACAGAATGGCAGATAATATTTGCAGACCACTATCTAATAAGGTGTTAGTATCCAAAATATGTAAGAAACTTGTACAACTCAACAATAAAAGACCAAAGCAAAAACCTAATATTCTTATTAAAAAATAAGCAAAGGACTTGAATAGACATTTCTACAAAGAAAACATACAAATAACCAACAAGTATCTAAAAAGATGCTGAATACCACTAATCATCACAGGAGTACAAGTCAAATCTACGATGAGATTTCACCTCAGTTACCAGCTAGGAAAAACAGTATCAAAAATATTTAATAAGTAACAAACATTGGCCAAAAAACGTTGGAAAAATTGGAACTCTTGTGCACTGCTGGTAGGAATGTAAAGGTGCAGTTGCTATGGAAGCCAGTATGGAGGTTCCTCAAAAATTAAAAATAGAACTACCAGATAAGCCCAAAATCCCACCTGTGGGTATTTATACAAAGTAATTTATATCAGGATGCCAAGGTGATATTTGCACTCTTGTGCTCAGTTTACCATCATCAACAATAGTCAAAATGTACATTGACAGATGAAGAGATAAAGAGAATGTGGTGTATACCTACAATGAATTATCCTTCAGCCTTATAAAAGAAGGAAATTATGTCATATGCAACAACATGGATTTGATGCAGGAGAATTAAACTAAGTTAAATAAACCAGTCTTAAAAAAATAAATATAAATGGATCCCATTTATAGGAGATAGTTAAAGTAGTCAAACTTGTAGAAGCAAAAAGTAGAATGCTATTTGCCAGGGGTTGGGAGAGGGAGAAATGGGAATTTGCTGTTCAATGCATATACAATTTCATCTATGCTAGATGAAAAAGTTCTGCTGTACATAATGGTGCTTAAAGGAATAATACAGTTAAGTGTACTGTATACTTAACATTTGTTAAGGGGGGGTTATATCTCATGCAATGCTTTTTACCACAATTTAAGAAATGAAACTAGTATCAATGATACCAAAAAATAAATAAATATATAAAAAGTCAGAAGAGAACAGTGAGATTGGGAGGAAACTTGACCCTTAGTTCTATCCTAATCTTTGTGTTGATATTTATCATTCATTATAAACAAAGAACAGAAGCAAAACTAAGAGAAGAATATTGGTAACCTTTTGAAAAATATACTCCATATATTTAAGAAGGTGGAGGAAACATGAACATGATAAATACATGAACATAAATACATGATAAAATATTTTTAAATGACACGAACAGAATTTCAAGAAAAAAATACCAGAAAAAAAATGTATGGAACTGATAACACAAGAAAAAATATTTCTAAAACTGAATGCATAGTGACAGAAATCATCCAAAATGCAGGACAACTAGAAAAGAGAGAAAATCAATGGGGTTCAGTGATGTTTGACAATACACGTACAATTCAATCTCAGGGGGAGAGAAAATGAGGGGACAAGTATTTGAAAAACTGATTTCCAAAAAATGTTACAAACTTTATGAAAAGAATAGCCCACCGGTCAAAGTGGCCAACAAGCCATAAACAGAATAAACATAGGTAAAATCATATGGAAGTACACCCTCAATTACTAAAAACAGTGAAAAACTGACAATCTCAAAAGCAGCCAAAGGATAAAAAAAATTTGAGGTACAGAGAAACAAATATAAGGATGATAATAAAATTCCCTTATTTTCATGAATGATACTATCAAATATTTTGATCAGATTGGTAATTATAGAACATTTGATCCAACAAAATACATATTGTTTTCAACTATACACAAAACATTTACCAAGCTACATGTTCTAAGACATAAAAAGATTCTCAATAAATTTCAAACTACTGAAATCATAGAAGTAATGCTCTTAAAACACTTTTAAAAAAATTTTTAATGTATTTTTGAGAGAGAGAGATGGAGCACAAGTAGGGAGGGGCAGAGAGAGAGGGAGACACAGAATCCGAAGCAGGCTCCAGGCTCTGAGCTGTCAGCACAGAGCCCCACATGGGGCTTGAACCCATGAACCACGAGATCATGATCTGACTCGAAGTCGGAAGCATAACCAACTGAGCTATCCAGACGTCCCAAAAGTAATGCTCTTAAATATGACAGAATTAAACTAGAAATCAAGATGAAAGTTATTTGGAAAATTTCCCCAATATTTAGAAATTAAAGGACATACTTCTAAATGACTCACAAGTCAAAAAAGGAATCATAGAAGTAAGTAAAATATAGTTTGGAGAAACCTAATTTTTTTTCAAAGGTTAACAGAACTGACAGATTCTCCAAAAGCCATGTTCAGAGGGAAAGCTACTGCATTAGCTGCTTATATTTTTAGAAAAGAAGATTTAAAAAATCAATGGTAAAAGCTCCTATTAAAAAAATGGAAAGGGAAAGAAAATTAAACCCAAATTATGCAGAAAGAGAGCAGTAACTGATAAAATTTAAAAGGAAACAAAAGGGAAAAATCAATGAAATCAAATGCTGGCTTGTAAAGATTGATAAAATTTATAAACTTCTAACCATAAAGATAAGGAAAAAGAAGGCAACAAAAATCATAATATCAGGAATGAGAGGTGCCATCACTATATATTCTACAGATGTTAAACACAATTATTATGAAAACTTTAGGACAATAAATTTGACAACTTAGATAAAATGGGAAAATTCCATCAAAGACAAACTACCAGAGCTCAAACAAGATACAGATAACATGAATAATCCTACCTAGCTAAAAAATTAAATTGTACTTAGAAACATCTCTACAAAGAAAACTTTAGATGACTTCACAGGTGAATCCTACCAAATGCTGAAGAAGGAAATACTACCAATTCTACAAAAACTCCTTCAGAAAAATAAAAAAGAGGTCATACTTCCCAACTCATTGTGTGATACCAGCATTAACAATGCTACTACCAAAATTAGACCAAGTAATTGCAAGAAAAGACAACTATAGAGTTATATCGATCACAACCATAAATACAAAAATTTTAATAGCATTTAGCAATCAAATTCACCAATGTACAAAAAGAGTAATACATCCAAATGACCAATGCAGTTTATCTGAGGAATAGTTTAACATTGAAATCAATGTAGTTTGCCATATAAACAAATTTTGAAAGAAAAACCACATAATCATCTTAATAGAAAGGCATTTGACAAAATCCATTACCTATTCCAGATTTTTTAAAACAAATTCTAAGCATGCCTCGGTGGCTCAGTCAGTTTAAGTCTCTGACTTTTGCCTCGGTCATGATCTCAGGGTTTGGAGGCTTGTGAATTCAAGCCCCGTGTCATACTCTGTGCTGAGAGCTCAGAGCCTGGAGTCTGCTTTAGATTCTGTGTCTCCCTCTCTCTCTGCCCACCCCCCTCCTGCTCACATTCTCATAAAAATAAACATTTAAAAAAATTTTAATAAATAGATAATAAAAAAATTCTCAGCAAACTAATAACACAACTTTCTCAACCAGAAATACAGCCATCATTCAAATATTTAACAGTCAATGTTACATATTGAAAGTTGCCTCCTAATATCAGGAACAAGGCGAGTTCTAATCAACATTACTTACTAGAAGATCTGGTCAACGCAATCAGGCAAGACAAAGGAAAAAATATACTTATATTGGAAAGAAAGAAAGAAACTTTGTTACTGATACAATATGATTACATATATAGAAAATTCAATGGACTCTATAAATAAGCTACAAAGTGAATTAGCATGTTTACAAGGTGTGAGGTAATTCTACACAAAAATCCATTTTATTTCTATTACTACAAACAAATAATTGAAAATTGAAATTTGAAAAACATCATGTACACATAACATTAAGAAATGTGAAATACTTAAGAATAGATGTGGTAAGATGTGCAATGCATGCACACCAAAACCCACAAAATATTCTTTAAAAATGTTAAAATATTTAAGTAGAGAGTTCTACCGTATTCATGAATTAATATTGTGAGGATGTCAACTGTCCTTAAATTTATCTACAAAGTCATCTATATCCTAAAAAACAAACAAGCACCAAGCACTTTTTTGGTAAAAAAAAAAAAAAAAAAATCCTAAGTGATTCTAAATTTCATTTGGAAATGCAAAAGACCTAATAAGACCAACAACTTTGAGAAAAAAACAAAGTTGAAGAACTTTAATATTACTCCAATCTCAAGATATTATGAATCTACAGTAATTGAGACAAAGTGGTATTAATGTAACATAGATAAGAAGATCAATGAAATAGAAGAAATAAACCCACAAATGTAAGTCCAACTAATTTTTTATCAAAGTGCAAAGAAAGATAATGTTCTTTTTAACAAATGGTGTTTTAAAAAATAGCTATCTATATGCAAAAATGTACTTTGATGCCTACCACCGAATACAAAATGTAACTTAAAATGGAACATAGGCCTAAATGTAAAAATTAAAACTCTAAAACTGTTTTAACTAAGGAGAAAATTTTTGTGACTTTGTCTTGCCAAAGTTTTTTTGGATTCAACACCAAAAGCATGATCCACAAAAGAAAAGAACTAATTGTATTAGTTTACAAAACTATGATAAATGTTAGGTTTTACTTTAAATCTACTCCTTTTAAGATTTCTTTCCATGAAACAATGTATCAGACAGCAGAGAAGGCAAAGTGAGTAAATATTTAATCTCTTTTCTACATTATTTAGGTCCAAAGTTCACAAATGATGAAACAGGCTTTCAATATGGTAATCAATAAGCTCTCAAGAGCCTAGCCTCAATTTAATCCTTTTATTCTTAACTAAAAATATTTTAATTAGTTCATTCTTTATTACATAAACTCTTCCCATGAACTCCTCCAGAACTTCAACCAAGGGAGATATCACTGGACTTCGGTACCTACCTCAAATGACTTTCACTTTCACATGTTCTACATTCTATATTTATAATGAACATTAGTTCTATGGTCAAAGTCACAGAGTTGGACTTTCAACTCCGTTAGATCAAACTCTAACAATGTTTCTTGTTCCATCCTTGTGGTAAGAATGCAGACCATCTGCAGAGTATTATTTTGCCTGTTTCCATAAGGTCCTGGTAACTTTCCATATCCCTTGAACTCGCTGACTCCACACACTCTAATTCTACCAAAATCTTTTTATAGTTCCTTTATCCAATTCTGCTATATTTACTATTAGCATTTTCATTGGGACTACAGAAGACCCATTGCTCAAATTCAGGAGATTAACATATGTAGACTATTGAATGTTCCAATTGATAAATAGGTATCAGTATACATAGGTTAACTTTTTCTCAAGTAGTAGGAAATTGAGATTCTTAAAAACACTGTAATAGTGTTTTCATTTTCTAAATATTTGTTGCTCGCATGTCAAAATGCAATGGGTTTTTCACATATTGACCTGTAACTCAATAATCTTGCTAAACTTAAAGAATGCATATATAAGTTATTTGTAGATTAGTTTATGTACAAAATCATATCTTCTTTGAACACTAGTATTTTTTTCCTTTTCATATATCATTCCTTTTATTTCATTTTTATTTATTGTGATGATTAGATTATCAGTGTATTATTGAATAAAGGGCATACCAAGCATTCTTGTCCCATCCCATTCTTGGTGTCAGAAGGAAAACTTCGTGTATGGTTATTACGTCTTTCTTAAATATTTGGTATAATTATCAGTAAGATTTCTGAATCATATACCTAGCAGACTTTTTCTAATTTTGGATTTTTAAAATAATTACTAGAGAATTCAGATTTTGTTTTCATGCAAAAATCATTTAATCATTTGTATGGAGGCTTTATACGTATTTTGGGAATTTTCTATTTAAATTTATTGGCAAAAATTGCTATAACAACTTCTTATATTAATCTAAATTCTATAGGTTTTGCAGTTATTTCCCCCTTTTCTTCCTGATATTTGTAATTGATGCCTTGTCTTTTTCATAAATCTTGTGAGTGATTTATTAATGCTATTTATTTTTTGGTTTCAAAATGTTTCTTTAGAAATACAACTCTGCCTGCTCTTAGGGACATATTGAAGAACACACTGTTATTTTATCATTTGCATGAAAAACAGCCCTTGGCTTATTAGATCTTCTTTGCTACAAAGATCACTATATTTATAGTACTCATAAAACAAGGAAAAATTCCTTACAGAAACTGATTTATTAACTCACGCAGTAGATTTCTTACAACTGAGAAATTTCCCTTAAACATAATTTTTAATAAAATTTACCTGCTTTGACCTAAATATCTATTATTCCCTGTAATCTTTGGCTCAGATTCCCTTCCTTGATGAGGATAAATTAAAGTCATCTGGCGACAAATGGGAATCCGGGTTGTATTTGTCATGACATGTTAAATGGTTACGATAACAAACCTCAAAATCCTAATGGCATTGGTTTAGATCCTTTGCTGGTCAGGAGGGGGCTCTGTTGCTCTTAATTTACTCAATCCCATGGAACAGCCTTCATTTTGAAACAGTTGTTTACCGCACAGGTTGAGAAAGGAATGTTCCCATTTACAAATAAATGATCTGACTCCATAATGGCAGGGCATACATCACTTCTCATCATAATTTGTTGTCACACTTTCTCACACATGACCCTATCTGACTAAAGGGACACAAAATGAAGTACTCCCATATACTTGGAAGTGAAGGGAACCACAATTATCTGGTGAATAGCACTTATTAGTTCAAAAAGATACACTTTTGTTTCCACCAAGAATGTCCTTACCAATTAATATTAAATGTTGTCTATATTTATTACTATTTTTTAAGTATTCTGCACATAGGAGTAAAAGAAATATGGGAATTAAAAAAACACTGTTATCGGTAATTATTTCTGTGTCAGATCTATCAGTGATACATAGTTTGATCTTTGCTTATGTGTTTTTCCAAAATTTTTATAACTACATATTTGTTTTTTAAAAATAAAATTAAAACACAAAAAATAGATTAAATTGACAGAGAAATCAAGTGTTCCATTTTTCTGCATACTTCTCCATTTTTCTCCTTTCAACATCCTGACTTCAATCAATTTGAACCACCAGGGTGCGTGTGTAGTGGAGGAAACCCTCAGGATAGATTGAAAAGCAATCACTGGTCAAGGCAGACACTAAAAATTCAGTTACATTTCATCCACCATTACACATAAAGAATATTTTTTTAAAAAAGTATTTTGCTCTCTTTCATGTACACAGAAGGCATTGATAATTGAAATGTCATTGATACAGAAACATCAAGCATTACAAGTGCAATTAATTCATAGTAAAATTTGAGAACTAAGAAACTGAGATGTTTTGCATATGAATAGAAGTTGAATTTTATCCACCAACTGCTCTTTAATGAGTGTTAACACTGTATAGACTTATTAAAATTTGATTTTGTAGTTTGGGCCTCTTATACTGACTGAGCTATAAGTAGTAAGCTTTCACTCACCCAAAAGCACATTCTGAGAGATGACTTTGGAGATTGTGACAATTGAGATTTAATATATGAGCCTCTTAAGGAAGTCCTATTCTGAAATACACTCAATGAATTAATTTAATAGAAAATTATATACTCCTTAATTTTTCATTTTAAAGAGAGAGGGAGTGTTAATGGGGGAGAAGGGCAGAGAGAGAGAGAATGAATATCTTAAACAGGCTCCATGCTCAGCACAGAGCCCTCTATGCTTAGATCATGACCTGAGCCAAAACCAAAAGTTGGACACTCAACCAACATACATATCCCTCCCAAATTTTTTAAATTTAAAAATATAAAACTTCTGCACTTATTTAATTTTATCCAACTTCTCCATTAACATTAAATTTTACACCCCTGACAAAAATTTTCAAATATCCATCTAAACTTTTGACAAAACCAGCTGGAACTAAATTCTGTTACATCAGTCCGTAAGACAAGTTTTAATCTCTATCAAGTTCCTTTATTTTTGTTTGTGGGTGGATGTATGAATGAGAAAGAATTTGAGTTTACTTATGAGACTAATTTTTACTACTGGTTGGGGGTGTATGAACTTTTCCCCCCATGGTCTCCATGATGATATCAAACAGATTTGGATTCAAGTCCTCCAGGTCTATAACTTACAAGCTAGAAAAAGTTACTTAAGCTCAAAGTCCTATAAAAGTCAAAAGAGCTAATCTGCTTTAAAATGAAAATATTAACATAAAATATATAACAATTTTCATGGTAGTTAGAATAGACCAGGCACTAATAACTTTTGTCTATACTACCAACAAAAATAAGCATTTTTATTATGAAGCTGTAAAATGTTCCTGGTGGCTACTGTTGAAGCAAAGAAGATATGCATATTTTTCAGTCTGTTAATATTTATCTTGATAAAAGCCCAACAATTAGAAGTCTCAAGTTTTCTTTTTTTTTTTTTCTTCATAGAAAATGGTTTCTACTGGAAACCATTAGCTTTTTTTGAGGTAATAGGGTTAAGTTTTGATTGGCTATCCCTAACTCAGTTCTGGTGAATCAGGATGTCTGCAACATTTCCCTGTTTTAAACTATATTTATTAAATAACGGCATTTTCAAGTCACATGCAAGCAACTTTATGAACTTTGGATGCGCACATTTTAAAAAAAAATTAAAATCCACTACTACTGACCAGATCAGACTGGTCCTTAACTAGAATGTTCAAAAGTGATTTAGAGTTTCTAAAGAAATGCTGTATTATCCATTTTAATCATAAATCTGCTGCTATTGTCTCTTTTATTGCACTTACCCACAAGAAATGTGGTTTTCTTCTCCTTGACCTAGTTTCTGGAAATTAAATTGAGTTTTCTCTGTATCAATGGATCACTTGAAAGCTTCTAGAATCAAAGCCTCTCAGTAATCCTGCTGTTGATTAAATCAAATCTGAGCATATCTCACCACCATGTGCTGACATTGACAGACATGATGTCAATTATCTGTAATAATTAGTCAGTTGTTATAGGAAGAATCAGAAATTAAAATTTTATGTATTTTATACTGCTTAGATTATGATATCATCCACAGCTTTGCTCAATTTTCATTCCTATTTTCAAAATAGAATTCAGGTTTATCCAATCCCTGAACAAATTACTGAGCACTCAAGTTGAACAAAGTACTAGGCTCTGTGACTACAAAAAGGAGTGAAACAATTCCTGCCTTTGAGTCAATCATAGCATCATCTCATAGACTGAACAAAATGGAAAAAGTGATCATAGAATGTTTTCCAATGCAAACCATATTGTAAACTTATAAAGAATCTAATGCTTCCCCTTGAATCTCAGCTGTGATAAAATAATGAAGAGGGTCAGAACAAATAATATATCCTAAGACCATGCTAAGTATTTTAAATATTTTAACAGTTATAACAACATTGCAAGACAGAGATCATTCTTATTTAAGAAAAAAGTTTTCTTAATAAGTGAGGAAACTAAGAGTCAGGATTAAGAACCTTACTAAAGATCACAAAGCTGGTAGATGATAAATTGAGAATTTGAATTAAAAGTATGATGTAGTAATAAAAGAAATTAGGTTATAACCTCTGCAATCATGCATGGGGACAAAGGAAGACTGGAAATAAGCCACCAACATATTCCCCTAAAGTATGGTAGTCATTTTCTGTAGCAAGCACTTAGATCACTGAATTATAATTTTCTGGTTATTTCTCTTCTTCACTAGATCATGAGCTCAGTGAAAGCAAAGACATGGTCATGTTCATCTTCGTAAATTTTTCTGGCCTAAATTCTGCTTGGTAAATGACTTCTGAATAACTTAAGCATTTCTTCTACACAAGAGCTATCTCTTTTGATATTTCAAAGCAAGAGCTTGAAGCAGGCCTCAAATTTCAGATGCCAATTCTTGGGTCACAATTCTATTCTACTATAGTACTTAATGTATAATTAAAATGAAACATAGAAGTTCCAAGTCTTTCAGTAAAAGGAAGTGAAATGTGCTAAAATATGACAAGATTGAAGCTCACTTTTTATTTTTATATTTATTGTATCCAACAGTCACTATGCTACCAATTCCCTCAAAAGTTCACCATATTAAAAATTCCTGATGTTAAAGCTTAAATTTTCATTAGTCAAATGGAGACTGATACAGTCTTCTCATTCTCAATTCTTCCCAATAGATTTTGTGTTACAGAAATAATTAGACACCCATATCTTTAAGAAAAAGTTTCTGATAGAAAGGATTTTAATATGTCAAAGACACAGAATCCAAGCAGAGGTCTCCTCAATTTCCTATAGTTCTACATGTTTACATTATTCCCACTGGTGGGTTTGAATCTATTCATAAATTAAGGGGATTTTACTGAGCTATTTCTATGGATGGAGAAGAAAAAGAAGAAAAAGACATTCTCCTGCCTTAAATAAGTTCACAACAGAGTTATAGAAGCCAACAAACTAAAAAATGAGTCATGAATTTTTAAAAAAGCGTATGTGAATAAAATAGAGATGAACACAAGAGTCTCAAACTTGATAGGGATTTTAAGGAGACTCCAAAAAACAATTAAGCTGGTTCTTGGAGGATGAATAGTAATATGACAGGTAGTTAAAGGAGGTACATAAATTCTAAGTAAGAGGATCACAATGCACAAAAGCACAGAAAGCATGGTGAAGAAACCCATGAGACAAAAGGAAGATGAGATTTTGAGCCATTCTGAGCAAGTGGTTTCCTCTGGGAGTGGGCCTTAATCATTCCTTTCACATAAGAGACAGGTATTTTTCTTATTTTGAATCTTATTTAAAATTTACAAAGGAAAATTAGATTTGCAAACAAAGGAAAACTAAAGAGATANGGGCCTTAATCATTCCTTTCACATAAGAGACAGGTATTTTTCTTATTTTGAATCTTATTTAAAATTTACAAACAAAGGAAAATTAGATTTGCAAACAAAGGAAAACTAAAGAGATGTGGATACCAGTATACTCAGATCATGATCTTCCTATAGTCCCTGATTTGCAGAGAGTTAAAGCAAGTGACACATATGGAATGGACACGTCTGCTGGCTTAGAGACTCAACTTTGCCAAACCACTTTGAACCATCCTACCAGTGCATCAGCTAAGAGATGGACCAATGTTCCTGTTAGGATCTCTAATTCAATTCTCCCTTCCACATCAAAACTTGTACTGATCATCCAAAGTGAATTTACCAAATAGGCAAGACTTCTCTCTGTAGATTCAAAATTATACTATACATGCTGATGTGGCCACATAAATCAATTCACTCAATAAACCTGTGCTTGGCACTACAGCCATGGGCCATGATAACATTTATAGGTTATTAGAGGTTACAGATAATGAAACAGGAATTCACTATATCATGTGTCAGTACAGGAGAAGTTTTGAGAAGCTAGAAAACACTTCCCAAAGGAAGTCCTATCTGAACTAGGACCTGAAGAACATATATAGTTATAGATCAGTTAGAAGAAATGTATAGAGAAGAACAGGAAATAAACAAGGTTACCAGGTTAGTGAGAAGGTATTCAAACCATTGACTTGATGTTAAGTTAGAGAATTCATCCAGCTGATTTTAAAATGTTTTAATAGTCTGGCTTCAGTTTGAAATAACTATATTCAGGCACTTGGATAGGCATTAGTGATCTACAGTGGAGGACACTAGAGTTTGCAAAGAGCTTGCATTATAATAAAACCACATGTCCATACACAAATGCAAATGCATTATGGAATGACAACAGCACTAAGAGATTCATGTTACAGGGTCAAGGTTGTCCTGAACATTAAGTGTTTTATGGAGCTGCAGATTCATTCGCCTTCAGAGTATGAGTTACTCTTCGTGATTTGTTTAAGTGTCTTACTGACCTCGTGGAGAAAGAAAAGGGCACAAAAGTGAACTCATGATTAGATTTATCAAAATAAATAATACTTAAAAAATCTAAATTGGTAGTTTAGGACTTGATTTCTTTTTTGAATATTTTTTTTAATAATTCCCTAAGTCACAGAGAAGTAGGGTGACAATATAATTTGACATCTGAACCAGCACTATGTTTTAAAGGGGATGACATTAATTATTAGGATAGGAAAAGAGGAGGACAATAGGAAAGTCTCTGGCAAACCAAGACATGTGGTCTCCTAGGGAAAAAAAGAATTATTTGCAAAGAATATATGATGGCAAAGACTTCAGAATCACAGAGGGTGTTTTAACTAGAACTAAATATTATCTAAAATCATGCATCCTAGATTGTATCCATTACTATACCAAGTCACTAAATTCCACTACAAATGTATCAATGCCAAAAGTCTAATGAAGTATACCATTTCCAAGATATACTTTAGTTCCCTATTTTGTCAGGGGGAAAAAATGGTTATTCTAGCAATTACATGAAAAGTAAAAATGATCATGTCCAAAATACATCACATTAAGTCAAACGCAATTACTTCATTAGATTTATTAGCATTTAATGATCCCCTTATACATAACATCTACACACTGCATTTTAGCTGACATTTAATATATTCATATAGATTTTGCATATATTATAATCAAACTTGATTATATATGCTTACAAACTAATTGCATCTTTAAACAGGTTTAATTTGTTTTGATACAACATTATGAAGCCTCCTGGATTTCAAATTCCATTTGCATTTTCAATGCCCAGCATATAACTATCAAAGTTATACCAGTCTTTGTTGTAATGAATCTCATGTTTTAAGCATGTTTAATGCTTAGTTCCATTACTATCATCTGATTATAGCCAAGAGAAATCAGCCTGGGTCACTATTTGTAATAGCTCTAATGCACAGTTTTGTTTTTCAAATAAATAGCTTTTCTCTTTTACTTTTATCAAAGAATACTTGCACATAATTTAGAAACTTGAAAAGTACTAGTCAGTTTTTAAAGATAACTATAAGTTCTATCACATCCATCTTTGTTTTCCAAGGTCTTTAGCCCAAAGCAACTATTGTAGGTGTTTCTTCCAGTAGTTACCTGTATGTTTTTAATAAGGTGTGGGCTATTTTGCTTTTTAAATTTTAGACATTATTTGTTGACCTCCTGCAAAGAAAAATTTTATTCTATTACCATTTACACTCCTATACTACCCTCATCCCCACTCTCAAACACCAGTATTGAAACCAGTACTTTGAGTATGCAAATATTGCTTCTAACAGGCTCACAGAGTATACTATAATTGTATCTTACTTGTGAAATTTTTGTTTGTTACCTGGGTTAATAAATGGCCTTGTTCTAATTCTTGTTAGCTTTCTATGCATCTATTATTGTTTCTCTTTAGATTCTCTAGCTTAACTCTAAAATACCTCTATATAAGGTCTAACACATTGATCAGCTTATGACTTCTAAGAAACACCTCTGGGAATTCTCGTATCTTTGTATGCAAAATACCTTGTGTCCTGCTCTAATCACAACTAATTGTTCTCTAGATAGCATAGATACAGTCCTGGGATAGCTCTTTACCTTTTTATGGGCATTCTCAGTTTCTTTTGAGATTGGTTTCCAATATCCATCTCTACTTCTGTCTTGCAATATTTCCTTGTTTTAGTAGAGCAATAGCTTCCCAATAAAAGGAGGCACAGTTTTGAAGACAGAAAGTTTATTCTACCCTCACACTTAATTGGGAGTTTGCCTGTTTTCTCAGCATCTTATTGTATCATGAATGTACTACTTTCCCTTAACTCTCTGAGGATATTAATTAAATGGTTTGTTTTACTTCCTGCATGGTCATGGACTTCTCCAAGATACTTTATATTATTGCTGTATTTTGGTGAATTCTTCAAGTTAGAGCTCTTCTAATTTGCTCATATTTGTTTTTTTCTAAAAGAAAGAATTATTTTATTTTAAGGAGAGAATGCAAGTGGTGAAGGGGCAGAGAGAGAAGAAAAGAGGGAGACAGGGAGAGAAGGAAAGAGGGAGAGGGAGAGAGAGAGAGACAATCTTAAAAGCAAGTGGAACCCACACAGGGCTAAATCCTATGACTCTCAGATCATGATCTGAGCTGAAATAAAGAGTCAAATGCCCAACCAGGCATCCAGGTTGGCCTGACTGAGTCAACCAGGCACCTCTGCTTGTTCATATTTGAATGAAGCTTTACAAAGCCTGATTCAGAATTTGTGTCATGCATGGATTTGTGGACTGATAGAATTCTCTGTAGTGTACCTGGAGTACAAGATGGCTTTTTTGTTAAAAGTCTCCCAAAAGTGAGTATTTATACATTCTTCCTTCGGGACAGATGGTTTCTCCAGAAGGAAATATTCTACTTTCCTGTTTGGGTGACATAAGAAAATTTTCCAGCATTCTAAAGCCAAGGAGGCAACCCAGCAGAAGCATTTTGTGTAATAATAGAGAGACTGTGAACTCATTCTACTTTACAGAAACTTTGATTTAATCCTGCCAATTTAAGTAAAACACAATAAAACTATTGTCCATTGTGCTGATATATAAACCAAGAAACTTACTCTTACCTTGAGAACAAACTTTCTTCTTCAGGGACAGAGAAGGTACATCCAACTGGCTATGAGGGCTTAAGAGGAGAATCAGTCATTACAATTAATGCTTCCCTAGTACTTCTCAAAGGCCTGTGAAAGTTTGAACAATGATATGACCACCATATGCCAGGGCTATTGGTACTGCATCCCAGGGCCAGACAACATGTGATTCAGCTCCAAAATTTGATTTTATTTTAGAGTTCTTAGAGTTTGCTCCTAGAACCACCCTCAGGAGCATCTGCCATAGGTTGGATTCTGAGATTCTGAGACAGAAATTTTCAGGTGATTGCAGACATAGGGAGAGGAGTAGAAGGGATGGGATTTCAGGAACAGCACCTGTAAGGATNCCATAGGTTGGATTCTGAGATTCTGAGACAGAAATTTTCAGGTGATTGCAGACATAGGGAGAGGAGAAGGGATGGGATTTCAGGAACAGCACCTGTAAGGATGTGACAGCAGCAGGACAGCATGAAGGAAAAAGCTGTACTGCAATGTAGCTTCAATTGAGGCTTCAGCCAGTCTTACAGGGGATTTTTGATCCTGAAATACCCTTTCAATATTCTGATTTGACGTAAGAAGCCTAGGTCTTTATGCATATGTGGGCCAGTTATTGGATACAAGCTGTTGTCAGCAAGGAGGCCTTACCCTGAAGTGATGTTCCCTCCCTTTGGCCATGACAGTTCCTGGTGAGGAACTCAGCTCCTGGTTGTTAGCAACCAATACTCTGAGCAGCGGGGAAAATACGTTTCTTGGTCCAGAAGAGGGGATCTGAGTCATGCACAACATCCACAGTACACACTTCAGCTGGAAGCTTCTGCATTACACTGTTACCTGGCCCGGCCAATCCACCTGCAAGTACCTCTCAGCTCCAATCCACAATTAAGGCTTGGCCCAAGGAAACATACACCTTCCCCACCATTAGTAATCATGCAGATCTGTTGCCATGACCTCCCTCCCTCCTTGCTTTAATATCAAAACCAAAGCCATAATCTTTTCTCTGCAGGTAGGGGTTGGACACTGGCCTATGTGAACCTCAAACTCCAGCCGCTCAGGTAAAACTATGTTCATTATGACCTCAACTCTAGGTACTCCTCATTTGGGTTAAGGTTGGAAAATTCCTTTAACAAATTTCCTCATGCACCGTTTTCCTATTGAGTAGACCCATGATAGTCACAGAAGAGAAGAGGAGGATTTAGAAATCGTTCAGCAAGTCTGACAGTTTACATAGCATTTCTTTTTCAACTGATGGACCCTCAATCTTCACCATCATCACATTAAATATCTTGTTATACCTTGAGTCCAGTGAAGTCAGCAATTTCCTCTGCTTCCAACTCTCTGCCAGAAAATTTTCTTTGAGGAATATTTGAACTATCAACATGGGAATGGACACAGCTCTTTACACCTTTACTGTAAATGAAGATATAATTGCTTTTGGATATAAATTATTGAAATTACTGAAATTTTTCATATTAAGACATAATTATGGAGTGTCCCACACATTTTATTTACCTGAGGTTCTTCTATCATTGTATTTTCAGATAATTGCATTTCTCTATCTTCTTTGAGTCAACAGGCTTCAATGAATATTTTCCAAAATCAAATAACTTAAGATCAAAAATTAGGTAACAATGACAGAAACTAGGTTCTATAGTAATAAAAATGCTCGGTATTCACATGAGGAGATAACTAAGTATGGAGCCAAATGTTATGAATAACTTGTCCTTTTTGATTTTTTTTTGTTTGTTTGTGAACTACATTATATTAACTTCTCATAGCTATATTTGTTTATTTTCACTTGGAACAAGAAATGCTCTAAATTATTTATATGTATTAATTCTTTTAATCCACAATAAGCCAACAACTTTTTCATGTCTCTTGTTTAAACTATAAGATCTATTACATTTCAATACTCTCAACCTCTTCTGGAGTGTGGAGAAACAATGGTTCAAGTGATTCCACTCTATCACAGCATTCCCAAGTTTACTAAGCTAGTATGAATCCAAATTGGGGGACTAAAAGTGATACATTTCAATGTCTCTTTAAGACAAAAATGAGATGACCCATTAATCTGGAAGAGTTGTTATTGAATACATTGTCTGCACTCTCTAGTGAATCAGATAGAACATGCTTTATGAGCTAAATTGGATCTTGATAGCCTCCCATAACTTTCTGCTAAACTAAATTATAAAAAATATGATAGAAGTGCTGTATCTTATTAAATGTTATAACTAAATAAAACAAAAATCAAATTAATAAAGCTTAGAAAAAAAATACAACCATTTGAAGAAGAAAAATAGAATTGTATATTCATAGAGTTTCCAGAAAGCATTGGATAAAATTCTACTAACATCCTTAATAAAATCTCTAAGTAGATAGACATAAAATAGCAGGCGTAAAAATAACCTGTGAATTTCAGTTTTACTTCTCATTACTTCTAAATCATAGTGGCCTCTCATCTTCTTAAAGTTTCTAAATGAATTTTCCCCTAAATGAACCTACTCTTTCATACTACTCTCTAAGTGGGAAATTGGGACGAGCTTTAATGCTCCATATAAATGTGCTCTGGATTTCCTTTAAATGAGAGAAATAAATCTCTAGCAATTAAGTGATTCAAGTTTAAGCATTCATGTGGATTGGCATCAATTAATTGTTGGCAAGGTCAACGCAAATGCCAAAAGTGGAATAAAACTTGTAGGGTCTGGTGATTAAATAAGCAGTGGGTGATTAGTCACATTGATAGCCATTGGTTATACTTTCATCCTGCTTAAGGAGAATTACAAACCTCAATATCACATACATGTAGTTTTGGAAGGAAATTGGTTGTCTTGCATCTAAAAGTTCCAAGTCAGAATGATATCTTGAAATTGAAAGGTCTGAGAAACTAAATGCCCTGTCCCCTGTGCTCCTCAGACTCCAACATGACAGATCGTTCACCAGGAAGGCCAGTTCTCATCTAACAATGACCTCTCTATTCTTCCTATTGCAGAAAAGAGTATGAGGAAAGAACATGAATTCACACAAACTTTGCTTATGTTTTGGTTCCAATATATATATTTGATATGTGAATTTTAGTATTTAGGCAAGCTCTATGCATCTGTTTCCTTATCAGTAAAATGGACATATTTATATTTACCTTGCAGAACTATCATCACATTAGTAATAAAGAATATAAATTACTAAGTACAATGCTTAAGACAAAGGTGTTAGTATTTTCAGTTGAAGGCAAGAGAATTACATTTGTATATAGATATTATAACTCAGGTTCTATACTGGAAGAAACAACAGCTTTTACTATTTTTAGATAAAGCATAATGAGGTTTCAAACTGAGAAATAGCATTTAAAAAGTCCATTTCTGCTAGGGGATAATTATTAATATTACAAGAGTCAACAATTATAGGCTACTCACCATATGCAGGGTAATGTCTGAAGTACTTTATATTCATCAGCTCATTTAATCCTCACAACTTCTTACATGGTAATTACTTCTCCCAACATTACAGATCAAAAAAAATGGGCACAGAGTAGTTTAGTAGTAGGCATCAGAAGTCTGGCTCCAGAGGTCTCATTTCTAAGTACTATGACACATTGTCTTCTATGATTTAACCCAAATGATGCAAATAGATCATAAAAGTGTAAAGCTAGAATTTCGTAAGAACATAATTCGTATGTCACTTTAGGTAGAATATAAACTTAAAGGAGGAAATTCTATACCTTACATAATTACTGTGTAAAAATTACTATTAAAATGTCTTCTGAAGGCAATGAAATATATCTCAAAGAGATATTTAGACACCCACATTCATTGAAGTTTTATTTATAATAGCAAATATATGGAAACAAGTAAGAATTCATCTAGGACTGAATGGATAGAGATAGGAGACAGACACACACACACACACACATTATTCAGTATCATAAAAAAGGAAATTTTGCCTTTTGTGACATGGAGAAAACTTGAAGACATTATGCTAAGTCAAAATAAGTCAGAGAAAGACAAGTACTTTATGTTCTCACTTCTATGTGATATCTTAAAAAGCTGAACTCATAAAAATAGAGAATGGAATGGTGGTTGCCAGTAACTAGGGAAAATGGAGAGATATTTGTCAAAGAGCATAAATTTCCACCTATCTGATTAATAAGCTCTGAAGATCGAATGTACATACTCTAATGAATATGATTAAGAATACTGTATTATATACTTGAAAACTGTTGAGAGTAAACATTATCACCCCACACAAACAATAGTAATTATGTGAGGGAATGGAGGGGTTCAACCTTAACATAATCATTTCACAACATATACAAGTATCAAATCGTCATTGTACATCTTAAACTTGCATAAGTATATGTCAGTGATATGTCAAAGCAGTTAAGAAAAGGTCTTCTGAAAAAATTGCCTTTAAAGTTTATAAGAGACTATAGTTCTTTCAAAAGGTTACCAACAGACATTTTTAGGTGTGCTTTGCTTCAGCCTGTCAAGAAAAGCATCAGGTGTGAAAATGAAGAATTTGAAACTGATTTCACTTTATTTAGGTTATATTTAATTATTCAAAAAACAGAAAAATTGGTAGTTATCCAAGCTTTACTATTATTCTTCATGAAATTTGATTTTTGGTTACTTTGTCATTTTAGAATTCATTTTTCTAAATTACATATTACATGTTATATTCCTGGTTGCTTTCCTTTTGATTGCTTATCATTTATTTTTCTTTTCTTCCCATTTTTTAGGAAGAAATACACCTGCTTTCTTTCAATAGCCAAACTACTATCTACTATTTTGGTTCTAATATAGGTGAGTTTTCATTTCTAATTTTAAAGGACATATTTTCTGACAAAAGTCAATTTCTGAGAAATAAAGATTTGGCATTTTCTTAGTTTAGTTAATTTTTATCATATCATGGGATATATTGCTTTTTGCTGGTCTTTTTATCTGTCCACAGATTAATATCCTTAAGAGTTTCATATATGTACTAGTTTATAGATCTCAAAATATTTAGCCTCCTTCTGTTTATAAATTGATTGCTTATGACCAATCTGGGTAAATTTTATAATTACTCAAAACTTGAGATGTGATGAAATACAAGCATGGAGGGGCACCTGGTGGCTCAGCCAGTTAAGCCTCCAACTTCGGTTCAGGTTTTATGATCTCGTGGTCCATGAGTTCAAGCCCCACATCAGGCTCTATGCTGCCAGCTCAGAGCTTGGAGCCTGCTTCAGATTCTGTATCTCCCTCTCTGCACCTCATCAGTTCATGCTCTGTCTCTGTCTCTCAAAAATAAATAAATGTTAAAAAAAAATTTTAAAGAAGTATCAACATGGAAAAACTAAGAAGTATTTAAAAATTTTTGAGTTGGCATTTTTCTGAGCCTTTTAGAACAGAAAACTAGGAGCTAGACCATTACACATTTTAAGTTGTGAATTCTCGGGTGCCATGTTGTATCGTCTGCCTAAAACCAGGTCAAATTCCATTAGTGGTGGAGAGGGGAGGATTCCAAAATTACCTGCTAAATTCTGATGAGCTTATTCTAAAGAGCAGATCATCATTTACATATCTCTGAGTAAGGGCAGATTCTTGAGTACAGGATTGTTACGAATGTTATGGCATTAAGATGCAGTCCAAGCAACTACTGGTAAAGAAGTGAGAGGGTCAGACCGGGAAAAGAAAGAGACAAAGCCATTTTGCAATGGCAAGCAAAGTCTCACTGAAGGTAAATTTGTATCAGATCCCACAGGGGTTCTGGAGGATTTGCACATCACACTTCAGAGTTGCCCATTGTAGGAAGGAAGCTCGAGAGTCTCCATTCCCATTTAGAAAGAGAAATGGGGGGGGGGGGGGGAATCACTGTATTTAAATGGAGAGGAACTAAACATTTAAGGATAAGAACTGCCACATCTTTTCAACAGTGTGTCTTCATTCTCATATATGCCCAGAATTGACCAAAATCACATGTATCTCCTTCTTTGATATCCCATATATTCAATTTTCTTGCCTATTAAGCTAATTAAAAATGTGTAACAAAGAATATATTGAAATTAGCTGATATGGCCTGTATTATTCTTTTTTTAATATCCACTTATTTAATTTGTTCACATATTAATATTTGTTTCCGGGCTCAAGGTTCTTAGAATATTCTATAAAGCTTAGTAACTTAATAAATTGGTTTCCCTCTATGATTATCCATCCATGTATTTTATCAAATATCCTAATTTGATATTCCAATTTGTACTTCAATCAAGAACAAAAAAATCAATTTTTCAATTCATGTTTCTTAATGTTCTTAGAAGAATCTTAAAGTTGAATAGAAAGGAAGCATTCTAGCATATATTCTATATATGATATGAACATGATTTTCAAAATATCTGTTAAATAAATCAAGAAATCCTATTTAAAACTCAGAAACCATTTTTTACAGCAGTGTTTCAAAAAAGGAGAAACAGCTCAAGAATTATACTAGATAGCATACAGTTTCTTCAAGGTTAGCTTTTTAATTAGGGTCACACTTCCCAGCTGCTGGTTTTCAAAGAGTCATAAATATGGAAACCTTCGATGTGACATCTGGAAATGACTACCTGGTGATTCAAAGTTGTATCTTTTCCCCTAAAGAGCAGAAAGGGACTTAAAGACTTTTGCCTAGATAGCCCTATCATGTGATTTTAATTGACGTGTGATACTGATGCTCTGTATTCATGAGGAAGAGATGAAGGTAGGACCTGCTCTTTGTCAATCACTGTGCTTACATAGCTGGGGTATAAGGAAACAGAATACAGGGCTTCAGTCTTCTGTTAGGCCATTTACTGTGTGAATTCTTATATTAGATAGAGAGAGTAGTATAAGTGAGTAAGAACAACTCTCTGAAGTCCTATTGCCTGAGTTTGATTCCTGGCTCCAGTTCTTATTAGTGTGACTTTGGACAAGTTACTTAGCCTATCTGTACCCTACGATCCTCGGTTGTACTCATAATAGCACCTATATTGGTGTTAGAATGAGGATTAGAGGAGCTAATATCTATAAAGTACTTGTGACATTTAAGCCCCTAATAGCTTAAAATTATGCATAACTACATCTTACCTACGCTACAAAAAACTCACTGAAATAAAATTAACAGAGCTAAGGATGCCATAATCCTCTCAATATTAATTTTAAAAAGTTTAATGTTTGTTTATTTTTGAGATACAGAGAGAGAGAGAGTGCACACAACAGAGCATGAGTGGGGGGAGGGGCAGAGAGAGAGAGAGAGAGAGAGAGAGAGAGAGAGAGAGAGAGAGGGGGAGAAGAGACAGAAAGAGAGAGAGAGAGAGAATCTGAAGCAGGCTCCAGGCTCTGAGCTGTCAGCACAGAGCCCAACATGAGGTTCAAAGCCACAAGCCATGAGATCATGACCTGAGCCAAAGTTGGATGCCTAACCGACTGAACTACCCAGGTGCCCCTTAATATTCATTTTAGACAGTCATAAAGCTGAGGTTCTCAAAGTGTAGAACCCAGATCACCAACATCCGTACTATCGGAGAAACTGGAAATTTCACCTCCCATCTGCTAAAGAAGAAATTCTCAGGTTAATGCCCAGACATCTGTGTTTCAGCAAGTCCTCAAGGTGACTGTGAGACACAGTAAAGTATGAACACCACTGTACAGCATATCCTTGTCTGCAGAGTATTTAAGCTAAAATGACTTATATACATATCAGCAACTAATACACAGAAATAAAAATTACCTGTGGTAATCTATCATGAGTAAAAAAGAAAAAAAGACCTTTCCACATAACAAAAACAAAAACTAACATTGAGACTAATTCTTGGCCAGATTTTTCTTGCAAAAGAAAAATAAGGACTCTAGGGGTACCTGGGTGACTCAGTTGGTTAAGCATCCGACTTTGGCTCAGGTTGATCTCACAGTCGGTGGGTTCGAGACCCCCATCAGGCTCAAGGCTGACAGCTAGCTCAGAGACTGGAGACTATTTCAGATTCTGAGTCTACCTCTTTCTCTCTCTCTGACCCTCCCCTGATCATGCTGTCTCTCTCTCTCAGGAACAAATAAAAAACATTTAAAAAATTTAAAAGAGAAAAGAACTCTAGAAAAAAAACATACATACATCAGGCCTCATTCACTGTTATTTTGAAGTTTAATAGTAAGCTAATAAAAATGAGATTCATTCCTTGAACATTACTTGAACTACTTCAAAGCACTGAATATAAGTCTGTAAGTTGCAGGCCTTTAATAAATGATATTTGCTATTGCTTGTGCAAAGCACTGAGTACAAGTCTGTAAGTTGCAGGACTTTAATAAATGATATTTGCTATTACTTTTTACTTAGCACAGTTTTATGCCTAGAGTCATGAGAAATGCTCAACCTTAGAATCAGAGTCAATGGAAATCATCGAAGGGTGCCTGGGTGGCTCAGTTGGTTAAGCATCCAACTCTTGGTTTAGGCTCAGGTCATGATCTCACAGTTTCATTGGGTTTGAGTCCCACATTAGGCATTGTGCTAACAGTGCAGAGCCTGCTTGCAATTAGCTCTCCCTCTCTCCTCTCCCTCTCTCTTTCTGCCCCTCCCCTGCTCACACTATCTCCGTCTCACTCAAAAATAAATAAACATAGGGGCAGCTGGATGGCTTAGTTGGTTAAGGATATGACTTAGGCTCAGGTCATGATCTTGCAGTTTCGGGAGTTCAAGCACCACATTAGGCTCCATACTGACAGCTCAGAGTCTGGAGCCTTTTTTGGATTCTGTGTCTTCCTCTCTCTCTCTGCCCCTATTCTGCACGCACTCTGTCTCTCTCAAAAATAAAAATAATAAAAACATTGAAAAACTTTTAAAATAAATAAACATAAAAATATCATCTGGAAATTCTGTCCACATTTGGTTCATTCTAACCTATGTCTGTGCAGAAGCATATCCAAACCATCTACATTTTAATTTGAATAATATATTTTAATTCATTCAATTATGAAAATATAACCATTTTCATACATTATACTATTTATAAATATTCAACTTGTAGTCCTCAAGTTCATTCATAAGAAAGCCAATTAATGTTTCTTAACACAATGAATTTTTAAACTTCTAATACTATATCATGTAGGTATAAAGCTGTTTCTAACATCATTAACATTTAACTAAATTTTTAATTTTAAACAAAATATGAAGACACCATCCCAATAAACTGAATACATATTAAGCCTAAGACAAATTTCAAAATAGGAAAAGGTGGATATGCAGCAAATCAGAAAGCAATGCCTAACTTACAAATTATCTCAAGCTTCATCTTGATGATGCTAAACTATCAGCATTTGCTGTATTATCTTAAATGCTATTTCTTTTTATTCTTAAATAGTTTATTCTCAAGTTGGTTTCCATATAACACCCAGTGCTCATCCCAACAAGTTTCCATCCATGCCCATCATCCCCCTTCCCCTCTCCCTCCTCCCCATCAGCCTTCAGTTTGTTCTCAGCATTCAAAAGTCTCTCATAGTTTGCCTCCCTCCCTCTCCCCAACTATTTTTCCCCTTTCTTCTCCCCCATGGTCCTCCAATAAGTTCCTTCTAATCCACCTATACATGCAAACATATGGTATCTGTCCTTCTCTGCCTGACTTATTTCACTCAGCATAACACCCTCAAGTTCCATCCATGTTGCTACACATGGCCAGATTTCATTCTTTCTCATTGCCATGGAGTATTCCACTGTATAGATGAACCACATCTTCCTGATCCATTTGTCCAATTATGGACACTTAGGCTATTTCCATGTTTTGACTATTGTTGAGAGTGCTGCTATGGACATTGGGGTACATGTGTCCCTATGCATCAGCACTCCTGGATCCCTTGGGTAAATTCCTAGCAGTGCTATTGCTGGGTCATACGGGAGTTCTATTGTTAGTTTTTTGAGGAACCTCCACACTGTTTTCTAGAGGGGTTGCACCACTTTACATTCCCGCCAAAAGTGTAAGAGGGTGCCCGTTTCTCCACATCCTCACCAGCATCTAGAGTCTCCTGATTTGCTCATTTTAGCCACTCTGGCATGAGGTGGTATCTCAGTGTGGTTTTGATTTGTATTTCCCTGATGTTGAGAGACACTGAGCATCGTTTCATGTGTCTGTTGGCCATCTGGATATCCTCTTTGGAGAAGTGTCTGTTCATGTCTTCTGCCCATTTCTTCACTGGATTCTTTGTTTTTTTGGATGCGGAGTTTGGTGAGTTCCTTATACATATTGGATACTAGCCCTTTATCTGATATGTCATTTGCAACTATCTTTTCCCATTCCGTCGGTTGCCCACTAGTTTTATTGATTGTTTCCTTTGCCTTGCAGAAGCTTTTTATCTTGATGAGGTCCCAATAGTTCATTTTTGCTCTGGATTCCCTTGCCTTTGGGAATGTGTCAAGGAAGAAATGTCAAGAAGGTTGTTTCCCACTTTCTTCTCTAGGGTTTTGATGGTTTCCTGTCTCATATTCAGGCCCTTAAGCACTCTACATGACACAAAACTGGTAATTCTTCTTAAATTACAAAGATAACCCATATTCACTGTTGTAGCTGACGAGTTCAAAACAATTCCAAAAAATTGAAGAGGAAGGAAAACCTCCAAATCCACTCTATGAGGCCAGCATTACCCTGATACCCAAACAAAATTAAGACCCCACAAAAAAGAACTATATGCCAACATCTCTAATGAACACAGATGTAAAATTCCTCAATAAAATATTAGCAAACTGAACCCAACAGTACATTAAAAAAATCATTCACCACAATCAAGTGGGATTTATTACAGGGATGCAAGAGTGGTTCAACATTCACAAATTAATCATTGTGATATATCATATCAACATGAGGGAAAAAAAACATCTGACCATTTCCATAGATGCAGAAAAACATTTGACAAAGCACAACATCCATTCATAATAACAGAGTAGGTTTACAGGGTACACATCTCAATATATTAAACATCATCTGTAAAAAGCCCAGAGCTAACATCATACTCTATGGTGAAAAACTGAGAGCTATTTGCCTAAGGTCAGAAACAACACAAGAATGTCCACTTTCACCACTGTTTTTCAACACTGTAGTGGAAATCACAGAAATCAGACAACAAAAAGGAATAAAAGGCATCCAAAATAAGGAAGAAGGAAAACTCTATTTGCAGATGACATGATACTCTATACAGAAAACCTGAAAGATTCCACCAAAAATCTACTAGAGCTGATAAATGAATTCAGTAAGGTCATAGGATACAAAATCAATGTACAGAAATCCATTGAATTTCTATCGGCTAATAATGAAGCAGAAAAAAAGAGAAATTAAGAAAACAATCCCATTTGCAATTGTGTCAAAAATCATAAAAATACCTAGGATTAAACTTAACTAAGAAGCTAAAAGACCCATGCTCTGAAAACTATAAAATAGTGGTGAAAAAAACTGAAGATGACACTGATAAATGGAAAGATATCCCATGCTCATGTTTTAGGAGAACAAATTATTGTTCAAATGACCATATTACCCAAGCAATCTACAGATTTAATGCAACTCCTATCAAAATACCAACAAATAGCATTTTTCACAGAACTAGAACAAACAATCCTAAAATTTAGAACCACAAAAGATACCAAATAGTAAGAGCAATCTTGAAAAAGAAAAAACTGAGTATCACAATCACAGATGTCAAGTTATATTAGAAAGTTATAGCAATCAAAACAGTATGGAACTGGTACAAAAATAGACACACAGTGGGGCACCTGGGTGGCTCAGTCGGTTAAACGTCCGACTTCGGCTCAGGTCATGATCTCACGGTTTGTGGGTTCGAGCCCTGCATCAGGCTCTGCTGACAGCTAGCTCAGAGCCTGAAGCCTGTTTCAGATTCTGTGTTTCCCTCTCTCTAACCCTCCCCTGCTCATGCTGACTCTCTCTCCAGATTCTGTGTTTCCCTCTCTCTAACCCTCCCCTGCTCACGCTGACTCTCTCTCTGTGTCAGAAATAAATAAAACATAAAAAAATTGTTTTTAAATAGACACATAGATCAATGATATAGAACAGAGAACCCAGAAATAAACCCATGATTATATGTTAATCTTCAACAAAGCAGTAAAGAATATGCAATGGAAAAAGGCGGTCTCTTCAACAAATGATGTTGGCAAAATTGGACAGCTACATGTGAAAGAATGAAACTGGACCACTTTTTTCACCACACACAAAAATAAACTCAATGAATGAAGGACCTAAATGTGAGACCCGAAACCATAAAAATCCTAGAGGAGGGCATAGGCAGTAATTTTTCTGACACTGTCCATAGAAACATTTTTCTAGATGTGTGTCCTGGGACAAGGGAAACAAAAGCAAAAATAAGCTATTGGGACTACATCAAAACACGAATTCACACAGCAAAGGAAACAATCAACAATACAAAAACACAACCTACTGAAGGGGAGAAGGTATTTATTTGCAAATGATATATCTGATAAAGGGTTAGTATCCAAAATATATAAAGAATTTCTACAACTCAACATCAAGAAATCCTAAATAATCTAATTTAAAAATGGGCAGAGTACATGAATAGATATTTCTCCAGAGAAGACAGCCTAGAGAGACATGAAAAGATGTTCAACATCACTCATTATCAGGGAAATACAAATCAAAAACACAATGAGATATCCCCCTCCTAACTGTTAGAATGGCTATTATTAAAAAGACAAGAAACAACAAGTGTTGGTGAGAATGTGAAAAAAAAAGGAACCCTTATGCACTGTTGGTGGGAATGCAAACTGATGCAGTCACCATAAAGGACAGCATGAAGTATTTATTCCTCAAAAAATTAAAAATAGAACCACCATATGATCCAATAATTTACTACTAAGCATTTACTCAACGAAAATGAAAATATTAATTCAGAGGGATACATGTATCACTATGTTTATTGCAGCATTATTTACAATTGCCAAAAGAAGTGGAAGCAACCCAAGCACCCATTGATTAATGAATGGATAAAGATGTGATATATATACAATGCAATATTACTCAGGCATAAAACAGAATGAAATCTTGTCATGTGCAACAACATGGTTGGAGCCAGAGGGTATAATGCTAAGTGAAGTAAGTCAAAAAAGACAAATACCTTATGATTTCACACATATGTAGAATTTAAGAAACAGAACAAATGAACAAAGAAAAAAAGAGATAAACCAAAAAAAGAAGAAGAAAAGACACTTAACTATAAAGAACTGATGGTTACCAGAGGAAAGGTGAATGGGGGGATGGGTGAAATAGGAGAAGGGGACAAAGAATACCCTTATCATGATGAGCAATGAGTAATGTATAGAACTCTATATAATACACCTGAATCTAATATAACTCTATGTTAAGGATACTGGAATTAAAACCTTAAAAAATTTACATGAGACAGGTTAAAATAATAATAATACAAATACACAATTGATGGTGCTGTTAGTAGTGATATTTCCTCAGGTTTTATTCTTTGTTACATGCAGAGTTATTTAATTTTGTGTTTTTTTAATATTTATTTATTTTGAGAGCGAGACAGAAAATGTCAGCATGAAAGGGGCAGAGAGAGAGGTAAAGAGAATCCCAAACAGGTTCTGCACTAAAAGTGGACTCAATCCCAACAGTGAGATCATGACCTGAACCGAAATCAAAAGTCAGATGCTTAACAAACTGAGCTACTCAGGTGCCCTTGATTACTTTTAGAACAGCAGGTATTATCATGTATTATTTTTTACTAAGATGATAAAACTACTGAAAAATCAAAATAATAGTGTGAATACTGTGCAGAACACATTTATTCATAAGACATAGAACACTGAAGGAGACCAGTGAGGGAGTTATTGCAGTGGTCTAGAAAACAGATGATATTTTCAACTAGGTGAACAATACTGGTCATAGAAAAGTGGATTTCTGGGGCATCTGGTTGGCTCACAGTTGGTTAAGCTTCTGATTTTGGCTCAGATCATGATCTCACCATTTGTGGATTCAAGCCCCATATTTGGCTCTCTGCTACCAGGTCAGAGCCTGGACCCAGCTTAGGATTCATTCTCTCTCTCTCTCTCCCCCCCTCTCAAAAATAAACAAACATTGAAAACAATTAAAAGAAAAATGGATTCCTGAAGGGGTAAAAGTGATTTGACTTCATAATTGGAGGTGAATGATGAAGAGAAGGAATTAAGATCTCCGGTTCAAGAAACATTCAGGAAAAAGAGTTAAGAAAGCCAATAGAAACGTTATTCAAAAAGAAGTCAATGAAATTGAGACTTACGGAGATATTCAAACTTTGTGAGAAAAAAACCCTGGACTTTTGAAAGAGTATTGTCCACAATGGTGAAAACAGAAGCTGGATTGTAGTCAAGTGTGGATGGAACAGGTTTTACATGGAGATTTGGACTGAAAACTACTTATTGATAAAACTGTGTAGTTAAGAGATTAGATAATATCCTGAAGTGAAACCAGGGTAAAGAAAGGTTTTAATCTACGATAAGAAAAGGTTGAGCCTTTATAAAAAGTAAGAAAGTCCAAACGACAAGTGAGAAGACAAGAAACTGATGAAACAATTTTCAAAAAAAAAAAGGCAGGAGGATATGGGTTCAAGGACAGAAAAAGATTCAGTGGCCTTGAAAAACACCCTCTCCCTTGAGAAAAAAAAATAAGAAAGTACTTAACGAAGTCCTGGATACATTTTGAAGCTAATGTTGTGAATGTTGAAGGAGTTCTGCCTGAGAATGTTTACTTTCATGCTGAAGTGGATTTCAAGATCATTAATTGAGACCAATCACGTAGGATAAGGTTGGAACTTGAGGTGAACTGTACATTTGTTAACAAAGTGATATGGAAAATGTAGGTAACAAGGATTGAAAAAAATATTTCCCAGGAGTACTGAGATCTCAGATGAAATGAGGGAATTGGGATTTTTAATAAATTCAACTAGAATTATTCCATGAGGTTGGTATAACCTAAAAGTGGCTAGGAAGATGGAAAGAATGCTGACCCCTCTCTTTGGCCAGGAGATGGGGGCCTCCAACATCAAGGAAGGGGAAAGTGCTGCCTTTTACATCAAGTCATTATTTAAATGATTTTGGGTATTTGTATTACTAATTGATAGTGCTTTTTCTTATTATGTGTTTGTGCTTGAGGAATGAGCTATACCAAAAAAGCAAGGTGGTATAAGGACACAGTAATGAAAATGTCTTTCTGGGCAACATTTTCAGATGTACCACTTGCAAAGCATATCAAATCTCAATCATTCATTGTGCTAATTTAGAAATAACATATTGCTTTGGACATATGCCATGATCACTTTTTAAGCCCATAGATCATAAACATATGATCCCAAGCATTATATAAAAATGACAATTCCTTAGTCTACTATCAAAATTAAAAAAAAAAAAAAAAGAGTTTTCACTGTCACTACAGATTCAGCACGCCAAATTTGAACACATTAGTTAGGAGAAATTTCCCTTATTTCAGAAGGGGAATACACATAGCCTGTGTTTCTTTCCTTTGGGTGTCAAATTGTAAATTTCATTTCAATGCACCACGGATTAGCACCTCTGTGGAGGAGTCAGAACATAAGGCAGAAGGACATAATAAAATCAGTCATTCCTATTAAAAGATACCTAAAGTTGGGTGTGAGAAAAAAATTGAATTCAGGTGCTTAATGTGTTTAAAAATAGTGTAGGGATTGCTTTTTCTGGGCTAAAAAAAAAGAACATGTTCAGTGTTCTGCTCTGGAATCTAAATTACCTTTCTCCAAAACTGCTCACCTCCCTCCTAAAACTGCCTGCCAATGAATCTAGCAAGAAAAGGAATAGAAGGATTGATAGCATTGATAATGGAGTCAGGACTCCAGAATTCTGCTCTTTCCAATGTCACTACCTGACTTGTTTCTAGTGAATTAGATTTTCAGATAATGGTTTTCACCTGTTGTTTCTATACATCTACATTAAATTAAGGAGACAGGAGAAACACCTTACTATATTAAATATATCTTAACTCTTGGGTGCCTGGTTGGCATTTAATCATCCAAGTCTTGATTTCAGCTGAGGTCATGATCTCTCATTGCATGAGATTGAGCCCTGCATTGGGTTCCACACAGATAATGCAGAGCCTGCTTGAGATTCTCTCTCTCCCACTCTCTCTCTCCTCTTCTCTCCCTCACACTCTCTGTCAAAATAAATTTTAATAAATCTCACAGTATCAATTACTCTTGAATATTTCCAGATTTCAAAGTGCTGTACCAAGCTGCCACTTATATATATAGTGTCTCCCTCTATCTNATATATATAGTGTCTCCCACTATCTATATCTATAGATAAACTATCTATATCTACAGATATAAACTCTTTCAAATAAGTGGCAATGAATCCTTCTAAGTCTATATAGTCACTTTGGTCTATAAAATATTAATTCAAGGAGATGGAAAATGTAATCTTGACAATTTATCTAACATATATTAAGGACCTGTTCTATGCTATACTGTATGTAAACAAAACCTGATCCTTCCATCTTGGAGATTATAGTGCAAAACCTCCTTCTCCCATCCACCTAAACGTATACACAGCAGGCCATACTACAAAAGTAGACTACGGGTAGAATTCTAGTAACAATGTAAGCGAAGAGTGGGAGGACCAAAAAAGGAGACATAAATATAGATGAGGTGAGTTAGGGAAGACTTTGGATAATGGCTAGAATTCCCCAAGCAAAAATGGAATAAGGACATTGCATGTAGAGGGAACCATACAATCAAAAAAAACCAAAACCAAAAACAAAAACCAAAAAAAAGCAGATGTAGAAAGCAGAAATAGTGAGAGAGGGACATTGGTAATAACAAGAAATTCTCCTTTAACTCTATGTACTGGGCACAGTTCTAAGTGATTTATAGATGTTAAGTATTCTAATGCTTCCATCGCAAAAATGAGGCACATGGAAAGAGGTGATGAAGTATTATAAGCCACTTAATAGTCACAGAGTTTAAGTATTGTTTTTTTTTTTAATTTTTTTTTCTAGGAGAGAGAGAGAGACAGCGTGAGCAGGGGAGGGTCAGAGAGAGAGAGGGAGTCACAGACTGAAACAGGCTCCAGGCTCTGAGCTGGCAGTCAGCACAGAGCCCGACGCGGGGCTCGAACCCACGAACCGCGAGATCATGACCTAAGTGAAAGTCGGACGCTTAACCGACTAAGCCACCCAGGCGCCCCTAAGTATTGTATTTTATAAAGGGAGTAAATAAGAACATAGGCCCACACTACATTATGAACATGGCTGGCAATCAACACTGAATAATTCCAATTTTTTTTCTGAATAGGAAAATCAGTTGAATTTAATAATATTGAGCCATTTTTGCTTTGATGAAGGTAAGACAACTGAAGAGCTAAAGTGGTAGGAAAGGTAACAGAAAGATTAAAGCAAGGTGTTTATAAAATCCCAGTCAGAAAATCTTGCCGTTTCTGTTATTGATGTATTATTAACCAGTAAAAGGAGATATTATATATACGGGGATTTCCTTTGAGTGATACGCTATCTACAGCCTTTAAGGAAAAGTTTGTTTTGTTTTCTCTCTCTATCCCAAGTTGACTATGCTATTGTGTCTCTTTCATGCCGCTGTTAGAAATCACCAGGGCCTTAATGTTCCATGGTAATGTGGAATCCACATATCAGAAATCAAGACTTTTCCCTTGTGCTTTTACTGTTTTACTGTTATGTTACTACTCCTTCATGAAGCATTTGGGTCTTCCCTGAAACCCAGGGTAGGCTGAAGGAATGACTATGAATGACATTAACATAAAAGGCGTACAGCAGGAGAGCAAAGAGAAGAGGAGCTTCACATACGAAAAACAAACACTTGAAAGAAAATGCCACACATAGCTTAAAGTCTTGTGGCAGGCGGTGCACCTACCATACTGCTGCAGGGGAGGAGGGGGAAGGAAGACACAGAGAAACAAAGAAAGGAGAGAGCATTTGCACACTCAAAGTCATTATTTTCCCTATTTTTCCTTATAACAAAAAAAAATGTGTGGAAGAATATACAAAAAGACAAATGAGAAAACAATAATTATAACAGGAACACTAACCGCAAAATCAAAACGTGCTTGAGAGGTGCAGATACTTTACTGAAATAGGATTTTATAAAAGCACCAAGAATACCTATAGTCCTATACCAAGTGGTACACGTACTATACTGGTATAGACTGCACACATTAAGAAATATAGAAATAAATACCTCTATTAAATTGCTACCAATACTTTATGCAGTACTTTATCTGGTTATTGGATTTTATTTTATTTTTATGACATAGAAATGCCTGTCCTCCATAGTACCAATTGCTCTTGAATACTGCCACACTTCAAAGTGCTGTACCAAGCTGCCAGTTGGAGAAATTTCCCCTTCCCAGCAGATTTACTACAAAATCAGTGCGATGAGTTCTAAATTTTGTCTCCACGAAGCTATACAACAGCCTCGTCAAAATTAGGTGTACAGAATTCTATTCCCAGCAGTGTGATGGACTATTTGTCCTGTCCTTCAGTATTTTTTAAATGCTACATGAAACTGTTCTAAAGTGGCTCTTAAATGCATAAAGCTGACAAATTAAGAAAATATTCTATGCTAAAAACAGGAATTCAGGAAAGTAAGCAAGCAGTGAAGAAATTTTTTGGTCCAGGGATTAGGACTTTTCTTCTAATGGCCACAAATACGCATGGAAACATGACACAATGCCTTGGTTGTGACAAGAGAGGAACCAGGACTGGGAGACCCACATAAATAGTCAGGGTATCTTCAAACAGCTGCACTCTTAGGAAAAGGGTCAAACAATGTAAAATGCAGAGAGGCGATCTTTAACGAAATGTGTCTGTCTTGGCCACGCCTCTGAACAGAAAGGAAGAAATTTCTAACAAAGTTGCCAAAAAATTAAACGGATAAAGGATAATCTTTTAACAAATGGTGTTGCAATTGGGTAGACATGCAAAAACAAAAATGAAACCTCAACCCCACCTCACACCAAAAATTAAAAACTCTGAAATTGATCATAGACCTAAATGCAAGGAATAAATTATCACATTTTTATAAGATAGGAGAAGTTCAACTAATAGTTCTTATACATAATACAAAAAGTACAGGTCATAAGAGAAAACACCAGTAAATGGGAGCTTCTTTGAAATTGAAAGCTTTTGCTCTTCAAAAAACACTGTTCCAAAAATTAAAAATTAAGTCACATACTGGGAAAAAGTAGTTGTAAAACAAAAATCTGACAAAGCTCTTACATCAAGAATAAATAAGGCAGAGATCTGGGTGGCTCAGGTCATGATTTCACAGTCAGTAGGTTCCAGCCCTGCATTGGGCTCTGTGCTCACAGCTCAGAGCCTGGAGCCTATTTCGGATTCTGTGTCTCCCTCTCTCTCTGGCCCTCTCCCCCTTGCTCTCTGTCTCCCTTTCTCTCTGGCTCGCTCGTGCTCCCTCTCTCTCTCAAAAATAAATAAATTTAGAAAAAAGAATAAATAAGGAATGTTTATACCTCAACAAAAAGATGACAAACAACATAATTTAAAAGTGGGTAAAATAATTCAACAAAAAAAGTAGGGGGCACCTGGGTTTCTTAGTTGGTTGAGTGTCCCACTCTTGATTTCAGCTCAGGTCATGATCTCCGGGTTGGTGAGATCGAGACTCGCAATGGGCTCTGTGCTGACAGTGTGTAGCCTGCTTGAGATTCTCATTCTCCCTCTCTGTCTGTCCCTCCCCTGCTTGTGTTCTCTTTCTCTCTCAGAAATAAATATTTTTTAAAAAGTGAGTAAAATATTTTAACACACCTCACCAAAAATACATACAGATGACAAATAAGCATATGAAAAACTTTTCAGCATCATTAGTCATTAGTTGAAATCACAAGCTAAAACTACAATGAGATGCCATTACACACCTATTAGAAATTTGAATATTAAAAGACTGACCTTATTAAGTATTGGTGGTGATGTGGAGCAAATAGGTGGTGATAGTGCAACTACTTTGAAAAATAATTTGTCAGTTGCTTAAAAAGTTAAACATATGCCAGGGCACCTTGGTAGCTCAGTTGGTTGACTGCCTGACTCTTAGTTTTGGCTCAGGTCTTGATTTCATATGGAGCCCCTGAATGGGCTCAGTGCTGCTGATATGGAGCCTGTTTGGGATTCTCTCTGTCTCCCTCTCTCTCTCTGTCCTTCCTCTGCTCTTTCTCTCTCTCTCCCTCTGAAAAATAAATGAACTTTAAAAAAAAACTTTTAAAAAAGTTAAACATAAGCTCATCATATGATCCAAAAGAAATAAATCATGTGTCTACACGAAGAATTATATGCAATTGATTAAAATATCTTTGCTCATAATAGGCCAATACTAGAAATAACCCAATGATCCAACAACAGGTAAACAGATAAAGTATATGTAGTATGTCCAGACAATTGCTTTCTACTCAGCACTAAAAAATAACAAGTGGCAGACACTGACATTAATTAATCTCAAAATAATTATGCTGAAAAACATACATATTGTATGATTCCATTTACATACAATTTTAAGAATTTTTTAAATGTTTTTTAATGTTTATTCATTCTTAGGAGAAAGACAGGGCATGAGCTGGGGGGTGGAGGGGGCAGGGAACATATCTGGAAATCTCCAAGAATGAAAATTTATGGATACTCTTATTATCATTTTACTTTCCAGAAACAGCATAACTTGGATATATAATGAAAGTGTCTTCTTAATAGACTTTAAACCTAGACATGTAAATGTATATAAATTCTAGTTACATGCTCATAAGCATGTCCCAGTGTCTGCTTGGTTTTCCATTCTTTTGAATATACACATTCCTTTGATTACTTTGAATTCTTCAAAGACACACATCAGGCCATGAGACTTTTAAAAAGGCAAGTGGATAAACTGTGTTCAACGCTTAAACACTTAAAATACAAAAGTATTGCTTATTAACTAGTTCAGCAAGCATGTTAATTAGAGCATCTGCAACCACTTAGAATTTCCTTTTCTTAAACTTCCTAAAATGACCTGAATATAAATTATTAAATTTTAATTTGAATGGAGAATTTTGGTGCAGATAATCTATAGCATTGTGCAGCTACCTTATCAGTAATTTTTGGCTCATTTGCCTATTAAGGTTCTGGAAGAAAGAGAAAGAAATGTATTCCCTTGTCAATAGTTCAGAGAAGAGGGACCTAAGGGCTCTATCCAAATTCAAAGAATTTATCAGGATGTTTCATATCTCTGATGAAATCTGGCAAGTTCTGTTCTTCATCAGTTTGTATCATTGAACATAAAAGGCCCTAAGTGGGAATCCCATTAGAAAAAGGATTAGAGTTTATTTTTCTAAAGCCCCAACTCCACCCTAAACTATCAGGCTGATAGAGGCCATGAGACACCCAGATTGAAAATCTCTTTAGAATGAGGATGATTTTCCATATTCTCCATAGGAATGCTGTCAAAGATTAAGATCTTTGGTAACCAGGGGTTTGCAGAGATAAAAATTCAAAAACAGGGCTCATAAAATAACATTTCTCAGTCTGTCCTCAATGTTCTACAACTCTGTTTTGACAGAGCAACTCTGTAACTAAATGAATCAAAGTCTGTCTTTATGTTTTATTCATTATTTTTACTTAACCTGAACCTTATCCTCTGACTTCAGTACCCATAAAACTATGTACCTGCTATGGATCAGATACATATACATATGTATAGATATAAATTTCTTCTAAACCAGCCATTTTTTCAGCCCAAATTCAGAGGCACCACAAGTTTATATCTTCCTCCTCAAGCACTCAGGAATGAGACAGCATATTTAATGGAGCATGAATGCCATCACATTTGAGGGTATGATAATTCTAAGTTTAGTACACAGCAGCTCTTTCTAATCAACTCAACACATTCAACCTATCTAAGATTTCAGTGGAAGGGCATCTATTTAATGCCTCCAAAGACTAAAATTGGTCAATTTCCCAAAATTGGACTTAGTCATTAATTCTTAAATTCTTAAAGATTCTTAAGATTAATTATTAAATTAATCCCAAAGAAATTCCCATGATGCTCTGCATTTGTCAAAATGACAAAATAGTAACTGCAGTAACAATAATAAATTTGGTCTTGTTCTTTTCCCTCCTTGGTTTAGCTCAAGAGCCAGAGTTGTTTTTAGACGTCACAAATGAGAGTCTCCAACTTGTTTCATTTTTAACTCATTGGCCTCCCACAAAGAAAGTCTTTGTGTTGGCCACAGAATATATGTCTGATATGATAAGATATCTGATTTCATAAGATAATTTAGATTAGTTTTCAATCTAGTACTGGTTTAAAGGAGTTCAAAGGATATTTAGTTTGAGATTGTGGTGAATAAATAAGGAACCATCAGAAAGATAAGAAAATTCAACTGGGGGGAATTTTATGCTTCATCATTCTATGTTAAGCCAAATTACTGTTTTTCTAAGTTTTGGATATTTAGTTTGAGATTGTGGTTGAAGAAAGCACAACTGAAGAAAACTTTGAAACGTACTAAGTATCCTGGAATTAGGACATATCAAGGGAGTACTTAAATTTGCTCCAAGTTGCCAAAGTAGGTTTCAGGGGACAGGCAAATATTATGAAATATTCCCCACAATACTTATATCTGAGATAGATATAAAATAGGTTTAATTTAAAACCAATGAGGGGCACCTGGGTGGCTCAGTTGGTTAAGCATCTGACTTAGAATGAATTTAGAACTAAAGGAAAGGAGGAAGGATTATCTTTATTTCAAATACTCTAGATTCAAGAGAAGTGTATTTTCTACATTCCACATTTTTATATAACTTTTCATAAACTCCCCCATTAATTCAATGATTCAGAACCTTAAATGATAATATGTATTATTGTTTGGTTCTCCTACCTATGTTAAAATTGACTATAATCATACAGAACTAAGAGGAGGAAGTGGTTTGGGGAGCAGGGTAGGCTCTCCAACAGGAATTCAGGGACACCTGGAGTTGTGAAGACATTCTTTCAGTAATCTGAGTTCTCTCTGAAAATGTTTAACTGTGTTTTAATTTCTGAAATAAACCATAAATTATAAATGGCACATTCTGAATCAATTAGGTGATTTACTGAGTACTAAATGCCATAATACCTGGGTTCATATTTGTTTTTATAATTGAGGTAATGCTACATAATACTTAATTTTCTCAGGCTGATTGATGTAAAAAAGAACAAAGGAGATGTAACACATACAGGAAGTATGTCCTCCCTATCCTAAATGAATGCTACTTGACCCCCATTGTAGTTTTAAAAAAGAAGTAATGGGTGAATGGAGACATAGCTAGGCGTGTATTAGAATAGGCATGCTGAACTCTAGATATAATAGCAAGCAGAGGATTAATTACAGCCAAGAATCATGGATCTCATAAAATTTATATTCTTTTCCTGTTTTTTTATAGACTTCATTTGTAATCTATAAATTTGTTTTGATCTAATGGTTCTGTCAGAATTATAAAGAGAATTTTTGTTACAATAAAAAGTTTCTTGCTATGTCCTCATATTTTTAAATAAGTGAATAAAGTTAGTTGTGAGAATTTCTGAACCTTTTTTTGAGATTTATTCATCAGTCAAGCTTGAAAAACACCATCTTCTCATGGAGAACATAATATTTTAATGTTTTCCTTACAGCCTTGACTAGAAGGTGAATTTTCTTCTTGAAATGCAGAATGCATAAAAATTAACACTCAGCTATAAATTAATGTGTGGTACTTGCTTCATGGTGCATTGAAATGGTATAAAAAGCCTTGCCTTGATATTTTGAGATTCTGTGTGCTTCAGAAGAGCAGCATGTTGTGTGAAATTTAATTTAGTTAAAAAATATTTGTTGATTATAGGTCTCACATTTAGGTGTTTTATCCATTTTGAGTTTGTTTTTGTGTATGGTATAAGAAAGAGGTCCAGAAAGTACAGTATGGGAAGTATAGTCAATATTGTAATAACATTTCATTGTGACAGATGGTAATTACATTGATGGTGGAAAGCACTGCACAATGTATAAAGTTGTTGAACCACTATGTTGTGTACCTGAAACTGATAGAACATTGTAGATGTTCTTAATAAATTTAAAATAAAACAATAGAAATAAAATACTACACTTGATAAAAAATTTTAAATGTTTATTGAATGCTTGCTGTGTGTTAGTCAGTAGAAATTCTACAGTAAAAAGATGTAAATGCTCTATGTTAACAGGACACACATGTATGCTCAAAATGTAGGAGAATCTGTTGAGGAATGCTATGATCAAAGTAACTAGAAATCCTATACTCAGGGTAGAATCTAAGATCAGGATAATCACTGGAAGCTCATGTATAAGTGGCCCCTACCCAAATGTGATGGACCACCAAAACTTCCCATAAAAGGTGACACCTAAATTGATTTCTTTTTTTTCTCTTTTTTTAATGTTTTGTTCGGTTTTGTTTCTTTTTTTTTTTTTTTTTTTTCTTTTTCTGAGAAAGAGAGAGAGAGAGAGAGAGCGCACCAGCAGGGCATGGTCAGAGAGAGGGAGACACAGAATCTGAAACAGGCTCCAGGTTCTGAGCTAGCTGTCAGCACAGAGCCCGAGGCAGGATTAGACCCACAAACAGCAAAATCAAGACCTGAGCTGGAGTCGGACGCTTAACCGAATGAGCCACCCAGGTGCCCCTAATTTCTTAAGCATATATGATTACCCAGACAAAGAGAGTTGAGACTGAATGCATACATTTAAAAGGATTCCTATGAGAAGAAGCAGACTTCATAGAGGTTTAATATTAAACTATTATATACTTTCTAAATATAAATATGATTAGTAACTTTCTTATATTCTGAATTGACCATTATCATTTCAAATATCACATCTCAAACTATTTTCCCTGTAGGTAGTTTCTACTGGATATTTATTGGTTTGTCTCATTCTGTCTTCCATAGCTCATAACTTCTCTATATTATTATATAGATTTATGTGACATATGTTATCCACTTTAGATCTACACTCCAATACATCAGTTTTCTCTTTGGCTGTATCTAACTTGCTATTCACTCTGCCCACTATATGTGGATTTTTTCCAACACAATTTTTTATTCCTGAGAGTAGATTTGGTTGTTTATCAGGCTTTATTTTCAAAACATACTCTTTATGTTTTCATAAGTAGTTAAAAGTTTAATACCTTTAAATATAACTATCACCTCTCCAAGACCAATCTATCATCTTCAAGTCTTGTAGGAGGGAGGAAATTATTTTATCTGATGTATAACATCTAGTATTGATTATTTTTCCATATTTGGTTTGTAATTTTTTAATTTAAAATTATTATTTTGGGCCGCCTGGGTGGCTCAGTCGGTTGGGAGGCCAAATTCGGCTCAGGTCATGATCTCACAACCTACGGGTTCGAGCCCTGTGTCAGTCCCAAGTCGGACTCTGTTGACAGCTTGGAGCCTGGAGCCTGCTTCAGATTCTGTGTCTCCCTCTCTCTCTGTACCTCCCCCACTCACACTCTAACTCTCTCTCTCAAAAAATAAACAAACACTAAAATTGTTATTTCATTGTAAAATGTTTATTTTTGGAGAGTCCTATTATCTTGAATTATGACAAATATTCCTATAGGGCAATTTTGTGTTTGCTTTTATTCCTGTCATTGTAAAAGTCCATAATGTAAAGTTATACTGAGATCTTAATGCTTCCCTGGAGGTAGGAAAAAATATGAAAGGTCACCAACAAAGAAATGAGACATATGCAGACATCATATTCTCATATCAACACTGTATGTTGGAATACAAGGGAGCAACATCTTTACAATTCTGAGAGGAAAATATTTTGACCATAAAATTCTATGTGTGAAAGCAAAATAAAAATATACAAAGACTTAAAGTTTACTACCACTTTCACTCTTCTGAAAAATGTCCTTGAAACTAGAATCCCATACGAATACACTGAAAACAAGAAAACATGTAGACTAAAAAAACTGACATGAAGCCAAGAATTCTCATTTAAAAAATATATTTACCAGATTAAGAATTTTGCAGCAGTTCTAGAAAGCTATGTCTAAATTAGAGCAGAAATTTGATGGGCTTCAAAAAGTCTTCAAACAAAAGGATGATGTACAGTTGGAATAATAGCTATTACTGGTAAAGAGAGGGATGGTATTATTGATATTGGGAAAAAAAAGCATATATTTTCTGTCAACAAGAGAAAAAGCCAGTAACAAATGCCAAAGAAGAGAAGTGTAGGAAGTAAGTCAAAATTGAAGAGACAGAAAGCATTTACAAATTATTGGAGAGAACTAAACAAGAGAAGATGATGGCTTGAACTCAGAAAGTGGTATACATACCATAGGTATGCGGAGAAAATGTGAAAGATATTAAGGAGACAGTATCAACAGATCCTGTTGACTGAATGTAGAGGAGATGAAAGAGTGACAGAGGAGGAGTCAAGGATTGTCCAAGATTCTGTTTTAAACAACAGATATGATAGTTTCACTCATTGAGAACAAAAATATAAAAAGAGGAACATATTTGAAGGAGAAAATATATAGCTGGGATTTGTTGACATACTAGTGATCATTGGAGCTACTTGGCAGGCACAGTAAGCACCTTGTATTGCCCTTATCACTTAGTGTTTAAGCCAAAAATAAATAACATTCCACAAAATAAAGCTGTGAGTAGGGAGTAGAAAGTCACAATCATCTGCAATCTTACGAGTGATCAGTGCTATGTATTTTACTCCAAAAAGGAGAATAAGTTGGTATTTCTTCTCCATGATGAGAATTTTTTTCATTTTTTAATGTTTTTTTTAATTTATTTCTGAGAGGAGACAGCATAAGCAGCAAAGGGTCAGAGAGAGAGGGAGACACAGAATCGGAAACAGGCTCCAGGCTCTGAGCTAGCTGTCAGCACGGAGCCCGACACAGGGCTTGAATCCAGGAACCGTGAGATCATGATCTGAGCCGAAGTCGGACGCTTAACCGACTAAGCCACCCAGGGGTCCTTATGATGAGAATTTTTAAAGATTATTTTTCCTCTTTTGTCCTGGCTACTGGAAGAACTAAATTTAATGCTCACCTACAACATTTTTCTGTTCTCATTTAAATATCTTGCTCCTATAGGAGAGCTTGTTTCTATACATGAATTTCAAAAACCCAATGACACTTTTTATAAGAAATTGAATGTATGTAGAAAGCTTAAACTGTGGACAGCAAAAGAGAACACTATAAAATAATCAGTTACTCCAATATGCAAATGCTTGTATTTATCCAGAAATAGGAGCTGTTGCTCTTTCTGACACACAACTCATATTCTGACGACAGGAAAGCATCTCTTCATGATCTTAGTCTATTATTACGAAATTGCCACTTCAAAAATGTATACGGTCATGAAGAGCTAGGGACAAAAGGAAAAACTAAGGTCTTTCTGAAGCTTGCAAGAAATCAACCCATTGGCTCCCATATGATCCTGATTATTTTGATGGATTCTCTAAGCTGTATATACAATCATAGTTTGGGTAACTGTATGTGGCACACCCTGACAACATTGGCTCTTTCTCTTGTCCTGTCCAAGTACAAAGCTAGACATGCCTAAAAACTGTCATTTAAAAGGGAGGCTTGTTTCCTTCATATATATTTGAGGGCTTTGATGGATATTTTTCCAAACTGAAGGACAGATTAATTCTAGAATATTTTCTATCTTACAGACCACTTTACTTCTGCACTCATCCATTCAATATAGCTACTCACACAAGTAGGGCATATGTGTCTAACACAAGGAAGTTGAAGTCAGAAAACACTGATTTGAATACTGGCTTGACCACTTTCTGGCTATGAAATTTAAAGAAATTAAATTGAGTTCTCTGAACACAAGTTTCCTAATCCATAAAATATAAGGCACTTGAATTAACTGTCAAACCCAACTTTTGTTCTAGAATCAGTACCAGACAGCCTAGAAACTACAATTTTGTTTATTGATTGGTCTTTAGTCTTTACCTAGGTAAGGTCTGGTGTATTTATTTATTAATTTGTGTATCACTCTGCACTGCCCTCCTCCCTGCCTCTATTAGAAGTGTATTTTTATTAAAATTAAATTTGTTCTTTCTTAATATACTTTAGCTTTAAGTCTAAATTATTTTAAATGAACCATCCCAAATCATGCATAATCATGTAGTTATAGCTTTACTTTCAGAATGAGCTTTGGAAAGCTTATGCAAGAGCAATCTAATATTTTTTATTCAGCTTGTCAGTGTTTGATGTCCATGTTATATAGTGTAAATTAATAATGTAGTAAGAGTAATTTGGTTTGCATCATAGCTCTGAATTCAATTCAAAAAAGAACATGGAGGTCATTTTGAGCAATTGAATAAGTGCTAAAAGGTATGGAAGAGTTCATGGTGAATGTATTCTATAACATATAAACTTGTGCATGTGTATACATGCAGTGTTTATAACGTTCCAGTACCTAATAGAAGTTGATATTCGCATGACTTAAGAGTATACATACACAGACACATGTGTGTGTGAATGTATGTATGTGTGTGCATATATATATGTATATACATATATTCATTTCTCACAGCAATCCTATATGGTTCATAATAAGTATAATTCAGAGAGAGTTCAGAGTCTGATTTTGCAACAAATGAATGGAGAAGCCAGCATCTGACTCCAAGCATTGATTTTTCAACTCTCATGCTATTTCTAATATAATTTATAAACTGCCTTTAACTCATGTTATTCTTAACTATAAATTTTGTACTATCATGTTAAGACTAAGAGACTATGATTCAAATAAGCTCAACTTACTAGCTAAGATCACACATTTACTTCACAAGTAGCCAGACAGAAGCTTAGACTTTCCAAATTTAGTTAAGAGCTTACTTTCCCTGAGAGAAATACAAAATGTTTTTTTTTGCAGTTGTTCTCAAATGAAGATGACTAGCCTCAAGTAGTTTGGGGGACTGAATAAATCAGTTGGCATTCATATTCAATAATGCCCAGGATTGTTAAATCTTTCAATTTTAAATTGGCAACAAATGGGTCATTTTTGCTATGGCTTCTTCACTTTAGTTTTATGAACTAAATGAAGATAGTCAGAAATCTTACAAAATATGCTGAGCCTAGAAATCTCTTAACACAACAAAAATCAAAACAAAAACATAAGGCATAAATAATCAAAATACAAAAAAGAAATCAGTACAAACACTGAACAAAAAGACTTCTATTTTTCTTGTTTTTGTATAGACCTCTCTACCTTATTATGGATTACCACATTAAAGGCTTTTAAAAGTAAGCCAGACATAATTTACTGCTTAGGTTGCTGGTTATATGCAAACTCAAATCCAAGCACTTACACATAAATTTTTTTTCTTGAAGTCGGCATTATGCTTTTTTTTTGGAGGAAGCAAAAACCCCAAGAAAGCTATTCCTGACTCTTCAGATCTGTTTTTAATCACCCATATTTTTAAGTACTGAAATGTCTTTTCCCAAACCATTTTAGTTATCTGATAAACATGATCATCTTAAATACAGGAAAAACACCATCTATTTCTCTCATTCTCAGCAACTAAATTTTACTCTCTCAGAAGGTCTTATGCCGTTGGGCAAAACATGGAGAATTTTATTCTAAAATTCAGTAGTAAAAGAAATAGAACAAAGACTACTATTTCCCTCCTCTCCTCAATGTTCTCTTCCCAATGAATGTGTTAGTCATGCAAACCAAAGTAGACTTAGAATATCTATATACAGTTCACCCTTCCCATGTCTATTAGCAGGATAAGAGGCCTATTATTTTTAGTTGAATACTTTCTTTTCATGATGCTAGTTGTTGAAACATGAGCTACCATTCATATTTCTTCTGCCTAATTCTGTTCACTGCTAAATTATGTTAAAATAAAGCGGGATTATTAAGCACAATGCCTGTTGATAGTTATGTTTATTTGACTTCCTTTATGAAGCTTTTTTTTAAATTTCTTTAAGATTTTTGTCATTGGAAAAACTGCTAAACTCGGAATTGTTTTTTTTTGTTTGTTTTTTTAATGTTTTATTTATTTCTGAGAGAGAAGAGACAGCATGAGCAGGGGAGGGTCAGAGAGAGAGGGATACACAGAATCTGAAACCTGCCCCAGGCTCTGAGCTAGCTGCCAGCACAGAGCCCGATGCAGGGCTTGAACCCAGGAACCGTGAGATCATGACCTGAGCCGAAGTCGGACACTTAACCAACTGAGCCACCTAGGTGCCACCACACTTGGAATTTCTTATGGCATATTCTATTACAGCTTATTACATATGACATTACATTTTTTAAGTTTATTTATTTTGATATGATGGGGGGAAGACAGAGAGAGAAGGAGACCAAGAATCCCAAGCAGGCTCTGCACTAACAGCACAGCTCAGGGGCTCAGTCTCACAAACAGAACTGTGAGATCATGACCTAAGCTGAAATCAATTGTCAAATGCTCAACAGACTGAGCCACCCAGGTGCCCCTGTCATGTATCTTATTAAACACAGTTACAAGTTGAAAGACACCTTTTAAAAACTAAATAGGATATTTAATTGGATGTTTTTATCTGCAGACTAAAGTGAAGCTTAGCAGGGTTAAAAAGTGGAATCAGGAATTTATGTTACAATAAAAAGGAAAAGCATCTCAACACACCCTTGTCAAGGCATTCTCACAAATACAGACTGAATCTATAAATCCATTCTCTTTTCTAAGGCAAAGGTAAATGTAAGATAAGATAAAGAAGAGTAGAAACTAAGACAACCTTGACTAGAATCTACTAGACAAAAACACTTAGTTGATTTCAAACATAAGGTGATTTTGTTACAGATCCCTGCAGGAAGCAGATTTTTCTTCTTGTCACTAAAAGACCCTTCACTACGAAGGGTCTTTTAAACACTGTCACTATAAAGAAGATAACTTTGAAGAGAACTGCCCAACTACAGGCCTGCTAGTCTTTATGGACAAAGAACCCTATTCCATCAAGTAGATGGATAATGGATGATAACCAAGGCAGATTAGATACAGGGATAAAGATACAGTGGCTTCAAGAATCTTGTCTGGGACTTTGCCACGTCTAAGGGAACAAGTCCCCGATACCAGTGTTTGGCCTATAATTACTGGGTCTTTGTTCCTGCTTCAGAGACTGCGTTTTACCTCCACAAGACAAGGATAAGAGAAAGTTAATGAGTGAATCACATTGTAAATAATCTTTGTAAGTAATCTGGGCAGGAGAAATGAGCAAGGCAAATCTGTTTTTAATCTGGGCCCATGGCTAAAATTCTAACAAAGGTAAATTCACAAATGTGATTCAAAGACATAAGCAATTTGTTACGATGTTGATTGTTCCAAAGGCAAAGAACTCATGCATTCAGGCTTCCTTTCATTGTAACCAACCTTTTCACAGATTGCTAGAAGAATTTCACATACTAACTTGTATGAATGGAATGCTTTCAAATAAGGATCAAAATTAACTGATACACTTACAAACAAAATTCAAACAACACATTTATGGGTGAAGCTTTTTGTTAGCCAAGCAATCATGTAGAAAATTCATAGTAAAATTTAGGGAGTTATTTTTATTTAAAGTTTGTAAGATAGAGTCTTCCCCTTATTTCCCATTAATATGAAATTTTATGATCATAGAAATAAAGTCCAAAATGACTTCTTCTGTGGAAAGAGAAGTACAATGCTTTAAAATATACCAATCATGCTATAATCAAAACAAAATGGTGGCTATATATAATATTCCCTAATCTAAGAGCATACAGATAATCACATGACCTAGACAGGTACTTGGGAGGAGATTTGCCAAATGAATAGGAAAAAAATACTAGAGAAATGAGTGTAGGGGGAGATTTATCTTTATTATTTGGGGCCAGAAAGAAAAAATATAGTAAATGGTCCAGTCACTCTGACAAGTGTGACTTTTCCCTGTGTCATGTCAGCCCCATATTCTACCATTACTCTGAATATACATCAAAAAGGTACTGTACCATCTCTAAGAGAACTTGTATCGCCTTTATTAAAACTAAAATAATCCGAATTCACCAAACAATCTTAAAATATAGTTATCTCTTTCAACAAATGTGTTACAACAACTGAATATCCATACCCCCTCCCCCCACACACACACAAACACCAAAACAAAAAACAAAATGAAAAAAACCTGCCTTGACATAGTGGCACAACTTATATATTACCTAACTCAGAATGAATATGGACTTAAATATAAAATATAAATGATAAGTTTCTTAGGAAAAAAAAAAACAAAGGAAAAAAACCAACATTTAGTGCTAGGCAAAGAGTTCTTAGTTTTGATACCAAAAGTACAATCCATAAAAGGAAAAATGGACAAACTGAACCTAATCAAGATTTAAAACTTTCACATGAAGGTGAAAAAACAAGCTATAGACTAGAATATATTTACAAACCACATATCTGACAAAAAGACTAGTATCTAAAATATATATGAAAACCTCTTAAAACTCAACATTCAAAAAAACCAAACTTATTAGAAAACTGGAAAAAACATGAAGAGACATTCATGAAGAGGATATACAGAAGGCAAAGAAGCACAACAAAAGATGTTGCTTATCACTAATTGATGGGAAAATGCAAATTAAAACTATAGTAAATTATCCCTATATACTAATCAGAATAAAAACAAAAAATGATGACAACATCAAATGCTGTAAAAGGTACAAAGAAGCTCATTCATGTAAGGCTGGCAGAAATGTGAAACTGTACAGCTACCCTGGAAAACAGTTTACAGTTTCTTATATAATTAAACATGCAGTAACCATAAACCCAGATAGGAGAAAACCTACATTCACACAATAATCTATACACCAATGTGCACAATGCCTTTATATTTAATAGTCAAAAACCATAAACAACTCAAATTCCTTCAACAGATGAATGGTTAAGCTGTGTAACATCTAGGCCATAGAATAATACTCAGTAGGGGTGCCTTGGGTGGCTCAGTCAGTTAAGCATCAGATTTCAGGTCAGTCATGATTTTGCGGTTTGTGAGTTCAAGCCCCTCATTGGGCTCTGTTTTGACAGCCCGGAGTCTGCTTTGGATTTTGTGTCTGTCTCTCTGCCCCTCCCCTGCTCACATTCTGTTTCTCAAAAGTAAACAAAAAAAATTTTTTTTAAAGAATACTACTCAGCAATAAGAATGAATTCTGATACACATGAACAAATATCTAGGAATTTTGCTGAGTAGAAAAGGCCAACCATAAAAGACTATATACACTATTATTACATTTATATAACATTTTTGACAATGACAAAATTTTAGAAATGGAAGATTAGTGATTGCCAGGGTTTAGGGAGGAGGTGAGTAGAGTGATGGATGTACTTGTTAAAGGACAACATGCAAAATCCTTATTTCTCTGAACTGGATGTTTATGGTCCCCCCTCAAATTCACATGTTAAAGCCTAATCTCCAATATGATAGTACTTAGAGATGAGGCCTTTGGGAGGTAAATAGGTTTGGATGAGATCACAGTGATAGAGCCCCATGATGCAACTGGTGCCCTTCGAAGCGGGGATAAAGAGCCCATACCCCTTCTGCTATGTGAGAATAAAGCAAAAGATAGCATCTATGAAACAGGAAGCAGCCTCTTACCAGACACTTAATCTGTGGACACCTATATCTGGACTTTCCTACTTCTGGAATTGTGAGAAATAAGTGTATTTAAGTCAGCCAGTCTATAGTATTTTTGTTATAGCAGCCTCACCTGACAAAAAACACTTATAGTGTTGAAATTGTTCAGTTATTGATTGTGAACCTACAAAGGTGACAAAATTTTATAGAATATGTGTGTATGCACACGCAAACGACTGGGTAAATCTGAGTAAGATCAGTGGATTGTATCAATATCAATAACCTGGTGATATTTTGCTGTAATTTTCTAAAATACTATCCATCACTGGGGCAGGTGGGTGAAATGTACAAGGGATCTCTCTGTATTATTTTTTTTAATGTTTATTCATTTTGAGAGAGAGCACTAGTGGGGGAGGGGCAGAGAGCAAGGTAGAGAGAGAATCCCAATCAGTCTCCATACTCAACATGGAGTCCAATGTGGGGCTTGATCTCATGCCCATGAGATCATGACCTGAGCCACCCAGGTGCCCTGCCCTCTGTATTATTTCTTAAAATTGCATGTGGCTCTACAATTTTTTTCAACAGAAGTTTAGATATGAAAATGTAGTAGTGATTAAGAACATATATACTGGAGTCAACTAGCTGGAGACAGTTCTTGGTTCTAATTCTGTTATCTTGACCTTCAACTTTTTTTGGGTAAAGTAGTTGATAACATTACCAACTTCATCAGGCTGTTAGAATAAAATGATATGATTCACTTAAAGAACATAGCATATTAGATGTTGCACTAAATAAATAGGTGCTATGCTTATAATTACTGTCACATTATTATTATTAAAGTATTCTTTGAGGTAGAAATATAGCGTCTAACCTTGTAATCAAATTTTAGGCCATGCCTATTTGCCAAGTGATTGCACAAGATCGCTGTTGGGGTGCAACTTTACTGAACCTTAAGTATAGAATTCATGACTGCCTACTTACATTTTTCCCTCTGTTTCAGAATCAGCCTCTGTTGAGCTGTTTTGAGAAACTTCACAGCAAATAGTATAGAAAATCAACATCTCTCCACAGTATACAATGCCTTAAAGCCACTAATTATCCCTTCACTTTAAATGATCAATCTGTCAGCCTTATGTTTTCTACAACTAAATAATTTAATAAAAAACACAAATAATAAGATGTGTTATATATTATTTATTTAGATAAGCATACATTGTCCTTTGACATACATTTATAGCGATTTTATTCATAATTTATCTTTAAAGCACATTTTTCTAAGAGTATATACTTCTATAGGCCTTTAAGTCATTTTTCATCAAGTTGATTCTCTAAAAAGTGTCATTTCAAGGTTTGTCAATAAATTGAATTGTGAAAAATAACATTTATTCTTCATGATCTCATTTCTATATCACAAATATTTCTGGGAAAATATTATTTTATAACTATGAAAATAATCAATTTTACGTATATAAAGTTTAGAATTTAGTGAGAGTACTTTTTTATTGGAAAAAAAGACCACAATGTTGCTATTCAACAAAATTTAAAACTTAAAATGGTAGTGGGAAAGTGATAACAACCATTATGGAGACATCAAACCCCAGTTAGGTACTACAACATACCAGCCTCCCTAGAGCATAGGGATTGAAGGTCTCAGAATTAAATCTGAGAAATTTTTCTTATTGTCTTGATATCATATAAATGTATTGATATCTTGGGGAAAGAAGTAGGAAAATATGAAAGACTCAGAATTTACTCAAAAAATACAAAAGCACCAAAAAGACAATATTTCAAAATAAATTTATATCAACAGACAAAGAAATAAAAGGCACCCAGACTGGCAAGGAAGAAGTCAAACCTTGACTTTTCACAGACGAAATGAAACTCTATGTAGAAAACCTGAAGACCACCAAAAAAATTGCTGGAACTGGTACATGAAGTCAGTAAAGTCACAAGATACAAAATCAATGTACAGAAACCTGTTGCATTTCTATACACCAATAATGAAGCAGCAGAAGGAGAAATCGGGAATCAATCCTATTTACAATTGTACCAAAACCTATAAGATACTAAGGAATAAAACTAACCAAAGAGATAAAAGATCTGTACCCTGAAAACCATAGAACACTTATGAAAGAAATTTTAGAGGACACATAGAAATGGAAAAACATTCCATGTTCATGGATTAGAAGAACAAATATTGTTAAGAGGTCTATAGCACCCAAAACATTCTATACCTTTAATACAATCCATATTAAAATACCAACAGCATTTTTCACAGAGCTAGAACTAACCATCCTAAAATTTGTATGGAACCACAAAAGACCCAAATAGACAAAGCAATCCTGAAAAAGAAAAACAAAGTTGGAGGCATCACAATTCCAGATTCCAAGCTATATTCCACAGCTGTAGTTATTAAGACAATATAGTACTGGTACTAAAATAGACACAAAGATCAATGGAATAAAATAGAAAACTCAGAAATGGACCCATAAATGTATGCTCAGCTAATCTTCAACAAAGCAGGAAAGAATATCCAATGGAAAAAAGACAGTCCCTTCAGCAAATGGTGCTGGGAAAACTAGACAGCAATATGCACAAGAATGAAACAGGACCAGTCTCTTACACCATACGCAAAAATAAATTCAAAATGGATAAAAGACCTAAATGTGAGACCTGAAACCACCAAAATTGTAGAGGACAACACAAGCAATAGCCTCTTTGACATAAGCCATAGCATGTTCTTACTAGACACATTCCTGATACAAGGGAAACAAAAGCAAAAATGAACTGCTGGGACTTCATCAAGATAAAAATCTTCTGTGTAGTGAAGGAAACAATCAATAAAACTATAAAGCAACCTTCAGAATGAAAGAAGATATCTGCAATGACATCTCAGATAAAGGGTTAGTATCCAAAATACACAAAGAAATTTTCAAAACAAAAATTTACCAAACTCACACTGAGAAAAACAAATAATCCAGTTAAGAAATGTGCAGAAAAATGATAGACATTTTCCAAAAAATGACATACTAAATGAAGACAGGCTAAAAGACACATGAAAAGATGCTCAAAATCAATCATCATCATGGCGATACAAATACAATGAGATACCACTCTGTACTTGTCAGAATGGCTAATATTAACAACACAGAAAATAAGAGATGTTAGTGAGGAAGTAGAGAAAGGGAAACCCTCTCACACTGTTGGTGGGGATACAAACTGATGCACCTACTATGGAAAACAGTGTGGGGCTTCCTCAAAAAGTTAAAAATAGAACTACCTTATGATATAGCAATTGCACTACTAAGTATTTATTCAACGGATACAGAAATACTGATTTGAAGAGATACATTCACCCTGATGTTTATAACAGCATTATCTACAATAGCCAAATTATGGAAACAGCCCAAATGTGCATCAACTGATGAATGCAGAAAGATGTGTGTACATATACACACCATACACACCATATACAAACCATATACACATATACACACCATAAAATATTACTCAGCTATCAAAAAGAATGAAATCTTGCCATTTGCAACAACATGGTTGGAGCTAGAATGTATTATGCTAAGCAAAAAAAGTCTGTCAAAGACAAATACCATATGATTTCATTCATATATGGAATTTAAGAAAGAAAACAGATGATCATAGGGGAAATAAAAAAAGAAGAGAGAGAGAGAGACAAACCAAGAAACAGTCTCTTAATTATAGAGAACAAACTGAGGGCTGCTGGGTGGAAGGTGTGTAGGGGAATGGGCTAAATGGGTGATAGGTATTAAGAAGGGCACTTGTGATGACTACTGGTGTTAAATGTTAAGTGATGAATCAATAAATGCTACTCCTGAAACTTATACTCTATGTTAACTAACTGAAATTTAAATAAAAACTTGAAATAAAGAAATAAAATAAAATCAGCAGACTAAATATCCTAACTAGCACTTTTAAGATATTCCCTTCTCTTAACTTCACTATCACTCACTTTATTCAGCCCCAATATTTAAGAAAGAGAATGGAGTTAAAACAACATATGGTTGGATATGACCTCATGAAAGAAATTCAATCAAGGGAATTATATTTTCTTTGTACATTATTGCTCATCTAAAATATAGTGTACAAAATGGACCTGAAGGAAATTAAACATCTATAATAGTTCAATCTATGAAAATACAGAAAATACCTAACTACAAAGACAATATATTAAAAATCAAGGTATGAAAATCATGTACATTTCTACACACTAACAATGAATTATATAAAGGAAGGAAGGAAGCAATCCTATTCATAATTGCATCAAAAACAAGAAAACACATAGGAATAAATCTAACCAAGGAAATAAAAGGTCTCTACAATAAAAACTATAAAACATTGATGAAAAAAATCAAAGATGACACAAATATAGATAGCCCATGTTCATGGAATAGAAAAATCAATATTGTTAAAATGTCCATACAACCCAACACAATCTACAGATTCCACGCAATCTCTATCAAAACTACAATGCTGTCTTCACAGAAATAGAAAACCACAAAAGATCTCAAATAGCCAAAACAATTATGAGAAAGAAAAAAGCTGAAGGCCTATACTTCCTAATTTCAAACTATAATATAAAACTAAAATAATCAAAACCGTATAGCACTAGCCTAAAAATACATGCATAGACCAATAGAACAGAATAGAGAGCCCAGAAATAAACACTTACTTATATGGTTAACTCATATTTGACAAAGAAGCCAAGAATATTCAATGGAGAAAAACTAAATGATGACAAGGAATACTGGGTAATCACATGGAGAAAAATGAAATTGGACTCTAATCTCACACTAATCACAAAAATTAACTTGAAATGGGTTAAAAATTTAAACCTAACACCAGAACCCATAAAACTTCTAGAGGAAAAGGAAAAAAGCTCCTTGACACTGGTCTTGGCAAGTTTATTTTTTTTTTTTTTGACAGGACATCAAAAGCACAAGAAACAAAAGCTACAGCCAACACAACGGACTACATCAAACTAAAAAACCTCTGCACAGCAAAACCAATAGTAAAGGAATCACAATAACCTATGGAATGGGAGAAAACATCTGCCAGTCATCTATCTGATAAGAAATAATACACAAAATATATAAAACCGCCTACAACTTGATAATAAACACAAATTCAATTTAAAAATTGAAACTGTGTAGACATTTTTCCAAAGAAAATATACAGATGGGGCGCCAGGGTGGCTCAGCTGCTTAAGCGTCCGACTTTGGCTCAGGTCAGGATCTCATGGTCCATGAGTTGGAGCCATGCTTAGGTGTCTGTGCTGATGGCTCAGAGCCTGGAGCCAGCTTTGGATTCTGTGTCTCCCTCTCTCTGCCCCTCCCCTGCCCATGCATTATCTCTCTCAAAAATAAATACATATAAAAAATTAAATATTTTTAAAAAGAAAATACAGATGGCAAATAGGTACATGAAAAGGTGCTCAACATCAGTAATCATGAGGGAAATGCAGATCAAACCCACAATAATGCATTAACCTCACACTTTATAGAATGGCTATCATCAAAAAGAAAAAATAAGCATTGGTTGATGATGTGGAGAAAAAGGAGTCCTTGTGTACTGTTGATAAACTGGTGCAGCCACTATGAAAAATAGCATATAAATCCTCAAGAAGTTAAAGATAGAACTACCATATCCACCAATCCCACTTCTGGCTATATATACCTAAGGAAAAGAAAGCAAGATATCAAAAAGATATAGGCACTCCCATTTTCATTACAGCATTATTCTCAACAGCCAAGGTTGGAAACAATCTATGCATCCGTCAAGTAATAAATGGAGACACACACACACACACACACACACACCACAGAATATTATTCCGCCATAAGAAAGAATGAACTCCTGCTATTTGTGACATGGACGGACTTTGAGGGCATTATGCTAAATCAGATAGAAAAAAAAGATACTGTATGATATCACATGTATGTGGAATCTAAAACAGCTGAATGCACATAAACAGAAAGAGGATGGTTACCAGAGGCTGAGGGGTGGGGTAAATGGGGAGTATTAGTCTCAAAAGATACAAATCTGCAGTTATAAGGTGAATAAGTATGGGAGAACTAAGCACAGCTTTGTGATTACAGTTAACAAAAACTGAATCATATACTTCAAAGTTGCTAAGAAACTAGATCCCAGATGTTCACACCACAAGAAAAAAATGACAATTATGTGATATGGAGAGGTTTGTTAATACTATGGTAGTAATAATATTGCAATATATAAATGGGTCAAATCAACACATGGTACACCTGAAATTCACACATTATGTCAATTACACCTCAATTTTTTAAAAAGCAAAAATGTATTAAAACTTGAATGTAAAAATGTGTATTTTTAATAAGCTTTATTTCAATTGGTTTATAAAAATGAAGGCAATAGGATTTCTCTGAGCTACATAAAATTTTTCAAAATGAAGGGTGATATAGGTAAATGGGAGGATACTCAAAGCAACAGGACATTTTACAGGAGAAAACAGATCTAGAAATAGCGTTTCTGACCAAGAAGACCTACCCTACATATGGGCAGTGAAGGTCACAGGAATAGACTGTCCCATAAATTACCTTCTATCAAGTGAAACCAAAAGATAACAATCCTACTTCCTACTCTCTCCTCCAAGATACGCAGTGCTAATCTTACAGTATCCCTATACCTCTTGTTTACATCAGGAACCAGCAAGAAAGCCAACCAGTAACTCCCGCTCATTTTCACTCTGCTCTGTACTTTGGCTAATCTGATACAATTTTCTTTCTCTCCCTCTTAGACAGTTTGGGCTACTGTAACAAATTAACACTGACTGAGTGGCTTAAAACAGCAAACATATGTCACAGCTATGGAGGCTGGGAAGTCCACTATCAGGGTGCCTGCATGGTCAGGCTCTTGGTGAAGGACCTCTCCCAAGTTTGTTTTTTTGTTTGTTTGTTTAATGTTTACTTTACTTTTGAGAGAGAGAGAGTGTGTGTGTGTGAGCTGGGGAGGGGCAGAGAGAGAGGGAGACACAGAATCCGAAGCAGGCTCCAGGCTCTGAGCTGTCAGCACAGAGCCTGACACAAGGCTCAACTCACAAACTAAGAGATCATGCCCTGAGCTGAAGTTGGTTGTTTAACTGATTGAGCCACCCAGGTGCCCCTCTCCCAAGTTTTTAGATGGCTGTCTTCTCATTGTTCTCTCACAGGTGAAGACGAAAGAAGCAAATTCTCTTCAGTCTCTTCTCATAAAGGCACTAATCCTATCATGGGGCCTAGACCTTCCAAAAGCTGCCCCCTCCAGATACAATCACACTAGAAATTTGGGTTTCAAAATAAGTTTTGGAGGGACATAAACATTCACTCTCTAGTGCCCTCCCAATTCTCCACTCAGCTCTGAGAAGTCTAGGTGGTAAATGTATTCCTTTAACTGACCCAGCCCCTTCTAAGAATGTTCCCGTTCCCTTCAAAATAAAACCGGCTGTTCCCTGGAGACAAGACAACTAGAGGTTGTTGACATTGTTTTCCTTACTCGATCTCAAATAGTTACTTTTAAATAGATCTTGAAAGAGCAAAAAGAAACAATCAAAATGTAATGTGTTTGTATGAATCTACATGATTAAATCAAAGTAACTGAAAAATTTTTAACTATAAAGTTAAATCATTTGAAAATTTTAACTTTGAGTAACAATCTTTTTCTTTAAAAAAAATTTAAACTGCTACTGCCCATTTGAAGATTATTAAAATAACTGCCATACACATTCTCCAAGATAGATCACGNTCAAACTATTCAAAAAAATAGAAATCGAAGGAAAACTTCTGGACTCAGTCTACAAAGCCAGCATGACTTTGATTCCTGAGCCAGAAAGAGACCCAGCAAAAAAAGAGAACTATAGGCCAATATCTTTGATGAATACAGATGCAAAAGTCCTCAACAAGATACTTGTAAATCAAATCCAAGAGCACATAAAAAGAATTATCCACCACGATCAAGTGGGTTTCATTCCTGAGTTACAGGGCTGGTTCAATATTCGCAAATCAATCAATGTGATACATCACATTAATAAGAGAAAAGATAAAAACCATATGAGCGTCAGACTTCGCCTCAGGTCATGATCATGCGGTTCATGGGTTTGAGCCCTGTGTCAGGCTCAGTTCTGACAGCTAACTCAGAGCCTGGAGCCTGTTTCAGATTCTGTGTTTCCTCTCTCTCTGACTCTCCCCTGGTCATGCGGTCTCTTTCTCTCTANCAGAAAGACAGCATGAGCAGGGGAGGGTCAGAGAGAGAGGGAGACACAGAATCTGAAACAGGCTTCAGGCTCTGTGCTGGCTGTCAGCACGGAGCCCAACGCAGGGCTCGAACCCATGAACCTTTAGATCATGACCTGAGCCAAAGTCGGACGCTTAACTGACTGACCCACCCAGGCGCCCCTTCCCAGCATTCTTCTCAAAACTAGAACAAACTATCCTAAAATTTATATGGAACAAAAGACCCCGTATAGCCAAAGTAATATTGAAGAAGAAAACCAAAATGGGAGGCATCACCATCCCAGACTGTATCCTCTACTACAAAGCTGTCATCATCAGGACAGTATGGTATTGACACAAAAACAGACACAGAGACCAACGGAATAGAATAGAGAATTCAGAATTGGACCCAAAAATGTATCGCTAACTTATCTTTGACAAAGCCGGAAAGAGTATCCAATGGAAAAAAGACAGCCTCTTTCACAGATGGTGCTGGGAGTACTGGACAGCAACATGAAGAAGAATGAAACTAGATCATTTTCTCATACCATACAAAAAAATAAACACAAAATGAATAAAGGACCTGAATGTGAGACAGGAAACCATCAAAATCCTTGAGGAGAAATCAGGGAAAAATCTCCTTGACCTCAACCGCAGCAATTTCTTCCTTGACACATCCTCAAAGGCAAGGGAATCAAGAGCAAAAATGAACCATTGGGACCTCATCAAGATAAATAGCTTCTGCATGGCAAAGGAATCAATAAAACTAGTGGGGAACCAACAGAATGGGAAAAGATAGTTGCAAGTGACATATCAGATAAAGGGCTAGTATCCAAAAAATATAAAGAACTCACCAAACTCCACACTCAAAAAAACAAATAATCCAGTGAAGAAATGGGCAGAAGACATGAACAGACACTTCTCCAAAGAGGACATTAGATGGCCAACAGATACATGAAATGATGCTCAGCATCCCTTCTCATCAGGGAAATACAAATCAAAACCACACTGAGATACCACCTCACGCCAATCAGAGTGGCTACAATGAGCAATTCAGAGGACACTAGATGCTGGCGAGGATGTGGAGAAACGGGCACCCTCCTACACTGTTGGTGGGAATGTAAACTGGTGCAGCCCCTCTGGAAAACAGTATGGACGTTCCTCAAAAAGTTAACAATAGAACTCCCCTATAAACCAGCAGTGGGTGTTATATGGAAACCAACTTGACAATAAACTATTTAAGATAGGGAAAAAAGGTAGTACTTTAACTGGAGACAGAGATCTTGCTTGTTATCTTTTCTGAGTATTACTAATGGACTTAATTGCCATATATTGAATTAGGATTTCATTATTCATTAATGAAGAGTTTATAATGAGAGCAGAATTTACATTCCTTTGTCTCTTAAGGAAAAAAATGCTTTCAAAAGACAATTTATGATAAATATCTTGGTTGGAGAAATCCTGGAGTTTGTGAATAAATTAAGTATATGGACAAATAAGGAATTTTATGTTCAGTGCTATAGGCCTGTAGTGAAAACTCTTCCTCCCTATTCTTTCATTACATTTCCAAAAGCCTCTATCCTACTAGACTGAATTCTGTACAGTATGAATAGGCAAATTTGGTTTATTCTTCTAGGACTAAACAGAGTGACAGAGAAACAGAACATTTGTAAGTCATTTACACACCTTCATTAACAATGATATATTAGAGCAATTATTTATAATAACCTATGCACATATTTAGAATGAGCAACAGGAATTTTCCATAATTCCTAGTTAATGTTACACTCAGCCAGTCTCATACTGTTCCTGCTAGAAGAGTCTCAAGGAAAATAACTGCATTCTGAAGACCATAGAATTATACAACGTCCTAATTACTTCAGGTCACACACATCTGACCTGTTCTTCAGAGGTCAGAAGTGAGAGTGAATTACCCAGCTGTGACTGATCTCATGTGAGGAATAGAGTTGGTAATTAGAGAACAATTTATTACCCTCTCCAATCACACTGAGGAGAGAAAGTCACCACACAGTAAGGAAGCATTATTTAGCCAGCTCTGAAATATCACCAGATCACCAGAGAATGTGCTAGCATTTCTTATTTCAATAACTAATAAATTAAAATCTTCCTAGGAAAACTTTGTATGCAGAGGTGAGCACAGTACTCCACTGCATATGTATTACATAGCTATAATTTTTTCCTCAAGAAATATATTAACCCTATGAAAACTATGATCTGGTAAAATAGTTTCTATCCTTGAAGATTTCTCTCATTCTTTTTTAAAGTGTAGAGCATTCCATTTTTATTGGATTCATTTTTTCATTAATTTGCAGTTATACTTATTACAGATTTGCCTGACATGCTAATGAAGCCCAAGATTTCTTCTTCCATTTATGGAGTATTAAATTTTTAATACACCGTAAATATTCATCTTTTATAAGTTAATATATTTGATGACCTGTTAGAAAAGCCTTCTGTCCCAAGTTTATAAGACTATATACTCATGTGTTCTTGTAGTAAATCTATGTCTCCAATTTTGACTTTATCCTTTTTTTCCACATCTGAAACTTCTTTTGGTTTAAGGAGCAACCAAGCTTTACTTATTTTCTCTTGTAGGCTACTTGTGAATAACATTTCCCAAGTCATGAAACCTCTAACATAGTCACAATAATTGCCTGAAAATAAAAAGCAGAAAATGACCAAATATGCTAGACTCAGAACTACTAACAGAATCAATAGTATCTGATGCATTAGGTAAACCAAGTCAACCAACTGTTTTTATAAACTTTATTGAAATATATGTACATAAAAATACACAAATAACAAATATATCATTTTCAAATTAACACATGCTGGTAATTAGATGTACTCAGTACAGGAAATAGACAATTGTTGAAACCCTCAGAAAAACCCTAATGCCTTTTCCTAGTCACTAAATCCCAAAAGGTAAGCATTATCCTGACAAACTCCATGTATTAGTTTGTTTAATATAGTATAAATAGAATTAGTAGATATTTCTTGTATTTGGCTTCCTTTGCGCAATATTCTGTTGTAAAATTCATTAATTTTTGCATGTAACAATTTATTCTAATTGTACATTATTTTTATCATTTGAACATATCAATTTACTATTTTAATGTTGACAGAAAACTGACTAGTTTCTGGTTTCTTAATACTACATATAATGTTGCTATGAATATATTCATACATGTTCTTGGGTGAACATAGAAATGTAATTATTTTAGAAGTAAAATTACTGATTCATAGGATATGAAACTATTCATCTTAAATACCACAAAATAGTTTCCCAAAATGATTATAAAATATTAGTCTAGTTCTGCATTTGCTTAACTGATAAGCTCCTACCAGATCTGACCATCACAGACATAGTAACTATAAATGCTAGGCAAAACACATATAATCACCTGAAGGCATTGAGGAAGGACAAAAATCAGGTAATTTCTTGAAGAGAGTAGATCCTTAGAAGGAGGAAATGAAAAAGAATGAGATAAGTTGTATTTCTTATAGCTTAAGGACAGGCTTAAATTGGTACTGCATGAAATGTCAAAAACTGACAGAAATCTTGCAGTTTTCCAAGTATGAATAGCCAGAGAACAAAATTTGATACAAGAATAGCTACTGAAAAGTTTGAGGGGACTCTCAGAAAGGTAAGCAGTCTTTTGCCAACTCCACGTGGACACAGGACATCCTTTAGAGAGCCAGTTAGGAATAAAATAACTAGGGACGCCTGGGTGGATCAGTTGGTTAAGCATCCGACTTCCGCAAAGGTCATAATCTCACAGTTTCTGGGTTCGAGCTCCGTGTTGGACTCTGTGCTAACAGCCAGCTCAGAGCCTGGAGCCTGTTTCAGATTCTGTGTCTTCCTCTCTTTCTGACCCTCCCCTGCTCATGCTGTCTCTGTCTCTCTCAGAAATAAATAAAACTTTTAAAAAAGGAATAAATAACTAAATTGAAATTTGAGCAACTGCTTATGTTTTCAGTTTGAGTAAAGCCAAGCATTTTGCCAACTAAAAAAAAAAAAAAAAAAGATCTGGGATGCCTGGGTTTCTCAGTCGGTTAAGCGTCCGACTTTGGCTCAGGTCATGAGCTCATGGTTCGTGGGTTCGAGCCACTCATCCGGCTCTGCACTGACAGCCAGCTCAGAGCCTGGAGCCTGTTTCAGATTATGTATCTCCCTGTCTCTCTGACCCTCTCCGACTCATGCTTCTCTCTCTCTCTCAGAAATAAATAAAACATTAAAAAATTATCCTTTTGAGAATTTTAATGAAATTAGAATTGCTACAATATAAAATTCAGTGTCCAAAATGCAATCCAAAATGACTTGACAAACAAAAAAGGAGAAAACTGTAGCCAATTATCAAGAGAGAGATACCAACAAAGACCAACTGAGAAAGACCCATTTATTGGATTTAACAGATAAGAATTTAAAACCAGCTAGTAAAACTCAGTGCCAAGGAAAATATGCTCATAAGGAATTAAAAGATAAGAAATCTCAGCAGACAAACAATAACTGTAAAGAAGAACCAAATATAAATTATTTGAATGAAAGCACACTGTTTGAAATAAATGAGATTTACAAGATGATATCTTAATATAGTTAAAATGAGGATAGATCAATAGAAATTGTGTAATATGAAGAATAAAGACATTGAAAAACCCTAAACAGAGTCTCAGAGCAATATTACAAAATTTATTATAAATCCAAGTGGAGTCTCAGAAGGACAAGAGAGAATGAATCAAAATCACTATACAGAAATCTGTTGCATTTCTATACACCATTAATGAAGCATCAGAAAGAGAAATCAAGAAAACGATCCCATTTATAACTGCACCAAAAACAATAATATACCTAGGAATAAACCTAACCAGAGAGGTAAAAGACTTGTAATTCTGAAAACTATAAAACATTAAAGAAAATAATTTAAGATGACATAAAATACATGGGAAAAGGTTCCATGTTCAGATTTAGAAGAAAAAATACGGACAAAATGTCTATACTATCCAAAGCAATCTGTACATTTAATGTAATCCCTATCAAAATACCAAGAGCATTTTTTCACAGAGCTAGAACAAACAATCCTAAAATTTTGTACAAAACCACAAAAGACCCTGAACAGCCAAAGCAATCTTCAAAAAGAAAAGCAAAACTGGAGCCATCACAATTCCAGACTTCCAAGTTATATTACAAAACTGGCACAAAAGTAAACACATAGATCAATGAAATAGAATAGGAAACCCAGAAATGAACCCCCAACTATATGGTCAATTAGTCTTCAATAAACCAAGAAGGAATATCCATTGTGAAAAAGAAAGTCCCTTCAACAAATGGTGTTGGGAAAACTGGACAGTTACCTGCACCAAAAACAATGAAATTGGACCACTTTCTTATACCATAGACAGAAATAAATTCAAAGTGGATGAAAGGCTTAAATATGAGACCTGAAACCATAAAAATCCTAGAGAATAACATAGGCAGTAACTTCTTTGACATCGGCCATAGCAACCTCTTTCTAGATATGTCTCCTGAAGCAAGGGAAACAAAAGCAAAAGTGAACCATTGAGACTTCATGAAGATAAAAACCTTCTGCACAGTGAAGAAAGCAGTCAACGAAACTAAGAGGCAACCTTCAGAGTGGGAGATTAGCAAATGACATATCTGACATAATGAACTTATCAAACTCAACACGTCAAAAATGAATAATCCAATTTAAAAATGAGGAAAAGACATGACTAGACATTTTTCAAGGAAGACATCTGGATGACCAACAGATACATGAAAAAATGCTCAACATCACTCATCATCAGGGAAATACACATCAAAACTACAATGAGATATCACCTCACACCTGTCAGAATGACTAAAATCAACAACACAACAAACAACAGGTGTTGGTGAGGATGTGGAGAAAAAGGAACACTTTTGTACTGTTGATGGGAATGCAAACTGGTGCAGCCACTATAGAAAACAGTATGGAGCTTTCCCCGAAAGTTAGAATTGAACTCTCCTATGATCCAGAATTCACAACACTAGGAATTTACCCAAAGAATACAAAAATACTAATTAAATAGTATACATGCACCTTGATGTTTATAGCAGCTATTATGTACAATAGCCAAGTTACTGAAACAGCTCAAATGTCCATCAATTGATAAATGGATAAGGAAGATGTGTACACACACACACACACACACACACACACACACACATTACTCAGCCATAACAGAGACTTAAATCTTGCCATTTACAATGACATAGATGGAGCTAAAGAGTATTATGCTAAGTAAAATAAGTCAAAGTAGGACAAATAACATATAATTTCAATCATAAGTGGAATTTAAGAAACAAATGGGTCACAAGCAAAAAGAGTGAGAGAGAGAGAGAGAGAGAGAGAGGCAAACCAAGAAACAACAGACTCTTAACTATAGAGAACTGATGGTTACCAGAGGGGAGTGAGTGGGGGGATGCGGATTAAGGAGTGCACTTGTGATGAGCACTGAGTAATATATGGAAGTGTTAAATCACTATATTGTACAACTGAAGCTAATAGTACACTATGTGTTAACTGGAATTTAAATAAAAACTTAAAAAGAGTGGATGACATTTTTTTAAATTCTGTATTTACAAGATGTAAAAAGCTCAATGAATCCCAAATAGAGTGAATATGAAGAAGACCTTTCTAGGTATATACTTGCTAATAAGCAAAGATTAAGAGAAATTCTTGAAGTCAGTCAGGCAACAGATACATTAAATAAAGAAGAAGGGTTCAAATAACCATTCAAATAATGGTTCAATAACTTATTATCAGAAATTATGAATGTCAGAAGATATTCTTTGAAAGTCAAAAGAAAAAAAACCTCTGTGAACCCGGAAGTTAAATTTTTTTAAATTTTTTCTTTTTTTTAATGTTTGTTTATTTTTGAGAGAGAGAGGGAGAGAGAGACAGAGCACAAGTTGGGGAGGGGCAGAGAGAGAGACCGACAGACAGAATCCGAAGCAGGCTCCAGGATCCAAGCTGTGAGCATAGAGCCCAATGCAGGGCTCAAACCCAGAAACTGTGAGATCCTAACCTGAGTGGAAATTGGTTGCTTAATCAACTGAGCCATTCAGGTGTCCCCCAACCCAGAATTTTATATCCAGCAAAATGTTCCTCAAGAATGAAGGAAAAATAGACATTTTCAGATGGAAGAAGAAAGAAAGAAAGGAAAGAAAGGAAAGAAAGAAAGAAAGAAAGAAAGAAAGAAAGAAAGAAAGAAAAGAAAAGAAAGAAAAGGAAGGAAGAAAGGAAGAAAGGAAGAAAGAAAGGTAGATTGATTCTCCAGAGTAGCTGGTTTGCAAGAAATAACAAAAGGAAATTCTTCAGGCTGATTGGAAATTATACTAGGTGGAAACATCAGGTCTTAAAGGAATGAAGAGCACTAACAAAGTATTCAAGTATATATAGAAGATTTTTAAAAGTTTTTTAGCATTTTTTTAAATTGTTGAGAAACCGAGAGAGACAGAGTGTGAAGAAAGGAGGGGCAGAGAGGGGAGACACACAGTCTGAAGCTGGCTCCAGGCTCTGAGCTTTCAGCATAGAGCTCGATGCAGGGCTCGAACCCAGGAGATAAGATCATGACCTGAGCCAAAGTCAGAAGCTCAACCAACCGTGCCACCCAGGCACAGGAAGATTTTTTTTTAACTTTTAAAATGTTTTATTTATTCCTGAGAGAGAGTGAGAGAGACAGCGTGAGCAGGGGAGGGTCAGAGAGAGAGGAAGACACAGAATCCGAAACAGGCTCCAGGCTCTGAGCTAGCTGCCAGCACAGAGCCCGATGTTTTTTAATTATTTAAAAATACGTAGAAATATTTAGAGCAAAACTTACTTTAAAATACATTTTTAAATATTTATAATACTAAAAGTAAAATCACTTATCATTTGAAATTTTAAGTGTATGCATATATAATGCATATAACCACTATAACAGAAAAGATGTAAACTGTATATGGTTGTGTAAGTTTTCAATATTTTTTTGTAAAGTGATTAATTTTAAGCAGACTTTGAAAAGTTAATATGTATTATAACCCCAACTTAACCACTAAAAAATAATGCAAAGAGGCCTAGCCTAAAAACCCAGTAGCTTAATGAAAAAGAAGGTTTTGCTTTTCTTCATACAAAATCAGGTTTTATCTGTAGTTTTGTTTATTATTTCTTTCAAGTTCTTATACATTTGTCCTTATTTGCACTGGCAAAGAATAGTACAATATTGAATAAAAGTTAATAGACATCGTCTCACTACTAATCTTAGGGTAGGAACATTTTACCGTTATCTGGGATGCTGGCAGTAGGGTTTGTTTTTGGTTTTTAATATTATTTATAAGATTAATGAAAAATAAGTGTTATAGTGTATCAAATACTTTCTCTACATCTATTTTGATATCATTTCATTTTTTCTCCTTTAATAATGTGATGAATGATATGGACTCATTTTAAATATTAAGCCCTCATTGCATTCCTGCTAGAAATTCCACTTGAATGTAATGTAGTTTCCTTTTCAAAGTATGTTTACTTATTGTTTGCTAATGTTTTCTTTAGAATTGGTATAGCTACATTTAAAAGAAATATGGGCCTGTAGTGTTATTTTCTTGTAATGTCTTTCTTAAGTCTTATTACCAAGGTTATGTTACTCTCATTAAATGAATTGGATAGTGTTCCTTTTATTCTATTCCCTGAAGAAATTATTGAAGAATGTGTCCTGTTTTTCCCTTCTTCGAGAAGAATTCATTGTGAAGACAGCTAGGCCTGAAACATCTTCTGTAGGAAAGTTTTTTTTTTTTTAATGTTTGTTTAGTTTTGAAAATGAGAGAGAATATATGTGGGAGAGGGACAGAGAGAAGAGGAGAGAGGATCCAAAGCAGGCTCTGTGCTGACAACAGACAGCCCAATGTGGGGCTGGAACTCACAAACCACGAGATCATGACCTGAGCTGAAGTCAGACACTTGACTGACCTCCCAGGCATCCCAGGAAAGATTTTTATTACAGATTCAATTTGATAGCAAACTGTTCAGATTTCCTATTTCCTTTTAACTCAGTTTTGGTAATTTGTGTTTTGAGTAATTTTTCCATTCCACTTAAATTTTCAAATATATCACCACAAAGTTGTTCATAATTATGTCTTAGCTTTTTAATGTATGTAGGATATATAAAATAAGTATACTAATTAAATTCATGTCCATGCCATCTCTTATCGCTAGAACTTTAGAATATTTCCTACATAATACACACTCAGTAAATAGTTATTTGGAGATGATATGACCTTTAAACAATTTCATCTTTAGTAGAAAGATGTTGTTTTCACAACACAATTATCTAGTTGGTTAGTGTGGAAGGGCTATTGTAAGATCTTAACCTAAGGATTTTTTTCACTGCCAGCACATTTTTCATCACAAGATTTCTCCTGACAAAAGAAAGCCAATTCAACAGCAAACTTAAACAAACTTGTTGATTCAATAAGTATTTCCCCTAGCAGAACTATTTGCCCTTTAAAAAAGAAAGAAAAGAAAAGAAAAAAAAAAACTTCGCCAAGCATGGAAGATGCTTATGTAACACAAAATAATCATTCTCATCTGGTAGTATTTCAGGCAATGAAATTTCAGGCAATCTATTTTGGGGGGAGGGGTGTGGGTAGGAGGGTCCAGGTACATTCCTAGCATTCCCAGTACATGTCTCTATATTTAACTGCATATATACTACTCAAAGAGTCAGGCCTAATCTCCAGAATTTCTGTGAAAAACAGATCCAAGATGTTCTATTTTTCCCTAAAATATAAGTTAGTTTCTTTTGGGATCTCTCATATGCTCTAGATACTAATGGAGGACATAGTTTTATTTTAATCTGTTCTTATTGTCAGGCCATTCACTTTTTGTTTCTTGTTTTAACCAATACGATATTATTTTATAATACAACTTTATATACTGATATATTCAAAATAATATTAAGTCCTTTACTCTAGGAAAAAATGGCTCACTTGTGCACATGAGGAAAAGAGCTAAATTCTTAATACACCAAATTTTACTAAAATCAGTAAAACAAGACAATAGATGACCGTTAACAATATCCTATCTTTTGCAGTCATTTTATCAAATATTTTAGAGACATATTAAAATCATTTTCTGTGCTTCTGACAGGAAATAGATACGATTTTGTGAAGTTTCTGCAGTAAAATAATCTATAAACTAATATACCCTTAGATTGTCAAGCAATATGCAAAATGATTGCAAGGGTCAAAAACCCTGGGACCAATTTGCCATTTATGATTGGCACTTGAAAAGTGATTAGTCATCTCCTTTCTCCAGGAGAGGACCAAGAAAAGTCAGAAACAATGAAAAATCATGGACTGACAAGAGAGAAATTTGTATACAAATCAGTAACCTGCTAGAAAATAACTCCAGGCTACAGTTTATCAGAAATAATAAAATTCTTGACTCTCTCTCTCTCTATATATATATACACACACACACACACATATATACACACACATATACGTATATATATATGTGTAGTCAAGCAATATCATTCCCCAGATCCGATGGCTGAAGCAGGCAATCAAGCAAGGTTTGACTAGAAAATCCAAGTTTCATTCAAAATCTAGGTCAAATTCTTATTTAAAAGTTCATTTTATTTTGGCCATTGCTGTTTTTGCCTATCACTAGAGAATAAAACAATGTATTTTACATATCAAAGCATCCATTCTTTAGATTGTATGCTCCAATATGGTAGCCAGTAGCCACATGAGGCTATGTAAGCTTGTATTCAAATCAAAATTAAATAAAATTTAATATTCAGTTCTTCAGTCACATTACCTGTGTTTTTAGTGCTCAGTAGCCACACATGATTAAGTGGCTACAATATTGGGCAGCTTGTATTTTAGAACATCCCCCATCACAAACTTCTTTTGAGCAGCTCTGCCTTGGAAATCAAGATTCAAGAAACAGAACTGAACTAAGAAAAAAACACAACAGCATACCTCCCTTCTCCCTATGACCATAATTTTATATATTATATTCAGTCAAGAATATTTATTGGGTACCTATCACATGCCAGGTGCTATCCTAAGTATGGGACTAATGTGATGAAAAAGAAAAGTCAACTCCCCTTCTTTTATTAGCGTCCGCCTTCCAGAGAGAGGGGACAGTAAAGGAAAATTCAAGCAAGTGAAAGAACCAAGAATTTTTTAGTAACCATTACATAGAAAATAAAATAGAATGATGTCATAGAGAGTGACCAGAGGAAACAGTGGGGCAGTGTTGTGGCGGGAGATACTCTTTAGTATTAGAAGGTAAAGGCCCTCTCAAGGGGTTACATTCAGAATGAAACCCAAGTGGCATGAGGGATCCCACTAACAGAAACCTCAGGAAAGAGCCTTCCTGGTAAGGAGAACAGCTATTGCAAAGGTCCTATGGAAGAAACGGGCCTTGCCCATTCTAAATTGTTAGAGGGCTCATAAGGCAAAGGGTAATGAACACAGCAATAGTACCACAATGTGGGGCCACAAATAAGCAGGGCTAAGTCACTCAGGGGCTCACAAGCTATCATAAGGACATACGTTTTTTTCCTAAGTGTAGGGGAAAGTCGTTGGAGCATTTCCAGCAGGGCCATGACCTGATTTTAAGCGGTGGCTCTCATGATCGTCTGTGGATCTTGTCCTCTCACTAAAGAATGTGGACTTACTTTATGCAGAGATATGCTTAACTTCCTCCCCAAACTTAAAAAATACTGACGATAGAACCAGCCTTCCCTTGGTCAACCCTGAAGGGAACTTAATCTTTGTTCTTTGTATTCTCTTAGTACCACAGAAGAGAAGTATCATCGAAAGCTGCGTAGTTCTCCAATAACAGAAGTCTATATCACCCTTTCTACTACTCACTAGTCAGAGGATAGGACTAAGCTCTAAAACTCCCACAAACCTCATTTTCCTCATCTGTAAAATGGGACATAAATCCTGCAAGAGTTATCACTCAAAAGGATTAGAAGACAAACAAAACTGAATGTGTGCTTTGTGAAATTACAGATTTCACACAATCACATTTTCCTCATACCACGTCCTCAACTTCTAGGTTTTCAACATTAAAATCTTTTTAAAACATTTTTAATGTTCATTTCTTCTTGAGAGAGAGAGTGAGAGTGCACATGAGTTGGAGAGGGACAGAGAGAGGGAGACACAGAATCTGAAGCAAGCTCCAGGCTCCGGGCTATCAGCTCTAACGAGCCCTGAGATCATGACCTGAGCCAAAGTCAGATGCTTAAAGGACTAAGCCACCCAGGTGCCCCAACATTAAAATATTTTTAAAATTCTAAGTCTGGCAATGTTTATGAGGTCTCACCAATTTAAATAAGCCTAACCAAAAGCTATGTAATTACCCACCCCCTAAAAATGCATATTTAGGTCCTAAGAAACATAAAGAGGAATGGACACCAATCATTCTGTGTCTCCCAAACTGTTAAAATGAAATTTCTACGAAGCTATTACTTTAACCTTAAAAATGTTCAAGTTAGTCCCTTAGTCACTGTATGGATGATAGGATATTCTTTCAAATATGAGCTAAAGGGCTAACAAATATATACAATCTAAGCAGTCTGTTTTATATGAAGTTGACATTTCATTCTGGATTCCTATCATTTTCAAGTTCTATCCATTTCTTTCAGTTGGTAAATAGCAACCAGCTAGAGACATTTGCTTTTATGTTCTCCTTTTGTTTCTCTCTGCTTATAAGCAGAGATGAAAAAAGCTTTTGAATGCCATGGGTACGTTTCCTGAGGCTACTGTAGATTTTTATTTTTCTCCTTAGTTTGTGGCCATATAATTGAGCACTTTCAGTGATTTCAAATATAAACATCTCCTAAGTTCAGTCGAAGTCAAGGAATATATTTCTATTCCATTTTATGAAAGCACAGAGAAAAGAATCCCATTGTATATTCTACTTACATTGTTTTCCAAAATCTCACAGTGAATACATTGGAACAAATAATTAGTTCTCATGCCATCTCTCCAATGTCAGAGCAGATATTTGCATTTTAACAAATTTATATAGTACTGTTTGAAATGATTTCAAATATGAACTTATGTAATTTCCATATCAACTATGATAGGTACTCCTGTTGTCCTTATTTTACCATGGAGAAAAAAAATGAAACAAAGTAAAATAGCTCGCCTAAGGGTAAATAGCTAGCATCTGACAAAGGTGGGATTTGAACCCAGGTCTTCTGTGCTTTTAACCTCTACAGTATAATATTCTATATTTGGGGAGACACCAAGGATTATATTATTAAAGTAAATGTCAAAGAATAAGTGTAAGCAAAAATGGCCTAAGTCAGTTTAGTCACATATAAATTTGGGGGGAGGGGGGTTGGTAAATGTCCAAATTCAGAGGCAAATGATAGTTACAGGTCACTTTTTCATTACCTCCCTACCAGGTTACAATGAGAGCAGTTACACACATAAAAAAAATGCCACGCAGACATTTATTACTGATAGGAACTATGCAGTGAAACCCAGCTCTGTCCTTTTAGGTGCTCCAGCAGCACGTTGAATAAATAGTACCTACACAGTATTGGTGACAATACTCTAGATACAGACTCTGACAAATCACCTAGTTAGAGACAAAACCTCCAGAAAACTCTCAATAAAGAGATGAGCCCAGAATTATTTGAGAATTAATCATGGAGTTTACAAGAGTTTTTTTTTTTTTTTAATTTCTTAGAGGACACGAGCAGGGAAGAGGGACTGGGGTGGAAATGGAGAGAGAGAGAGAGAGAGAGAGAGGGAGGGAGGGAAGGAGGGAGAGAGACCCCATGCTCAGTGCAGAGCCTGACATAGGGCCTGATCCCATGACCCTGGGGATCATGACCCAAGCCAGAATCAGGAGTCAGATGCTCAACTGACTAAGCCACCCAGGCACCCCTACAAGATTCCTATATGCCATCTTTGCAAGAGTAGGACTGTCCCGCATTATTTCTGGCCAATTTACATGTCATAAATATTGGGAGTTTCACTTATCAAAATCTACTTCTGCCATCTGTTGAGCTAGTAACAAAACTGCTGCTGTGGATCAGGGGCAGAGACAGCTCAAAAACATACATAATAGCCTTAAGAATACTCTTTAGACAAAATGCCAGCCAACTACCCATGAATTATGTATCCCATTTTAGAAAAGGTGAAAACTTCTAAGATATAAATTAGAAATTATGCCAAACTATGAATGTTGAAGTTTTTTAAATTCTAAAACATCTCCTATTAGATTTGTCTCTCATTTCCCTTAATTCTGGAACTAGGCATTACCAGAGTTGAATACCTAATTAGGTAAACTAAGCATGTGCGTAAGTTGCCAGCAAAGCAGTGGCTCACCACCCCTCCCCCACAAAAGAAGCAGTTTTTCAAAGACTTTAATGTTTGACACTTTTCAAAAAGCCTTGAAGTAGTCTAAAAGGATTATTAGATTTATTACACTTGTATTATGGCTCTGTACTTCTCTCCCTCACTCTGGAGTGGACCAATGTCACCTTGGAGTATCGCTTAGGATCTATTACACTGATGATCCAGTCCCAGGAAGTGCTGACTAAATCCACATCTGCCTAGGATTCCACATGCATGCCTCTATCCAATGTAGTTCTCCATCATTTTCACAGATCTCTAGTTCTTAATTACATGTTTTCCTTATGTGCTATATGATTTTATAAATAGCAACATATATACTCTCAGGAAGTAGATTGTCATAAAATAAATGTATTACTTTTTAATAATCATTTTTTGTTGTTTTTATAGAAAAGAAGATGCCTCTCTTCCAAAAGGAAGTACAAATTTGTCCCAGGACAGTGAGAAAACAGTCTTTCCAGGCACTTCCCAAAAAAGAAAAAACAAGTTTCCCTCTGCGGGCAAGAAATTGAAGGGCTGATACATGGATTGTAATAATAAAAAGAAAACCCAATATAAAATGGGCAAAAGTTCTGGAAAGACACTTCGCAAAAAAAGATATGATCAGTCTGTGCATGAAAAAAGTATTCAGTATCATTAGTCATCAGAGAAATATAAACTAAAACCACAATGATATACCACTACAGTCCCACCAAAATGGCTAAAATTAAGAAGACTGAAAATACCAAATGGTGACAAGGATATAGAACAATGGAACATTCATATCCTCTTTATGAGAATTTAATATGACACAACCACTTGGAAAACTATTGGTAAGTTTCTTATAAAATGGGACATTTATCTATCATGAAAGCTGGCAATTCTGTTTCTAGGTATTTATCGCAAAAAAGAAAAAGAAAAATAGAATGATATGGTTACAAAATACTTCACTAAGAATTTATATTAGCAGGGGCACCTGGCTGGCTCAGAGGAACATGAAACACTCCATCTCAGGGTCATGAGTTCAAACCTCATGTTGGGTATAGAGATTATTTAACTTAAAAAAAAAAAAAAGAATGCATAGCAGCATTATTTGTAATATCCAAAATCTGAAAAAAAAAACCCAGTGTTCAACATGTCCATTGGTATAAGAATGATTAAATAAAGCCACATATTAATAATTCTGGCAATAAAAAGCACTGCTGATGCATACAACAATTAGATAAGTCTCAAAAACATTATTCTCCTGAAAAGGTCTTACAGGCAACAATACAGCTGTGTGATATCTTTTACTTGAAATTCTAAAAATCACTTCTGTTGAAAAAAAAAATCAGAACGCTGGTAGCTACAGGGTAAAGAATAGGGAATTGACTGGGAAAGGTACAAACTTCCTAAAATGATCATAGATGTTTGGGTTGCACAGGTCCAAATTTACTGAATATATAGTTGAGGATTATACATTTAATTATATGCAAATTTTACATCAAGTCCAACTATATATATTTAACTTTCATTAATAAATTTCATGTTGAACTATTTAAAGGGAAGTGTATAGAGGTCTTTACTTTGTATTGAAATAGGTCTACAAATAAGATGTTTAGGAGTGTCTGTGTGGCTCAGTCAGTTAAGCAGCCGACTTAACCTCAGGTCATGATCTCATGGTTCATGAGTTCAAGCCTTGCATCAGGCTCTGTGCTGACAGCTCAGAGTCTGGAGCCTGCTTTGGATTCTGTGTCTTCCTCTCTCTCTCTACCCTTCCTTCCCTCCTTCTCTCTCTCTCTTTCTCAAAAATAAATAATAACAAAACATTAAAAATTAAAAAGATGTCTAATAGCAGGATAGAGGAAAAATACGTACACGTATGTATGATGAAAAGAAGTAAAATGTTAGTGGAAAAACTATGTGTTGAAAATGTAATTGCTTAATGTAGAAGTCTTTCAGTTTTACTTTGTTTGTGAACATGTTCATAAATAAAACCAAAACAGAACCTTTGTAACATGTAACATCCATTCATTCAGCAAACATTTTTTGAACATTTGATACAGTAGAATAAAGTCTTTACTTCAATGAAGCTTACATTTTCACTCTAGAGAGTGAAATATGAAAAGACAAAAACNATTCATTCAGCAAACATTTTTTGAACATTTGATACAGTAGAATAAAGTCTTTACTTCAATGAAGCTTACGTTTTCACTCTAGAGAGTGAAATATGAAAAAACAAAAACAAAGGGGCACCTGGGGGGAAGGGCTCAGTCAGTTAAGCATCCGACTTCGGCTCAGGTCATGATCTCATGGTTCGTGGGTTCAAGCCCCGCATCGGGCTCTATGCTGACAGCTAGCTCAGAGCCTGGAGCCTGCTTCACATTCTGTACCTCCCTCTCTCTCTGATCCTCAACTGCTCATGCTCTCTCTCTCTCTCTCTTAGAAATAAACATTTAAAAAAAAGAAGAAGAAGAAAATCAATGTAGCTGGAATAGCGTAGGAATGAAACAGAAGATCAGAGATGAGGGTAGGCAGGAGAATGGGGTAAAGAAGTTTATGCATAACTATGGTTACTATAGCTTATAACTATGTTTACAAATTCAGATTTTTACCCTGAGTAATAATGGAAGCCACTTGAAGGCTTTGGGCAGAAAGTGATGGAATGTGACTTATAGTTTACAACAGTCAACCTGTTATTCTGGTAATAAACTACAAAGAAACAGTTTTAATAGTAGACCCAATAGCGTGATTATAAGGGAGACCAGTTAGGTCTCCATATTGTCAAAGTCCAGTAAAAAATAAAGGTGTCTTTGGTTAGGATAGTGTTAATGCAAGTGATAAGAGTATGTATGTCCAGATCTGATTCTGGATATATGTACATGGTAGAGCTGACAGAACTTCCTCATGGGTTGGATGAAGAATATGAGTGAAAGGCAAGGAAAAAGCGAAAATGGCAAATGGAGGTGTCAGTAAAATGGGAACTAGTAAATGAAAGAGCAGGTTGGAGTGGGGAAGATATTAAGAATCTACATTGAGGTCTTTCAAATCTGGCAAGACTTTTAGACATCCAAATGAGAGGTCAGTAGGTGATTGGCTAAACTGAATCTGATGTCTATCCGGGACTGGTTGGTGTTGAAGCCATCGAACTTGTTGAGACCACTCAGAGAAGTGAGTACAGGTGGACTGAAAAGGAAGAAGGTCCAGGTCCAGAACAGAGCCCTAGGGCATTTCAACCTTTAAAGTCAACAAGATGAAAATCACCCCCCAAGAAAATGAAGGGTGTCCACTGCAGTAGAATGGAAAATAAAAGACTATGACCTCAAAGTAAGAATAGGTCTTAAGAAGGAGAGAGTGATGATGTGTGCCCAATGCTGCTGGCAGACAGAAGACTGATAATTGGCCTCAGGCTGACAATTAGAGTTTATCAGTAACATAAATGCTAATCACTGTAGTGCATACCTTATATTCCAATTTTTAATTTTGTTTAATGTTTACCTATTTTTGAGAGACAAAGACGGAGTGTGAGCAGAGGAGGGGCAGAGAGAGGAGACACAGAATCCGAAGCAGGCTCCAGGCTCTGAGCTGTCAGCACAGAGCCCCACATGGGACTCAAACTCACAAACTGGAAGATCATGACCTGAGCTAAAGTCAGAAGCTTAACCAACAGAGCCACCCAGGTGCCCTCTTTATAGTCCAATTTTAAAAATTTCCTTCTGCCCTGTACTCTTCTGTTGTACATGTAAAGACTCTTAGTCCTATTTCTTTAATTCAAACTATATTAATTTCAGGGCTTACCCTTCAAACTACCATCCTCCCAAATGATAGTGAAAAGGATTTCAAGAAAGGTAAGGAGAAAATGCTTTATCTTCCCCTAGAGTGGAGAGAAGACAGCACTCAACATCATAAAACCAGTTATGATGAGGTATAACTTGAAAACATCTGCAAAACAATTAACTTACTTTTTCATCCTATGAAGTCTTACATGAATGTGTAATTCTGTTCTATTTTTTTAACATTATAAAATTGCTGTCCTCAAAGTTGTCACACAAAATATATAAAGAGTATGCCTACATATGCTGACGTTTATTCTTAACATCCTGAGAAATACTATCTTATATATTGAAAAATTTATAGATTTTTGTTGTTTTAATAATTTTGCCATATTAAAGATATTAAAATAACATGTTTATTAAACATGTTATTAAACATTAATAAATATTTCATCATTTATTAAAATAAAACATGTNTTAAAGATATTAAAATAACATGTTTATTAAACATGTTATTAAACATTAAATATTTCATCATTGATTAAAATAAAACATGTTATTTTCCAAAAACAAAAAAAATTAGCTCTAAGCCAAAAGAGCTAAAAGATTTCCTTCTTCCCATTTTGTTGGTAAAGACATAATACATCTCATGACCGCTGGATTCCTTCCTCAAAGAACTCAGAGTCCTTGTCTCCTTTAAATTAGTAGCGCCCTTGATCAGTCTTTAGATGGAGCCGAAGAGATAAAAGCCTGATTGGAATGGGTGCACGGGAGAATGGGAACAAAGGAATTGAAGACAGTAAGTCAAGGCAGCTGCCTTTAGTTCAAGGAGTTTTGCTGAAAGGGTGGAGGGGATCAGAGAAAAGGAGCATTAGCTGAAAGAGCATGTGGATCAAAAGAAAGATTGTATTTTATTTTAAAAAATGAGAATAGGTATATCATTCTTGCATGAAATGGACACAATACAGTAGAGACAGAAAATTTGAAGATGCAGAAAGGGAGAGGTGGCACATTTCAGGGGCAATATCTTTGACGAGGCTAGGGGGGATGAGGCTGGGACGCAAGTGTTGTAGTTGGCATTCAGTAGGATTACAGCTTCATCCAGTGAAATAGGAAGAAGGCCAAGAATCTAAGTACGGATGCCACAGATTGCCAATTTTTGTGGTGGGAGCATATGAACAAATTTCTGCTATTTCTTTTATTTTCTCAGTGAAAAAAAGAAATACACCAACTGCTATCAGGAAGAATAGGACAGGTTTCAAGTTTGTGGGGAGAGAAGATTGGAAAACAGATGTGTATGATTGAAGGAGAATACACTGATTAGGAAAAATTAATAGAACAGCTAGGCTAGCTTCCCTTGAAACCTAATTCAAATTTGTGATCACGAATTTAAAAGGAGTTTCAGCAACAACTTGGATATTGAACTAAAGCATATATACCGAGTGAAACTATGGCACAAAGGAAGTCACATAAATTCATAGTCTGTACATTTACCCACACTTCTCCCCCACAGATATATGTGTGGATGAATGAACAGATGGATGGAAGGCAGGCACACATACATGCATTAAGACCCTGAGTGATGCAGAAACAGCACCGCCACTCCTTCACCAGCTAACTAGTACTTAACTGCCCTGATTTTAGCTTAACAATTACTTCCTCAGAACAGCATTCTGGCTGTCCTGCCACACTCAGCGCTCCCAGATCCTTTGATTACACCGTGTACTTCTCTGTAGCACTTACCCCAATTATATAAATGAATGCCTCTGTAATTATTTTTCATGTTTGTCTTACCCTACAGGCTGTTAGCTTCTTAAGGGAAAGAGAGCATGCCAGCGTTGGCTGTTTATATTCCCATTGGATTGCCAGCATCAATAGAGGTTGACACTGTCATTCACTCATCCACTTAAGTCACCCATCGTGTGAGAGCCCTCTATGAGCCATTAGCCATGAAGACAATGTACTCACATGCAGACTTTATGGTCTTAGCAAGAAAGGATTAATCAAAATATCACACAAATATCTAATAGCTACGATCAGTAATACATTAAAAAAATATAGACTTCTATGAGATATGAAGGAGATTTGGTCTAATCTGGGAAACATAAGGGTTACCTGGAGAAATGTATTAAGCTGATGTTTGAAGGATACTAAAAAGTGGATCTAAAGTGAAAAAAAACATTGTGGGCAGAGAAAACAGGTACAAAGTCACTGTGGCAGAAGTATGTATGGTTTGGTTTAAGAAGTATGAGGTCTTACTTCTTCCAAACATAGAAGTATGTTTGGTTTAAGCAACCAAAAGAAACTGAGTGGGTTACAGCTCAAATAGGAGGACAGGGAGACGGAAAGTAGGCAGTATCAGAGGAGTCTGAAGAAGCAGGCATTGTCTGAACAAATGAATATTATCCACATAGACACACACACACAAATTTTAATTTATATACACATGTATAAAGCAATTCTTCAAGGAGCAAAATAATTGCTCTCATACTGTGGCTGAGACCGGTTTTTCCCATTAGATCTTTTTGCCACATTTTCCACCCCTCAATGATGTTCATGTAAATTCAATAAGCAAATAACTTATTCATATCAAGAAAAAATCAAATGACATCACAAAGGTAAATAATTACCAAAAATAAATGTGAAAGGAAAAGTGTCAGAATCAACATATCAACAAGCCAAATTCATAAGAACACATCAGTAGCCGTTAGAACAATATTTACATTGCAAACTCCTATTTTGTTTCAGCAAAACAGTATTATCCATCAAATCATATTGAAACTGTTTACTTTCATTAGCTTTACTTTTACTAGCTTTATATTTATTTGGGCTTAATCATTCTTCAGAATGATGTAGACAAGGATTTGTGCCTGGTTTTATATTTGTACAGATTTGAATAGAATTCTAATCAAATAATCAAGTAGAAACCTATTTATAGAAATTCGTTGATTATATTTGAACATCACTGCGATAAAAAAAAAAATGTGTCCATAAAAATTTCCTATTAAAAATGGGTATTTGCTCTAAGAGGAACTTTTTTATTCCCTTTAAACAAAACTTATTAAATTAGCGAAGAATGAGGAAAGACAAGTAAGAGTCTCAGAGTCCCCTCCAATATAGAAAAAACAAATTAACCTTCACAAGCTGGGAATTGTACATATATTATCTCTTAAATGCTTACATTAAAAGTAACATAAAAACCACCACCACCATCTAGACTCCTGTCATTTACTAAGCATATTTCATGTATCAGGTAAAATATAAGCACTCTATAAATATTGTTTAATTTTTTTATGTTTGTCTATTTATTTTTGGGAGAGTGTGCCCACACGAGCAGGAAAGTGGCAGAGAGACAGAGAGAGAAATCTAAGCAGCTGCACTGTCAGCACAGAGCCTGATGCAGGACCTGAACTTGAGAACTGTGAGATCATGACCTGAGCCAAAATCAAGAGTCTGGCACTTTAACCCAACTGAGCTACTCCCAATGTTATTTAATTTTAAAATATTATTTAATTAAATATGCTTAAAAACAATAAGGATAGGTATTTCTTTATGCCCAGTGTATGGGTTAGGAACCTGAATCAAAGGAATAAATCAGTCTACAATCACCTAACTGAAGTCTAAGAATTAGACTAAATGTGCTGAGCTCAGAATCTAAGTTACAGTGAGTTTCACAGTAAAAAGAAATTTACCCAGTGCCACATAGTGAGTGCGTGGGGAGCTAAAGTTAGTCTGATGTTTCCTACTGTACTACAAGCTGTTGAGAGCACCCGGTGAAGGATCCAGATGACAGGTCAGCTCTCCAGAAAAGAGCTTGGAATGCTAATGAAAGCTCTATAATGACACTCAAAGATAATCCTCCTCCTTTTTTAATATTTGAGAGACAGTGTGTGTATATGCAATTGGGTAAAAGGCAGAAAGAGAAGGAGAGAGAGAATCCCAAGCAGGATCCACACTATCAGTACAGAGCCGAACACGGGTTTCGAACTTGCAAATTGTGAGATCATGACCTGGGCTAAAGTTGAGAGTTGGACACTTAACAGACTGAGCCACCCAGTTGTCCCCAAAAACTCTCCTTTTACAAGTTCGCTTGGGTCTCCTGTCCTCTCCAAAACCATGCCACCAACCCTGTGAGAGGACACTTAGTTGTAATACATTACAGAGACTAAAGCTGACAGTAAAATATAAGAAATAGTTCCACAATAAAGATTACTATGTAGCTGTGTTGGTCTAGTGGTCAAAAATGTCTGAAGCCACACACACACACACACACACACACACACACAGCAAAAACAAACCTAGGAGCCAAAATCAAAAGAACATGAGATAACAGAAACGGTATCAAGAGTAATGAAGATCAGAAGCTTTTCTGACATCTGAGAGGTTTGCCAACCACTGGTATTGAAGCAACGGTGGAGTCACTATATACAAGGGGGTATAGCCCAAAAGCACATGCATGCAACTGCTTCAGGCTGTAAGCAGCCACCTTTCTTTAGTTTGTCTCAACTCTTTGAGAAGCCTGACCTTTCTTCTCACCAGGTTCTCAAAAATTAGTACACACCATTTTCTATAGATCCACCAAGACTATGAAAATAAGTGAGTTCCTCATAGAAAAAAATATGTGAATGCCAATTACTTGTTTTTTAGAAGTCTTTGAATTTGGTGTGATGTAAAAAAATAGACTTGATGCATTAATTCTCAGTTTTTTGTGATAGAAATAGAAGACTAGAATTAAAGCCTAGAAAGTCACAATCATTGCTCAGATATTTGAAGGAAAAAGGAAACTATATATAGAAAAGGTCAGAGGGGAAAAAGAATAGAACACTTAGAAACACCTTCTGTATCAGAAGAACTTGCAAAAGGATCTTTCCTTTAGTCTAAACTCTACTTCTGTAATCAACATACATTTATACAGTGCCTTTTTATTGGTAATTGACCCATAATGTTGGTTTCTTCTACTTGCATAGGAAAATTTCCATAGGTAACTAATACTGCAATCCTCACATGTCACCTTACCCAAGATTAAAGGGGATAGCATTTCCAAAGAGAGAATATGTGCTGAGAGAAAAAGAAAGGAGGGAGTAATTGGTGGTTTTAACTGCAAAGAGGAAAAACACAGATAACTGCATAACGTTTTCTCAGACTTGAAAGCTCACAAACCAGAGCAGAAAATGCCTCAGAGATTTAAGGTCTAGAATAACCCTAGCCCCTAAATTCACATTAATTTGCCACTGAATGTGTCCATTTGAAATAGGATTGGCTTCACATTAACTGCAAATATTATACAGAAAGCTCACATTTCTAAAGATTTTTAGCCTCAATCTAGGATTTGTTTAGAAATTTCTTGTGTTGCTAACTTATCTGAAAGCTATAAAACATTCTTTAATACCCCAAAATTTCAAATATATACTAAAAATTTAACACAGACACTGAAGTAACTCTTTGTTGTATAGACAAATTCTCAAGTCATAAATTTACCAACCTAAAAGACTTCTAAACCGTATGTATCTTCAAAACATTATAGAATTGATTCATTTCAAAGTTATATCCTTGGTTATTCTAAGTATCTATACCACAATATTTCAAATATAAATGTCTTCTTAAAGTTCATATCACAAAATCACTTATTTTGAAGTTAAAAAGTTGATGTTTTATGAGATATTCTTTATGTATGAAAATTATCATTGCTTAGGAAAAAATAAATCAGTGATGCCTAAAATACTATGTATTTTTTCATTTTAACCTTGCTTCAAGATCGCAAAGCATAAGCTTCTTATAAGATCACCACAGGAAATCAATTTAGTTAAGAGATATGAAAACAGTCTACCAAAAACTGTATAAGCTTCTAGCTAGAAAAAGTGTTTTGGAGAACAAAAATTATTCCATTATGTTTATAATAAGTCCTGAATAAAAAGATGACTTCTCTACCTATACTAGGAACTTAAAATAATTTATCAGTTATGACATAATCAACAAATGGAAGCTTCATTGAAAAACATGCAAGTACATAAGTCTAAGAAAGATGACTCATATGCAAATGGCTACAGTCGGAAAGGAGTACTCTCATGAAAACAGGAGATGAAGAAGCTCAGAAAAATAACATGAAGTTGAATAGATTAGTCTAATTGAAGAACCAGACAAATCAATATGGAAGACTTCAGAGAAAATTTCTGAAAAACTTCGTTTAAATGCAAAAGAAATTATTTTATGGGTAAGAGAGAGAGGGTTTCTGTTCCATTTTTTTTTACTCTTCAAGAGCACATAAATCAACAAATTCCATTCCTTCTACTGTCCTATGTATGAGAGAAAAGGAAAGTTTTGCCACTGTGAAACACAGGTTTTTTTTTTTTTTCTGTACATGACTTACATAGTGGTATGGATAGCTTCCCTCAAGTCCCATATTGCAATAGCCAAAGTACCTTTGGCCAGAAAGAGTTGAGAATGTTCTTTCAGATTTCCTGTCATGAAAACCTTCATCCAGGTTCCCAAAAGGGTCTAAAGAAAGTGGACCAAACGGTGCTTTTCTATAGTATGCGGTACTCTTGAGGCAAGCCCCAGGAATAAGATAGTCCTCTTAGCTTTACTTTTTGTTTAATTTGGCAAAATAAATACTAAATGATAACAGCCAGAAAGTCTGTTGTTTTTACGATTTTTCAGTGATTACTGGATTCCTGAAATATAGAAGATTATTTTCTAAAATAGAATACATACTCAAGGAAAATTACCTAAGCAAACATAGTATTACTCTTAATCACTATGTAATTTTCTTTATGCAAAAATACCTTTCCCACATAAAATTAGCAATGACAGGATTGATTTTATCATGTATAGTAACTTGGGGGGGGAAAGCACATTTCCTCATGTAATTTTCACCCAACCTACTATATTTCAGCTATCATGAATAATATTAGCATTTTCAATAAAGCCTGCGATTGCCTTCTTTGGTGAGAACATGCTGTATCCATAAAAGATGAATAACTGTTATGTTTTAGACAAAAATCTGACATTTCCAAGAAAGAAACGTGCAAAAAGCAGCCAGGATACTCTCTATACACAAAATACCCTATGATTGCTCTGAATTTTTAGACATCAACCAGAGCATCCTGTGCTAAGATGACTACATGCAGTTCAGCCAATTGTGCTAACACTCAGAGCACACCCTTCATCAGGGAGCCCACCTAAAGGATAAAAATAGCTCATTTACATTAGAAATCTCCAAGGAAACTCAGATTGGATTTTACCTGCAAGGTAGAAAACTACTTGATTACTCAAATATGTCTATGTTGTTCTCACCAAGGAGAGAATGAATGGACCCCAAACACAAATTTGGTCTAGATACTGAGACTACCAACATCATACATACGCCAGGAGGGTATCAAAAGGTTTATTACTCACACAATGAGACTCCCTTGGGAGAATGGAACAGGTTCCCAAACCTGTCCAAAACTGGTTTAGGAGAGCAGGGAAACGAGACTGGCTTGAGTTTTTGTGTAGTTAGAAGGTGGGGCTGGCATTTGGGTTACTATACACATAGTTTGCTTGGTTTGAACTTCCTGCAAACCTAAAAGGAGGAAATGATCAGGCTTTCATACCAGCTTGCCCAAATATGGGGTAAAACAAATAATTAAATTAATTAAATTATAAAAAGAAGAGTGAGTCTTAAAAATAGTCAGCAGACAACCATCAAAAATGGAATTTAGACTCCTTATTACAAGTTAGCCTTAATGATGAATGATAGCTGAATTGTGCCATGTTTAATTTCACTGAAGTTGGTACTTAAACCATATGGCACTCTGAGGCCTATAGTCTGAAACCATTAAGGATGATGAAAAATCTACCCTTCATTTTTGACTTGATGACTAGATCAAACACTAGCATTGTATATCTTCTGAAGTGAGATGACTGCCTTTATCACTATCAATGTCTAGACCTCTGAAGGAGAGAAGGAGTAACTTCATAAGGCCTTATATTGTGGTTTCAGTTGTTCAGAGTTTAATGTGACTGATTTTCATTCTGGGTTTCTGTGAGGCAAGAGATTCCCAGAGATCTTCACCCTAAAGGAGTCAAACTTGGATAAGGAATTATTGTTGCTACTATTGGCCAGATCATTTGCCTAAGCAGACCTTAGGCAATGGCTCAAGAGTGTGTAAAACCACTGTTGGTGGGAATGTAAACTGGTGCAACCTCTCTGGAAAACAGCGTGGAGGTTCTTCAAAAAATTAACACTAGAACTCCCCTATCACCCAGCAATAGCACTGCTAGGAATTTACCCAAGGGATACATGTGCTTAGGGGCACATGTACCCCAATGTTCACAGCAGCACTCTCAACAATAGCCAAAACATGGAAAGAGCCTAAATGTCCATCAACTGACAAATGGTTCAAGAAGATGTGGTTTATCTATACAATGGAATACTACATGGCAATGAGAAAAAATGAAATCTGGCCATGTGTAGCAACGTGGATGGAACTGGAGGGTATTATGCTGAGTGAAATAAATCGGGCAAAGTAAGATAGATACCATATGTTTTCACTCATATGTGGAACAGGAGAAACTTAACAGAGGACCATAGGGAATAGAAAGAGCAAAAAAGAGTGAAGGTGAGGGAGGGAGGCAAACCATAAGTGACTCTTAAATATGGAGAACAAACTGAAGGTTGATGGGGGTTGGGAGAGAGGAGAAAATGAGTGATGGGCATGGAGGAGGACACTTGTTGGGATGAGCACTGGGTGTTATATGGAAACCAACTTGACAATAAACTATAATTTTAAAAAAAGTGTGTAAAACCAAGCATAAGGAGCTGATTATAAGTAAGGGCATCCAGGGCTAAACTGACTGCTTGAAATTCAGCCAATTGGGGTAACCCTTAGGGCAATTTTTGGCTATTGAGGTACTGCAGAGACTTTAAGAGCCATGAAAGGGTGTTGCTAAAACCTCTACAATGCAAGAGTCTTTGAAGGGCACTGTTGTATTGCTATGTGGTCAGAATCTAGAGCCTTTTGTTCAAGGAAGCCCCATTTGAGGTTGTCCAATTAGCAAGTAACAACATAAATGAACTAAATAAAATGTATAAATAAGGACTACATTGCCTCCGGAATTCAAAAGGCCTAAAACATGTTGGAATTATCTTAATGCTGTCTGTACTGAAAATGTCGATTTATTTTTTTAATAGTATCAGGAATGGAGTAGTCTTTTTGAATAATCAAACGATGCTAAGAGATTTTTACTGAGGGAGGCATGACCTTGTATTTCATGTATGGCAATGATCTATTCCTTTTTGTCATTTTGTGAATGTTTATAGGTCCTGATTGAATGTTTCAAATGCATGTCCCTGGAGGAGGATGTTAACAGTGTAATGCCATACGTGTGCTCTTGGAGAAAGTCATACAAGGTTTAAATTCTGCCTGCAAAGACTGTGTGAAAGTGTGGCTGCTGACATACCCTATGGTAAAGGTGTATTTTGTTCTTTCAGAAGTAAAGGTCAATTGCAGCTGACTGAAATAGACTCTGAATAGAGATTAGCCAAAATCTATGACTGCAAGTTATTTATCTGTCGCTGATTGGATGAAATCAGTAATTTCAATAACATTGAATAGGTGAGCCTAAATAGGTGGGGCCACAGCATTAAGGTCATAATGATCCATTATGATGTGGTATTCATTGGTTTTAGGTTTAAGAGCAGGTCAAGTTAACTATTAAATAAAGAAGCACTGAAAATAATCACCCTTTCTCTGAATAGCTCTTATGTATGGACTTTAATCCTTGAAGGTGCCATTTTTATTTATACTGAGCTGTATTAACTATTTTAACTGGTGAGGAAGATCCGTGGAGTCCTATTTGTCAAGCCAATTATAAGTGCTGAAGATTTAAAGTTTTTTTTATTTTTATTCCAATAGGTCAGAGATTCCATGCCTACTATGGGATATTTTAAGATAATTTAGGCAAAGCAAGAATTCTGCAAGAGGACAGTTAGGGTGATATATTCCACCTATTTTATGTTTGGTAAGTCCCCTAAAACCACAGACAGTGTCTTGTTTAATTTTTATGTGATTCCAAAGTATAACTAATTTGATAAATATTGACAAAGATTTGCCAATTAGTACATTTCAGCAGATATTAAAGTTAATTCAGAATGTGATATAGAGGCACAAAGTCTATTTTACACTTTTTGTTGACAAATTCATTTAGTATTTTGACTTTTCAATTGGTCAAATTTCAAATCTGTTTCAGATTTTATTTCTTCTCCTGATATCTAGGTTAGGTTTGTTGTTATTGTTGTTTGATTTTTGTTTCATCCTATTTATTTTGATTTTGCTGTTTATCAGATATACTTATGATAGGAGATTCTGTCCACCTACTCATTAGTTTCTCCTTCCAGAGAATCCCAAATCAGTATCATGAAGATTAGAGGTCTCCCATGGCAATGGTGGCTTTAATGCTTTTAAGGATCTTAGATTTAAATTGGGTCTAAATTAACCCCTTAGCTGAGCCATGGGGATACCATGAATGGACACTTTTTTCCATAACCCTGAGGATTAGAATTTGTGGGGGATGGGGGGAGCAACATAGGTAAAGGCAGTAGTGGTGACAGAATTATTCTGTAGTGTTCTAGTGAGCCATCCTAGTGGGATGTGTAGACCTCAGCATGCCACATGGTAACTGCTCTCCTCCTTATTAGTAGTCATCCAAAGGGACCATATCAGAGTGTCAGTTTTGTTCCGGAGCATCCTGTCAAATGGAGACCAATACCTGGTTGACACCCACAACCAGTGGTCACAAGGGTATTTCTCAGAGCCTAACATTAGTTACAGCTATGATTCTATGCTAGAATCAAGACACATGATTCAATCTGGGACACACAGTTGAAGTCCAGGCCATGGATTGGACTCCATGCAGCTTTCACATCTCTCAAGGAAGCTAGATCAGGCATGTTTTCATGGGAAGCTTGAGGTATAGTAATGACTAAACCCATTTGAGTCAGAGAGCAAGCGGAAGCTCACATAGTCTCAGAATTGGTACATGCCACCTCTGCCATATTTTATTGGCAAAGTCACAGGTCATTCCAGAGCTATAGGGCAACAGGCCTGGATATAAGGAAGCCTTTAATTGGGGCCATCAGTATAATCAAAATACTGTTCTTTGGGTTAGCCAAAGTCAGTTCTTTGGGTTAGCCATGTAACTTCAATAAATCTCAGCATCTTCATTTGTAAAAGATCTGGAGGATAGTTTTGATGATTAGAAACATAATAGTTTTATATGATACCTGACACATAGGCCTTAAAAAAAAAAGCTTTTTCTCTCTTTATATCCAGCGACAGGCTGAATTTCTGATGCAAGGGACCTCCTCTCCTGACCCAGATAACTGATGCAAAGGTTGCTATCTGATGCAAGCCAGTCCAATCATAACTATTCAGTTTTTTTTAAAAATATAAGTTAGTGTAAGAGTCAATGCCAGTCAAATTATTAGGGATCATAAAATAGAAGAATAGAATAGGCTTGGGAGCTATGAGTGACTCAGTTTTCTATCATCCTTCTAGAAGAAACGGTTTATAATAGAGTACAAAAGAATAAAATTCACACAGAATATTTTATGGACCAATGCCAAAGAGACAGAAGGTCTTGGAGGAAATTCAAGTCCTTTTATTTAGTTTTCCTTGGAATATACCTGCCTTAATGCCTGTCTTTAGTTATAGGAGATACTCCCAAATACATTTAACAAATTCTCCTTTTTATTTAGAAATTTCAAGTGGAGCTTCTAATATATCTACTAAAAGAACTCTGAGTAATACATAGATGCAGATCTAGGTTTCAGTCAAGAATTCTAATTGGAAGTACTGAACACNAAAATTCACACAGAATATTTTATGGACCAATGCCAAAGAGACAGAAGGTCTTGGAGGAAATTCAAGTCCTTTTATTTAGTTTTCCTTGGAATATACCTGCCTTAATGCCTGTCTTTAGTTATAGGAGATACTCCCAAATACATTTAACAAATTCTCCTTTTTATTTAGAAATTTCAAGTGGAGCTTCTAATATATCTACTAAAAGAACTCTGAGTAATACATAGATGCAGATCTAGGTCTGCAGTCAAGAATTCTAATTGGAAGTACTGAACATGTAAACAAGAACAAAAACCTATTTTGATGACCTTTAACATTAGCAAAAGAGCAGAAGACAATAATTTAGGTGGCAAAATTATTTTAAAAATACTATGTTTGCATTATATACTTATTTGAATCTTTAAAATTTGATATAAAATGTTATGAAAATGTTAATTTTGTTTTATACACAAGATATGAAATAATGCAAATTCCCTCAAATGAAAAATTCATCTTGAATTTCAGTCTCCAGCTGTGTGTAAGCTCCCAATATGTGGCAATGCCATTTTAATGGAAAAACACAATTATTGATTATCCTTATGATTAATCTTACATTTTGCAAAATTTCAATTATGCAAGTGTTAAAGCTACAATTCTCATATAAAATACATTTCATGTTACTAATCAATAGTGTGGATGAGCCCTAAAAATTGTTACATGTTAGTTAAGAAACTTAGAGGAGCATAAAGAAAAGCACACTGTAGTCAGAAATTGATTTCAAAATCACTGGATACAAAACACCCATAATTAACAAAAAAACCTGATGATTACAAAATTTTATTTAAATATAAGCAATTATATATCTTAAGCATTGATTATTAGGATAATAAATGATTTGAATTGTTAAGAGAATGGACCCCTCTTTAACTTTGTCTAAGATCCTTAGATACCAACAAAAATTTGTTAAAATATTTTGTAACTACAGCAAAGTGCACCATCATGTGGTAGATATAATAATTGATTAGATAGTTGGGGTACCTGGGTGGCTCAGTCCATTAAGTGTCCAACTTCAGTTCAGGTCATGAAATCATGGCTCATGGGTTTGAGCCCCAAGTTGGTCTCTGTGCTGACAGCTCAGAGCCTGGAGCCTGCTTCTGATTAAGTGTCTCCATCTGTTCTGCCCCTCCCCTGTTCATGTTCTCCTCTCTCTCTCTCTCTCTCTCAAAAAAAAACATTAAAAAATGTAAATAATAGGTTACATAGCTAGTAACAGTATACACTGTAAAACAATGAAACTGGATCCAAAATATAAAATATAATGACAAGCAATACTAGTAACTAAAACATTTAATGTTCAAACGTCTTTCAATGTGTTCTTTATATATTAACTCATTTAATCCTTAAATATGTATGTGATAATATGGATATAATAGTAATTTTTAGATTAAGAAACTGGCACACAGATGTGGCAAGTAACTTGATCATGGTCAAATAACTAGTTAGTGACTAGTATTTAAACCAGATAGTCTGGTTCTAGGGATTTGCACTCTGACTATTCTCTCATTACTAGCCATGAATTTTAGAAATTAAGATGTTATAGACTGATTACTTGTGTCCCCCTCAACATCCTATGTTGAATCCTAATTCCCAATGTGATGGTATATGGAGAGTGGCTTTGGGGAAGTGATTAGGTCATGAGGACAGAGATTCATGAGTGGGATTAGAGCTCCCTTGGTCCAAAGCAAGAAGATGGCCTTCTATGAACCAGGAAATGGGTCCTCACCAGACACCAAATCTGCTGGCACTTTAATCTTGGATTACCTAGACTCCAGAACTGAGAAACATTTGTTGTATAAGCCACCCAGTCTATGGTGTTTTGTTAGAGCAGCCTGAACAAAGACATAGGATAACATTGCTGTCTTAGCAGCAATAAGAACTTCTATCCCTACATTAAGCATGAAGTTACATTTTATGTACTGGTTGGAGAAATGAGGATAGGGGAGATAAGGAAGGTTAGGGACAGCAGTGCAGCATTCTGAGTCACACAGAAGCAAAGACCCAGAGACTTAGAATATTCTGAATGATAACAAAACCATAGGTCAGACATTATGGGATACTGGTTCACAGGCTTATCAGTGGGTAGAGGTGATTGGTGATGCCTTATTCTAAAAGGGCAATTAAGAACAAAGGACATTTATGATTCAAACACTATTTAGAAGTACCTGCGATATAGACATTATACAAGCTGGAACAAAAATATCAAAAAGTATATGATATGAAACTTAGTACTGGGCTCTAAGTAAGAAAACTTACGTGTCTGTGTGTGTGTGTGTGTGTGTGTGTCTATTCACAGTGCTGAGGAATGTTGATGAAAACTTCACTAGTCAGGGCTGCCCCAGAGTGGGAAGGTTCTACAGGCTGCATGAAGCAAACAAGGCAAACTGAAAGACTCTTCTTGATATAAAGGCAATGCCTTCAGACTCCTTTGAAAGGGCAAAGAAAAAGTAGCAATGGAAGACCAGGTAGCAATATCAGTAGCTTAAATAATTGAGAGCAGGGTCAAGAAATAGCTTGAAATTAATGGTTATTTTGAGAAATAAGATAATTATAAGTCCATATCAGTAACCCCCTTTTTTTCCATGGCTGTGGCACATCACCAAACTGTATACCAGAGAACAATCCTAGATATTTGTCTTAGTCTGTTGGGACTGCTATAATCAAATACCAAGTCTGGGTAGCTTTTAAACAACACCAATTTTTTCCCACAATTCTGGATTTGGGAAGTCAGAAATCAAGGTGCTGCCATGGTCAGGCTAATTCCTTTCGCTGAGTTGCAGATTTTATCTTCATATGGTAGAAGAGGATAAGGATTTCTGTGGGTTCTCTTATATAAAAATATTAATTCCATTCATGAAGACCCCACCAACATCACATAATCACTTTCCAAACTCTAGCTCCTAATAAATACCATCACACTGGGGATTAAGATTTCAACATAAAAATTTGGGGAGGGAACACAAATATTTAGGCCACAGTCATCCTCTTACACTTTGCTGTATATGTGACTTTGGGAGAAAGAAAGTGTTCTTTCCATACGTAGCTCATAAAATAGATGGGCCAGTCCTGTGCAACCTCATCTTACATAAAGGTTTTTAAAGTTGTTTTGAAAGTATTGGTCTTGTTAGGATTCTCAGAAAAGATTAAGGCAACTTATTTTTGGCAAGAGAGAAATCCTAAAAATAGACTGAAATGAAATTTCAGGAAATCTTTTTGTCTCTATTATTCCTGTGCTATAAAAGAGCACATGCTCTCCTCTTCCCTTTTACAGGGGATGAATAGTCCCCTTTTGTAGGGCCAGGCACAGAGTTCTGAACACACCTCTGCATGTTCTTCATATTTTCTTCACTAGTGTCCTCAGGTGCAATTTTAAACTCAAACTTTAATCAAACAACTACTGGTAGGAATCGAAGGACCTGACTCTTCTTACAGAGCCCGTTGAGCTCTATAAGCCAAAGGCCAGAGATACACATGGGCCCAAATATTCATATGCCTTCATTTTGTGAGCATTATGTAGAGGGCCTGATTCTAAGTATTTGTTAAACAGCAATAGATTAAAAAACATTCCTTGCTCTCACACAGCTTACAAGTACTGGGTAAAACAGGTAATAAAAAATGTACACATGAATGTGTAATATACCAAATGGTAGTGTTATCAAAACAAACAAACAAACAAACAAACAGGCAAACTAGGTGACGAGCCATAGAGGGACCAGGTTTTCCTCACTCCAGCGGGCTCGGCTACGCGCACCCTGCAGGCAAGCCCCCGCCCCTGCGCACCAGCCAAAACCAGAGAAGGAAGCAGCGATTCTGACTCCGCCCCCAGAGCTCCGCAGGGGGCCTTGAATTGCCCGAGGGNTATTCAAAGTGCTGAAAGGAAAAAACCCTACAACCAACAATACTGTTCCAGGCAAGGTTACCATTCAGAATGGGAGAGATAAAGAGTTTCCCGAACAAAATTTGAAGGCGTTTATCACCGCTAATCTGACCCTTACAAGAAATGTTAAAGGAACTTCTTTAAAAGGAAAGGAAAAGGCCATAATTAGACATAGAAAATTATGAATAAAAAGATGTAAAACATGACAACATATACGTAAAACAGGAAGGAGGGGAATAAAGTTATTTTAGAATGTGTTTGAAAAAGAAGAGTGGGTTGGGAGGATGGACAAAATGGGTGAAGGGGAGTGAGAGATACAGGCTTCCAGATATGAAAAAATAAGTCATTCGAACAAATACCACAAAGGGAATATAGTCAAGGGTATTGTAATAGCATTGTATGGTGACAGATGGCAGCTACACTTGTGAGCATAGCAAAACTTATGAACTTGTTGAATCACAATATTGTACACCTGAAACTAATTTAACACTGTGTCAACCATACTGAAAAAAAAAAATCTAAGGAATATGTTAATTTTTCTTATTAGAAACTTTAAAATAATTTATTGTGAAAGTAACAAGACTTAAGCTCTTGTCTTTTTATATATATAAAAGCATGTATACGAACACATTAACTAGCAACATCTTCATATAGTCCAGGAGATCATCTTATAAAGAAACATGACTAACAGCTAATAATCACTCATGCAATGAGTATTCACCACCAAGTAATAAGGGCTTATTTATTTTTTAATAATCATTGTTACTTCTACCTAGAATTTCCTAATACAAAAGGTGGGTTCATGCTCTTCTTCTTACATTCCATTTGGCTAGATACATATTTTAAAAGACTGTAAATGTAATAGCTTGACTAATAATGCAATTAAAAATTAGAACAATTAATAAACTATAACATTACTTCTGGAGAGAGAAGCTTAGTAACTGGGGATTGGGAATATGGTGCAATATTACTTTTTATGTGTTTCTATTTTTTGAATTTTTTTCATCATGGACATGTATCACCTATTATCAAAAAAAAGTTAATTTTTAAAAATGAATTTGTAAACAGAACATTATTCTAATATAAGCAATCCTTTTAACAGTCATAATACTTAAAGGAAATAAAAATATTCTACTCTCCTAAAATATTCAATAGTATTAAGATAATTAATCCATCCATATACTTTATTTCCCAACAGATAGAGAAAACACTAGAAAGGAAAGATTTATCTTATGCCTGAGTCTTTTTTCTTAATAAAGCTGTTGTCAAAAGCCAACCCACATTTTCACACCACTATGAGAAAAGGCTTAGATGTGATCTATTCATGCTCGCTGGTAAAGAAACTTCTTCCATTGCCTGCACACTGAGATAGGAAAATACCAAGGTAATGATTAGATCATTGTCTCAGCATGACAAACGCAAGAAAATGTGTTTAAAACATATCTGACTGATCAACTCTGAGGCACAGCAACTTACTATTTAAACAAACTCTGAAGTGAAACTGCCCTCTGCCCCTTACACTCTGTTGGACCTTCTTCTTTCAGACTCTTATAAACTAAATATGTCTCCCTAAAATTCGTACATTGAAGCCCTAACCCCCCAATATGTCCATATTATTTGGAAAGTGGGTCTTTAGGGATGTAATTAGGGTTAAATAAACTCATAAAGATGGGACCCTAAGGACATAGGACTAGTGTCTTTATAGGAAGAAGAAACATAAGATCTTTCTTCCTCTCTACATGTGAACAGAGGAAAGGCAATGTGAGGACACAGTGAGAAAGCAGCCAATTGCAAGTCAGCAAGAGGTCCACTGGAAATTAAGGCTAAAAGCTACTTCCAACCTTACTTTGCAAGGCAGAAAGAGCTGAAATTTCACTGCCTGCAGAGGGGAAACCAGCAGTAGCAAGGAGATCTCAGAAAGGCTCGGAAATTGAAAGCATCACATCTGTCTGAAGACCGGATAGCAAGACTGGCTGAAAACAGGATTGTCTGAATATGGTTAAAGGAGAAGGTGGACCTCCAGCTCCCCCCTCCAGGCTGTGCACACAGGCAACTGATCTTCCCTTATCAGCAGCCATGAGATTCTGGAGCCAGGGCCATGAGACTCTCCAAAGAGTAGAAGTCAGTCAAAACAGAAGGATTAAGAGGATACACTAAGCATTTCAATGCTTTATCCCACTCAGCAATCCAAATACCGGCAGCCATACCTATACATACATCCTAAATAAGAAAGTGGAAAATTTCTCTCTGCAGAAACTGATTCTCTCAAGAGATAACTCACATATGCTTTGCAGTGCTTATGAATATCAAAGTCCATGAGACAACAGACTTCCACACATACCCAGAACAGCCCTACATCTTTTTAGCTCATATTTCTTTAATAAATAGCATGGATCATAAGACACCAAGAGAAGTCTCTAATAGAATTTGGAGACCAACAAAAAGAAAAGGAATATGGAGTAAATAGAAACAATGTAGGGAAAACAAAATATTTTCAACAACATAGTAGTCAAGGTTCTTCACAGAAACAAACTTTATAGGAGATATAAGAATTGGCTCACATGGATATGGAGGCTGAGAAGTCCCATAATCTACTTTCTACAAGCTGAAGAACCAGGAAAGCCTCTCGTAATGTAATTCATCCTGATTCCTAAGGCCCAAGAACCAGGAGTTCTCATGTTCAAGGCCAGGAAAGATGGGCGTCTCAGTTCAAGAAGAGAAAGAATATTCTCTTCCTTTGCCTTTTTGTTCTTTTTGCGCCTTCAGTGAATTAGATGATGCCCACCCACGTTGGTGGGGTGGATCTTAGTCTATTGAATCAAATGGTAAACTCTTCCAGAAACACCCTCATAGACAGAAATGTCTCTGCAAACATCTGGGCACTCCTTAGCCCAGTCAAGTTGAACGTGAAATTCACCATTACAAACCCTATAATTAATATTCAGAGAAATCAAATATATTTCATACATGACAACAAAACATAACTGGATGAAAATGGAAACTTAATGATAGAATCCTGTAGTAAACTAAAAATATTGTAAAAATAAATCAGTAGATAAGTTTTTAAAAAATAAGGAAGGGGATGTTAAGGAAATCTTACAGAAGAACAAAAATGTCAGAAAGAAAAGAAGTTATAAAAAAATAAAAAGACTTCCAACATGTACCTAATAATAGTTCTAAAAAAGAGGAAAATATCAAACCAACATGAGAAAAATTTTCAGAACCTCCATTGTTATGGATAACGTGTCCATGCCAAGACACTCTGTTGGTACTACACCCTATTTTCTCTCATTGGTTACAAGGCCAGTATTCTTTCCCTCCCCTGGCCTAGGCAGACAGGCAACTGATCTTCCCTTCTTAGCAGCAGTGCACTTCTGGAGTCAGGGCCATTAGACTCTGCAAAGAGCAGAAGTCACTTACCAGTCAAAACAGAAGGATTAAAAGGGTACACTAAGCATTTCAACACTTTCCCCTATAACTCCAACATCACTGGTTCCTCTTATTCATTTGCGTCAGCACACCAACATGCTGTTATTTCTCTCCCACCTCCTCAACTACTGTCCCGTATCTAAGTTCTCTTACAGCAAAGCCCCTTTAAAGACTTACCATATTTACTCTCTGCAATCCTCCTTTTCCCAATCTTTTTTTTGAAATCACCCAATATAGGTTTCTATCTCCAACTTTATACCAAAACAGTTATTACCAAGGTCGTCAAAGGCCTCCACATGGATAAATCCCACTGTCAGTTTTAAGTTATGATATTACCATAACACCCAAAATTGAAGATACTAGGCATTTCTCGGAAAAATGATTCATGTACTCGCAAAAACCTGTTCATGAATATTTATAGCAGCTTCATTATAATAGCCAAAAACTAATAATAATCCAAATGGCTTTTAATGGGTAAATGATAAAATATCATGGTACATAAGATACTATTCAACCATAAGGAAAAACTATTATTACATAACAACAAATTGGTTGAATCTCTAGAGAATTATGCTCATTTAAAAAAGCCAATCCCAAAAGGTTATATTATATGCAATTCCATTTACATGACATTCTTTTAAAAAAGGTGGAAGAAGGGTAGGAGGAAAGTGGGTGTGGGTACAAAAGAGCAATATGAGAGATTCCTTGTGATAAGGATAATGTTCTGAACTTTTACTATCTCAATGTCCATATCCAGTTTGTGACATTATACCATACTTTTGTAAGAGGCTACCAGTGGGAGAAACAGAGTGAAGGGTACATGACCTCTCCATATAATGGCTTTCAATTGCATGTGAATCTATAATTATTTCAAAATAAAGGAGATAAAAAGCTAGGTTGGAGTTGTTCTTTACTCTTTGAGAGAGAACATTTAAAGTCATCCAGATAATTCTTGGGGGGTAACTCACCCAGATGATACAGTAAGAGATGGTTATCTATCTTGCAATGAGTAAACAATCTTTTCCTGAGTCCTTGAAGTCAAACCCCATTTTCAAAAAAGAATAGAATACAAAGCCTTCTGTTTTAAAATGTTAAAAACAAGACCCTACTGGGTAGATTTGGAAGGATCTGCTCTTGACAACTGTATAGGTAGGCATCATAGGATATTTTCATTGTCCAAGAGGGAAGTATAAATGAACAATTTTGCTTTCAGGGATTGAAAAGGAAAGCTTTCTGATCCCAAAAAGATCCAAGGAACTGAATATAGAGATATGATTGTGAGTCTTCACCATAAACCCAATCAAGGCGCTGTGTTCCTTTGATGGAAAGGAGTATGATTTGTACTGAAGGACTTGGGTCCTGGAATAGCATCCTAGGAACCAGTATGGGGAAGCTGAGTTTATGTCTAACACTGAAAGAAGAGACTACTCCTTAGAGTCACATGGCTCAAAAGTCCACACTGTCTATACTGGAAGCTGGGGCAGCACACATAATTGGCAAGATTTTCATACAATAAGTGACTGCTAACCAAATGAAACATGGTATAAGAGGAAGAGTCCATTGCATTACAGACAGTAGCAAGTATTAGAAACTAGAACTCTCTCTACTTGGGCATGGTTTTCTAATGTACTTTCTTATAGACTGACTTTCATGAAATGAGTGGGAAGGGAGAGAGACTTCCTACTCATCAAACTGGCATATTGATTCTTAAAATAGCATTAATTCAATTTGTAGAAATAAAAGGCAAGTGACCAAATTTGCAGATGTGAATAGAATAGCAATATATTTAAAAATAAATAAGTTTGCATAAGATAATAAACAAAGCAAATACACTAAAGTATTAATGGTAGGTAAAATATTTTTTCCCCAAATTTTCTTCAGGATGGTAGTATTGAAAAAAATAATAATCTTTGAAGAACATGTAAAATGTAAATTGTACTAGCATATAGTGAAATAAAATGAAGTCTATAAATACAAAATAAAGCTCAGCTCTCTTTGAAGCAGTTGTTTAAGTAAGAGTCTAACCTTATGCCTGCAATATAATTGAGTACTACAATACCAGATTCTTATTTAAAACTCAGATTTCTTATTTTCACAGATCTTTGTTTTAAAAATCCTCAACTAAGGTGTTGCTATAGTTTATTTTCTGGAAAACAAGGTGACATTTTGCCAATGGGCATCTTCTTTTTCAAATTGTCCTGGCATAAATGAAGTACAACGTGGAATACTTTCAATTTTATACATTGCACTTATTCTGTGAAACCATTTAAGCAATACTGCCTACTTGTTAACATTCCTTCCAAGTGGCAGATTCAGATAATCTAGAATCAGTTTCTGAAAAGCAATTGTTCCAGAGACAATGAGTCATTACAAAGAAAAACTCAACGGGGCTGATTTATGTGCAGGAATCAATCTCTTCGGGATGAAAAATGAATTGAATTTTTTTTCCTGCTCCTTAGGCAAGAACATTGCAAAAGACCTTTCAGAAGACATGAGATAATCAAAGCACAGGTTGATGACAGCCAAACTGTTAGATGTGAGAGCTCTGTCCTGAGGTAAGCTATCCCATAGTCTTTGGAGCTTATGTGTTAGTAGTCAAACCGCCAGAATGGCAAAGGGAACCAGAACTCCGAGAAAGGTAGACATTATTTATGTGTCTATCCAACACTCCCTTAAGCTAACTACACTTGTGTGTATGAACAATATGTGGATAGTGATATGGCCATACCTGTAATTAAAGTAACTGTCTTAGTCTGACTGGGATCCTGTAACAAGTTACCATAGACTGGGTAGCTTATAAAAAACAGACATTTATTTCCCACAGGTCTAGAGGATTGGAAGCCCAAAATCAGAATGCCAACACAGTTGAATAGAGCCCTTTTCTGTGTTGCAGACTGCAAACTTCTCAGTCTATCCTCCCAGGACAGAGAGGGGGAAAGCAAGCACTCTCAGGACTCTAAGGGCATTAATCACATAATGAGGGCTCCACTCTATTGACCTCATCACTTCCCAAAGGCTCTACCGTTTATAACTATCTCTGTTAGGATTTCAACATGAAAATCTGGGAGGATAAAAACACTGTCTACAGCAGAAGTCTTGTGGTAAGATTTCAGGACCAGGAAAAAGTAATACTCTTAAAATAGCTGATCTTCCAGCTATTAGAGATACATTTGACAAAGTCTCCCATTAAAGTGAAAATAACCTTGAAGAAGTAAACCTTTTTTCTGGGCCTAAAACCTTTTTTCTTCTCCTGAAAGCAGCTTTATGAATTATATTATATGAAGAGAATATAGTCAAAGTCATGAAGTGTTAAGAAAGAATGAGAAGTCAAAGAAAACTTGTGTTCATTGATCTAAATCTATGCACATTTGCCTTTCTTAATTAGAATGCATAGAACTTTGACGTACTCTGGTATAAAGAAAAAATCTCTGCGCCATAAGCCATTCACACAGCAAATATTATAATACATAATTTTTAAAAATCCCTAAAATCAGCAATAGGTTTTACTATTCACTAGATTTTACTATTTCCTATTCACTAGGATACTCTGACTCCCTGACATTCCAGATTTAGAACCTACAGGCAGAATCATTTGAGACTATGAGATGACGACATATTCCTGCCTCTACTTCATTCTTGACATTACTCTCTAATTATTCCATGCCTGTCCAACTTCTATTTGATCTATAACCTGCCTGATCTATGATAACATCCAGGTTCTCACTCTTTGCACTCAGCTACATTGCCTGTTTAAAGGAAAATTTCAGATTCCTCCTACATATATAAATACCCTATTACATGTGCTCATACTCCACCCTAAGATATGGTTCTAAATTCTAGCTGTACAGAATTACTTGAAAGGCTTAAAATGTAGATCTCCAGCCTCCAAACCTAATCAATTGAATCAAAATCTCTATAGATAGGGACCACGCATCACCATTTAAAAAAAAAAAAAAACCCTTTAGTGACTAGAAAGAGTTCAGAACCACTGACAAGCTGGGTTTAAATTCTTCAACCCTGTTATACCTAGGAGTCATTTGAAGATCTTGATAAAAGTGAAAATTTATAAATTCTCTAAGCCCAGGATAGAACACCACTAATCAACATTCTTCAGAAGCAACTATAATTCTGATGCAGGCAGATGTGATCCTTAAATCACATCAGTAACATACTTCTTTAGGAGCAGCCCTAATATGAAACTAGAACTAATAAATACATTTTAAAGTTTTCAAATAGGGCCTGCCATTAATTTACTATTCATTATAAAGACAATTCTCAGTCTAAAAAGTGAATAAAAATTTATATAAGAGAAGACATTGCTGAAAATGTGATGAACTATATGTGTCAAGAGACATTTTATAGGCTACCTAAAATTTCTGGATAATAAGTATTTTGTTATGAATATAAGATGACAGTAAAGTATGGAAAACATTAAGAAGCCAGAATTATTGCATTTCTCTGTTGATTTTCCTCTTTTTATCCCAGCTTATTAATGTTGGATTTCCATGGGGCTTAACATCTCAGTCTTCTCTTCTCTGTTAACACTAACTCCTTTGGTAAATCATGCTGTTCCATGGCTTTAAAAATACCATATATGCTTACAATGCATAAGTTTTTATTTCAATTGAATTATCTAACTTAAACTCTAGGGTCCATCTAATACTTCTCCAAATTCAACATGGAGAGAGCAAAGCAGACTTCATAGTGAAGAGGCCAAGAAAACAATTGCACACAGAAAAAGCACTGAATATCTATAAAGAATGCATCTTGATTCTTTATGGAGTATTCATCAATGTATACATTTGAGGAAACCATTTAAGTCAGGAAAAATACTTGGGGTCTATATAGGGCTGAAAAAAGAAATCCTGTTCTCACCAGATGTCACATAAAATCTCACCACTAGTAAGGTATCCCAGTAGAGTACTCAGTTTAAGAAAATTAGCCCCAAGTTAAATGCTGTTCTAGCCCCATCTAACAAACTTAAAAGATCTAAAGTGGTTGCAGTATTTTCTAGTAAAAAAGGTCTATCCGACACAAAATTCAAGACTATAAAATAGAAATATATCCAGCACCAAGAAAGGTACAATTCACTATGTTTAATATCTAATAAAATGTTATATATGCAAAGCAGAAAAATAGGACCCTTATGAGAAAGTTCTATAATAAAAATTCAACCCATAAATGATACAGATCACACAATTGGTAAGCAAACATATTAAAGATTATAGGTGTATATAGCATTGTTGCAGAAATCTGGTCTGGATCACTGGTGGAAGAACCAAGCAGCACTCGAAGATCTTGGAAGGGAGGAGGTTTATTTTACACTGGTGGGCTCAGAGGAGATCATTCTCTAGAGGTCTGAGCCCAGAGTATCAGCAGAGGGAGTAATTTAGAGCCTGTTACTTCTGCATTCCTCATTAATATATGAGACAAGCAGTGTGGGAAGAAGAACCTGGAAGAGGGAGCCTTTGATCAGGGACAGGTATTTCCTTATCAGTCCTGTCAGTCAGCTTATAACAGATTTTTCCCTGTCAGCATCATTCATGAAAGTAGATTAATCAGGTTAATGTAGTTTTTAGAAGGACACGAATCAAAGATCTAGACATGAAAACTAATATGTTTAAAATGGAAAGTAAAAATATATGTGGGATTATCAGATTAGATGTTACAGGTGAAAAGATTATTGAACTTGAAGACATACCAATAAGGTTTTCTTAAATGAAACATAGAGCACCAGTTATTTGTGGAACAGCTTCAAGCATTCTAATATATATGTAATAAGAGTACCTAAATTGGAGAAAAGGGGGGCGGGAGGTGCAAAAACATTTGAAGATATAGTAAATGGAAAAATTTTATATTTGATGAAAAATATATCAAAAAATCACCATGAACACCAAACACAAGGAAAATGGGGAGAACTATATCAAAGCAGAATGTAATCTGCTTTCTCAATATTGTCTCTGTCACTGGCTTTAAGTATGATGAGAGAAGAAAGACCTTTTATACAAAGGATGAAAAATAATAATGGCAGCAGACTTCAGGTCAGAAACCATGGAAGCCAAAAGATAATGAAGTATTATCATTTCAACTTATAAAGTATTGAATGTAAAAGGTATCAACTTAAATTGATACCAAGTGATAAACCCCTGTATTAAAAAGAAACACTTGGGGCACCTGGGTGGCTTAGGCAGTTAAGTGTCTGACTTCGGCTCAGGTCATGATCTCATGGTTCATGGGTTCGAGCTCCGTGTCGTTCTCTGTGCTCAGAGTCTGGAGTCTGCTTCAAATTCTGTATCTCCCTCTCTCTCTCTGACCCTCCCCTGCTCACGCTGCCTCTCTCTTTCTCTCTCAGAAATAAATAAAAACATTAAAAAAACCACTCAAATCAATGATCTCAGGTTCAATATTAACAAGAGAAATAAGAGCAAATTGTCAGAGGAAGTCATCAAGAGGATATGACAACTGGTGACCCTTGAGCAGGACCCTGACAATCAAAGTCTCCTCATCCTTTCTATCCATGAATGTGAATTCTGCTTGCCTTCCCCACTCCTAGAGGCTGTCCCAAGGACACAGCTTTGAAATAATTATCTGGTACTGAAACTATCTAGACAGTATGTGACTGAATCCGGTTAAGGATTCTATATAAAGTTTTAAGATGTGACAGGTGGATGTGGAGGTGTATTTGCTTTGTAGATGCCCAAGTTAAGCCTCATATGTAACTTCCCTTTACTTATTAAACCTGCCACCTACCAATATTAAGTGGCCTGCCTCTTTCTTTAGTCTCTCCCTGCCTCTGAGTAGGAAGCCAATTTCAAATTATTCCTGGGTAGCCCCCAAGGAGTTTGTGAACCAACAACTGGTAAGCCACTTGGGAATTAAATAAATGGGCCTTGGGAAAGTGGTATCAGGTAAAGCCTGAATTAGCCTCTGCATGAAGGGATGGCCCTACATCTCTCAAGTTCCTTAGTTTTGAGAAAGATGCATCTGTGAGGGGAACCCCAAATTGGCTTTTGACCCCTATATGGGGACGATGCACCATTTGTCAGATGTTTGTGGACCACCACATGAGTACTGGATGCCCCCAAAACGCTGGCTGCTCTAACACACTTGTTTCAAGTGTTACAGGTAGCACACTGCAGCAGAGGAAGGCAAGCACATGAATGCCACAGTGGGACGGCCTCTGATGAGGGACCATAAGGTAAGCTGAGGGCCAAGCACACACTAGCATTACTCGCCTACCCTCAGGTGAGATATGTGTGACATTCCTCAGGCACTCCTGGCTGCCCAAGGACAAAGAAAAGGACAGAAAACAAGTCTTTAAACTGATAGAGTCTCCATCAGTTTACATATATCTTCGTAAATTACAAGAAAAATGCTGTCTTATCAATAGCCTAATCTCCAACCTACAGACTGTTTCCTTGGAGGCCCAACATCACATTCCCCTCCTTAGTGATGTGGGGAACAAAGACAAGAAGGATATGGCAGATAAAATGAAATTTTCTTATAACCTGCAGCCCACTGAAAGATACTTGAGGCAGGAGGGAGGAAAACATTTCTCCAGGAACTCCATACTGTTTCAATGTTAATGATTTGCCACAGGGAAAAACAACCTTAGCTTGACATTAGCTAGGAGCCCAGAAATCTGTGGAAGTTTTAGCTTGTGAAGAATCCCTTTAAAAAACTCTCTTTTGACTTCACCTTCCCCAGCACCATAGTATATAAGGAACCACTCATCACAACCCCAGTGCTGCTCTTTCTGCCCTTTGGCCCTGTCCCTGTGCTTTAATAAAATCATCTTTTTGCACCAAAGACGTATTCAAGATTTCTTTTCTGACCATCAGCTCCAAACCCCTCCGTCACCCCAAAACTTCATCAGCCTCTACTATGGGAAAGTCAGCTGGCCACTGATGCCCAACTAGAAGCTGACACTCGAATTAGAAAGTTAGAGAAGGAACGAAGATTATAGAAGGACATGGGGGGCGGTGGTCAGGGGTCCACTACCCTGCTATCTTCAGAATTGACAGACAAGGTGGAAGTGCAGAATAAGTTAGAGAATTATTATGTCATTTTGCAAAGTTAGGAGAGCACAAGGTGTCACAGATTAAGATTGAGATGCTTCTGACACACTTTATAAGGATGTGTGGATATAAGGACTTGGAATCTCTGGGAAAATGATAAAAATAAAGAGAAGGATAATTTTTTTTTTAAAAGAAGAGGAGACATCTCAAGCTGTCTGAACTCTAACACACAAGAGTATTTTAAATAACAATTACCAAAAAAATTCCTAGGAGAAAGTTTGCATTTTTTTCTCTGTCCATTAAAGTTGTGAGTCTTATGTCATTGACATGTAAACACCCCAGGATATAACCAAAACACTGCACACATAAAGAAAGAAAAAAAAAGGAAGGATTTTAATATCAAAAGAACACTGATACAAAGCTTTTCTGTAAAAAAGGACAGTTTTCTTAGATTATCAGTCTACTCTTAATAGGAAACTATAAACAAAGTCTTTTATATATATATATATTTTTTGTTTTACCTTTAATGTAATCTACCTAGAAAAAAAAGATTCTATGTTTTGTCTCTATCGGGTCTTTGNAGTTTTATGGATTGTTTCCTTTGCTATGCAGACGCTTTTAATCTTGATGAGGTCCCAATAGTTCATTTTTGCTCTTGATTCCCTTGCTTCTAAAGCTAGTTGCATTGTGAATGTAATCAACTGCTTTTTCATATTTTAGCAGAACCATTGCACTTGCTTTTATAAATACAATGTGCTGTTTTATACTCTATTACTTTTTTAAAAAAATTTTAATGTTTCATTTATTTCTGAGAGAGACAGAGAGAGAAACAGGGTAAGCAGGGGAGAGTCAGAGAGAGAGAGAGAGAGAGGGAGACACAGAATCCAAAGCAGGCTCCAGGCTCTGAGCTGGCTGTCAGCACAGCCCGATGCGGGGCTGGAAACCACGAACTACGAGATCATGACCTGAGCTGAAGTTGAACGCTTAACCAACTGAGCCACTCAGTCACCCCTATTTTATACTTTATTACAATACTGTCTTAATTCTCTCAAATTTTTCACTGCCACCTGTCATTATAAAATCCAATGGAGCATCTCAAATAATATAAAACAAAGGGCACACTATATAAGGTGATGTAAATGAGCTTTTCCACTCTAGGAAACCTACTGGTCTTTACAGAGTGTGGAGGCCACTTTTAGGCAAACAGGCTTGGAAGACAGAAAGGGGCACCTGGATGAATATAGACAGGCCCATCAGACAACCACCCTGAAATATCCATGGTCCCTAAACTGACCAATGGGTTACTTAAAACAAGGCACAGTTACCACAAAAGGGAAAATTCAGTAAGTACCATACCTCCTCACTTTTCCCTCTTTAAAAGCAGTCCTCTCCCACTGCCTCCTTCCAGACAGCCTGACCCCTCCCCCACCCCTTGTGGTATATTCAAAAAACTTCTATCTCTTTTGTTCTGCCTCAAGAAAATTTTTTCACCACCTGCTCACCACTGGCTTCTACCCAATCATCACCCCACATTTGGGGGCCCTCATCCGATCAAGAGACACCCCATTTAGACACCACAGTGAGTCGAGGCTTAGGGGAATAGTTAAAATTAGCAATACCTGGGGCACCTGGGTGGCTCATTCGGTTACACATCTGACAAGCCCTATTTCTAACTTTTGTAGTACTTACTTGGATTAAAAAAATTTTTTTTAGAGGGGAGCCTGAGTGGTTCAGTCAGTTAAGGGCTGACTTCAGCTTAGGTCATGATCTCACAGTATGTGGGTTCAAGCCCTGCATCTGGCTCTGTGCTGAGAACTCAGAGCCTGGGGCCTGCTTCAGATTCTGTGTTTCCCTCTCTCTCTGACCCTCCCCCACTTACCTCTGTGTCTTTCTTTCTCAAAAATATACATTTAAAATTTTTTAATAAAAAATAATTTTTTTTAGAATACTGAGAACTAAGTAATGAAGATGACAGGAAGTAGAAGTGAGCATCTGAGAAAGCCCCGAGATTAGGAAAGTGACTCACTGTATGCAACTGCCATCTGAAAGGGAGACAGCTTGGTCAAAGTCCACCAAATGTGCACAAGACTTGAATTCAAAGTCCCACTTTACCACTGATGGTTCTAGGGTCCTAGGCCAGATTATTTAGCTTCTGAGACTTAGATTCCTCATCCAGAACATCTAAGTAAGGAAAAGAAAAGTAATTGAGAATATACCAATGCTAGAAACCTTGTATTTTATCTCACTGATGCTCATGAAACTGTGAAGTAGACATTATTCTTTCTACTGTGGAAACATGGAAGTGGCAGCTCAGGATAAAGTTGTTTACCCAAGACTTCAGCGTTAGTAAGTAGTGGAGATAAAATTCACACCTTTACATTATTTCACCCTCTAAGCCAACAGTCAGCAAACTACAGCTCAGAGGCCAAACCTAGCCTGCCACTTGTTTTTGTATGGCCCACAAACTAAGGATAGTTCAAAAAAAATCATAGAATTAATATGACTCAGGAAAAATTATATGAAATTCAAGTTTCAGTGTCCATGAACATTTTATTGAAACAGTCATGTTCATTTGCATATTAAATATAGTTGTTGTCATGCTACAGAATTAGAGCTGAGTAGCTGTCACAGAGACTTTACAGTACAGAAAGTCTAAAATCTTGACCATCTGGTCCTTTAAGAAAAAGTTTACAAGATGTCTGGGTGGTTCAGTTGGTTAAGAACCTGATTTTGGCTCAGCTCATGATCTCAGTTTGTGAGTTTAAGCCCCACATCAGGTCCTGTGCTGACAGCTCAGAGCCTGGAGCCTGTTTTAGATTCTGTGTCTCCCTCTCTCTCTCTGTACCTCCCCTGCTCGTGTTCTCTCTCTCTCTCTCAAAAATAGAGATTTGAAAAATTAAAATAAATTTATAAAAAAGAAAAGTTTTCATATTCCTGCTCTTGACTACCTTACCAGGTATTGATGCAATTAGCAGATGAGAGAGTATAAACAAAACTTCTGCAATCTTTAGAGGACAATACAAATTTGAGGGATTAGTATCCCAAGGAACAAGCAGGGAATCTTAAACAGAAACTAACCAACAATCATAGCAGAAAAGGCAAAACATTTAAAAAGCAAAGGCCATAAACAGAAGAACTTTGTAACTTGTAATAAAATTGCTATTTTGATTAAAAGAATGGTTTGAGAATAGAATATTTTGTCTTGATTAGGTTGATTTTGTTACATGCTCATCAATAAGGTCATCACGATGATTAGAATCCAGCTAAAAGTTCTCCAGATAGAAAACAGTATTCTAAAGGCCAATTGCATCATGCNTGGGGGGGGGAGTTTTGTATTGTTTTGAGAATGTTCAACTTGACCTGAACTCTGTGGCCCCTGAATGGGATGGTTTAGAAAGAGAAGATTAAAAAAAAAATCTCCCCTTCCTTTTGTGTCCTGAAAAATGGCCATTACATATTTTGAAAGAGCTCATACCACCACCTTCCTCAGTCAGTTAAGATATGTCCTCAATCTCCCTCAGTTTTTTTTGTAGAAAACCCCAAATTTTCTCCTTTCGAGATCTTCCTAATCAAAATGGCCTAACCTTCCCTTCAAATTGATTAACCTGTAGACAGGTTTCTTACTATCATCCGTGATTTCTCTTTGCGGAGAGCATTTACTTGAGAAAATCTGTAATTATAAAAACATTCTGTGACCCTTGGAGATGCATAGCTTTTCCCGGCCAAGAATGTCTTTCTCAAGACATGGGTCCATTCTTTTAAAATGTACCATCAAGAAAGATAGCACAATCTCCCCTATCTCTCTGGGAGGCACAAACCTAATTTTGGTAAGTACCAGTTTGCGAACATGGTTGGTCTAATCCTATTGATCAGACTTCTCCTCCCCAAAGTCCTCCTGTACTTTTCTGCTTGCTCATCCCAGCACTTAAATCCCCACCTTTTGTCTGAGTGGATTGGAGTTCAATCTCTCTGCTCTTGCAATAGTCTCTCTCTCATGGCAATAGTCTTGAACAAAGTCTTCCTTGTCTGTTTAATTCTATTTCATGTAATTTCTCTTTAACATTACTCATTAATGAATATACGCTTTATTGTGGTAGTTTGAATAAAATTACCTCCCCACTGTCCAGTGTGTTTTCTCTTCCACAATTCCAGGACCATTAGGAAATTTTTATTATATGAAATTGTAGGCTTAGATTTGGGAAGGCAGAGAAATGGTAACAAATCTGCATTTATACAAGATAAATCTTAAAAAGTGGCTACAAAAATTTAGAACATTATTTCCTTCTCTTGATACCTACTGCTTCTACCTGAAGCTAAGTAAATGTGCTAGGCTTTTTAAAAGACATCCATCCTTTCTACAATTAAGTTTTGCTGGATTTCATCCAGCCCCTAGTATTCTAAGATACACAGTAAAAGTAGAAACCTTTCCTTCTAGTAGTTTGAATGACAAAATTTAGGAAAGATGCTAAAAATTTTAAAAGCTCCATTTGCCAGATCACATTTCCTGCACACATGCAAAAGACTCACTTCAATTACTTATAATGCCTCTTTAGAGACAGGATAAGGAAGCCTTCCAAGAAATGTGTGAAATAAATGCAGTTACATTAAACACAGGGGTTTTTGTTTGTTTGTTTAACAAAAAATAGAGTGGTTTCTGCTAATGCCTAACGAATTGAATTGGCTTTCTCTTAGACAAACTTAAAAATGGTCCTATATGCTACCTGTTGAAAGGTTAACATGTTTCCTCATTAACATTTTAATAATTGAATATTCAGTGAAGTGACTATTCACTATCTTCTATCATTTTATCTTTACGTTCACTTGAAAGAAACTTAAGGAAAAAAACTTTTGGGGCATCTGAGTAGCTGAGTCAGTTAAGCGGTGGACTTCAGCTCGGGTCAAGATCTCATGGTTCAGGAGTTTGAGCCCCCCTACCAGCTCTGTGCTCACAGCTCAGAGCCTGGTTCTAATTCTGTGTCTCCTTCTCTCTCTATCCCTCTGCCCGCACTCCGTCTGTCTCTCAAAAGTGAAAAAAGTAAGCATTAAGCTTTCCAAAAAAAAACCCCACAACTTTTAACACTGCCATTTTCAAGCATTTGTAACATATGTTATTAGACTAGAAACTAATAAATCACAGGGGCACCTGAGTGGCTCAGTCGGTTGAGCATCCAACTTTGTCTAAGGTCATGATCTTGCAATCTGTGAGTTCCAGCCCTGCATTAGGCCCTGTGCTGACGGCTCAGAGCCTAAAGCCTGCTTCAGTTTGGGTGGGTGTCTCTCTCTCTGCCCTTCCTCTATTCATACTCTCTCACTCTCAGAAATAAACATTAAACAAATAAACTAATAACCATAGACTCTAGTGTTAAAAGGATAAATAAATCAATCTGTTTTTTGCTAGTTTAATCAGATGACATTTTTCATAATATCGACAATTCAACATTACTTTTCTATATAGCCGTTCATGTCTCAAGTTTTTAATATCCCTTTTGTTAATTTCCTTTCTGCCATTCTGATATTTCTTATGCGGGCAAAAAGTTAGTCCTCAGAAGAAGTAGGAATATCTTAAAATTAAACTTTCTGAACTAAGACTATTGTCTCCTAGATGACTTATTTATTTTTCCAAAGATTTTAACTTATTCTAGGTGCCTTATTTTCTTGACTCACTTACCTTTATGTTACAAGGTAATTCAGAAGTATATTTTCTCATATTCAGATAATTAAATTTTCTACACCTCCCACCTTCACTATAAAAATATGTTCTCAGAATCAAGTGGCACATTTCTGAGGTATGAATTTTCTCCCTACAATTCTCTCATTTTAATAGAATTAAAACCCCAAGTATTTATTAACTTCTTATCAGTCACCTTGAACATCTGTTGTTGAACTTTGGTTTTGATGAGAAATGCCTTTTTGGTTGAAAACAAATGATAAAAAATGATAAAACAATAAAATACCTGATTTTGGCTACTTCTATACCCCTGTAAAAATAAAGATAAGCTCATGATTAAGGACAGCTGGGTTGCTGCTTTATTGTGGTGAATTAACTAATGGTCCACATAATATTAGGAGCTATATTTGCAATTATTCCTTTTGTAAATGGTTTCTTTTATATGACATTTAATGCATAACAGTCACCAGTTTTCAGATGTCTCTAAGAGAAGCATGTGCTGAATTTCATCCTAATTGCAAGGACTGAAAAGATAGAGCCTCAGCACATAGAGTGCATTTAACTTTAGCAAATTCATGAATCTCAACATTTAAAAATACAGACTTTGAGTATACCTTGCTTCACCATGAAAAATAGACTGATTATTCTTTTTTTTTTTAATATTTTTTATTTCTAGGAGAGAGAGAGAAAGAGTGAGCAGGGGAGGGTCAGAGAGAGAGGGAGTCACAGACTGAAACAGAATCCAGGCTCCGAGCTGGCAGTCAGCACAGAGCCCGACGCGGGGCTCGAACCCACGAACCGCGAGATTATGACCTGAGTGAAAGTTGGACGCCCAACCGACTAAGCCACCCAGGCGCCCCTAGACTGATTATTCTGCAATGATGCTTCCCTGTCAAATCATTTGGTACACCTAAAATTGGTATACAATGCTATAGATCAGAGAAAGTAAAAAATCTGATGAACAATGAGATGTTGACTAACATTGTCTGTTGTTTCTAATAGAAGACACTCAACCATGTACAATGATATAGAGATAAGCACAGTTGAAGAGGTGAGACTGAATCTATAAGGATGAATGTCAATTCCTCCCTATCCTCATTGTTGAAAAAAACACTCCTATTATTTCTTACTTACATTTAGTTTATGTGTCTAGGGACTCAGATCAATACTGTGGGAGCAGGAAGTTGGGGCCTTTTGATCATTCACCATGTAACAAATGGCTTCATTTATTAACATAATGGGCTTGCTAAACAGGTTCGAGCAAGCCCTAGGTCTTTACTCCCCAGGAGATNCGAGCATATGAGGTAATTTTTACTCTTTATATCATGAATTATATCATGGGATTATATCCACATTTACTCCCTTGTCAGATATGTTATCAAATGAATGAAGTCCACGCATCAGTGTTTCAGGTAAGAAAAAGAAAAGTAACAAAAGTCATTCCTGGCACTGTGAATTTAAAAGGTGAAGACTGGGGTGCCTGGGTGGCTCAGTTGGTTAACTTCAACTCAGGTCATAATCTCATGGTTCATGGGTTTGAGTCCTGCATTGGACTCTCTGCTGTCAGATCTTTGGTCTCTCCCTGCCCCTCCCCTACTCTCTCTCTCTCTCTCTCTCTCAAAAATAAACATATTTTTAAAAAGATGAAGACTGGTTACTTCTTGCTGAGAAGTACTAAGATTCTTGAAGAAGAAGCACTTCTTGTAGACCAGGCCATGTCCACAAAGTTGGATGAAATAAAAATCTTACTTCTATGTTTTTGTTCTAAGAGTGAAGGTAAAAGTAGGAACTTCAATATATGCTCAAGTCATTGAAACAATTCAAACAAAAAGACCTTAAATAGAGTCCTGAGAACCCAATGAAAGTAATGTTGAATGATGATTTAATGCTATCTTTAATGGAAAAACTATTATGAATCCAACTGATAGATGGCTCTTAGAAATTTGAACCTTCTAAAAACATGGTCTATATGTTATGAAAATAATATGCAGAAGGGAGCTTTCCCCTAGTATTAGGCCAAGGAGTCTCCAAAAACAGACATCTCCTTTGAAACCCCACAAATCTGTTAACTCAGATACTTTTTGATGGTTGTATCAGACCATTCTCTCCCCCTTACCTCCTGCTCGCCTAGACCCCAAGAGCAGTTTGGTCTCTGTCCCAATGGTTCACAGAAGCAGTTCTCACAGAGGTACATAGTTTATCCTACCTAATGGGCATAAATCACAAAGGTCTTTATTTTCCCTGGTGAGAAGAAGATGGTATAAGTAAAGTTCAGACCCTTACTTGTAAATTCTGCCAATAATCTAAATGTCTACTGACAGGAGAATGGGTAAATAAAATATAGCATATCCATGTGTTACATGGCTATGAAAATGAATGAAGTAAATTTACTATCATCAACCTAAGTAAATCTCACAATCATTGTTTTTAATGAAACGGTACATTGCAAAAAGTAGCTCACAGTGTTGACAGCATTAGAGAAGCATGCAAAATAATAGTTTAGCAAATCATTCATCTCTAATACGAATATTAAGAATGAAAATTTTTTCATTGTAGTGAAAAAATGCAAAAAAGAAAAAGAAAAAAGAGGGTCACTTGGAGTAATATGAAAAGGGACTAATCCTCTCTGTAAACTTTTATTCCCATGTCTATCTGTCTTAGTTATTGAGGACACAGCCTCGTATACCATAGTCTATAAGCCATTGGTTTTGTGTGTATATTGAAATCTGAAGGACAACCTTCAAAATATTAGTGTGCTGAAAGCTGGCTTTTTTTCAAAGCCATCTTTTGCTCTGGACCTATTCAAAGCTAGTCAGCTTTTCAAGTCACTGATAAATAAGTCAAAGAATTATTTCCAAATGCATTATATACCACTTCAAAAATCCAGAAAGGTTTACCGAGTTCAGTCTTCTTTATAGGATTTCTAAATCCTTTAACTATATGATAGGCCCCTGAATCTTCCAAGAGTTTCTCTCTTGTCTTCTACCACTTAATGTGTTCCACTGGGATAACAGAGTACATTCTAATTCCTATTCAACATGTCCAACAAGCCTGATATCAATAATATAGTGAACTAGCAGGATATTCTGCAGTCTATAAACATGGTCTTCATACTATACTTTTAAAGAACAGGTGAGTTTAACATAACTCTGGGAAGAGATAGTGGTCATGCAGTGGCTACATGAGATAAGGCTCTCTAAACACTACCTCTCTGAAATCTGGGCTTTCTGGATTTCACAGCATGGTTTAAATTGAGAAGTGGCAAAACAGAGCTTGTCAATTTCTTTTTAATCAACATGATTACTGTATAAGCCAATGACTTATCTCCAGTACCTCTACTCAACCCATCATCAAAGTCCTAATTATATCAATGTTACTCTGCATGCCAATGGTCATATCACCCTACCACCAGCGGTAAGGTCTGATCACTGTATAATCAGAGAATTACCACTTTTGGAGTCCCATCTTGAGGGTCTGCTAGAAAAGTACTCCTGGAGATATTTACGGTACCAACTATGCTAGCCCGGACTTTTCCTACAAACAGAGACTAAGCACATGCACATATATTTTTTGAGATAAGCTCATGCTCCAGAATGGTTCCTTCAGAGGAACCATTTAGAACCTTAAAATTATCTGCCTACAGATGGAAAAGAGTAGTGTTTCTCCACCAATTCCTATGCCCATTGCCCAGGCCTATCTCATGGGGTGATGACTATCTCATCCTCCCAGCTTTGAACATTCATCAGAATGACTGAGCATCTTCATAAGTAACCCACGAAGATATTGCAGAGAAGCTCTGAGGCAGAAGACTGAAGTCCCCATGCAGCTGAAATAAGGTAGTATCAGGTTACACCTGTTCACAAAAACTTTATATAGCAATGTTTGAGGCTGGGAGGTGGGGATGGGAATGGGCTGAGACCATGTGAGTTAAGGCATGAGCAGAGTTGGCCATGTTCCTGGTAGGAAAGGAAATCTGGAAATCCTGATAGACACTCATCTGGTATACCTTAGACCATTCAAATACATATTTAGAAGCAGTCTGTCATTTCATGAGGCTAAAGACAGGATGTGCCTTTTTTTATCATAGTAAGTGCTCAAATATCTGTTGAATAAATGATTGAAAAAATAAGTAAACAATATTGCTTATCATTGAACTGTTAATGGAAGAAAATTTAAAAGCATGTCATCTTGCTACATGTGTAGAACAAGATGCCTGTTAAGCAACAGAGCACTGAAATATTTTATCATGCATTATAAAATACATATTATCCAGACAATCAGTATCTACACTGTCTTAAGTGCAAACAGAGACAAAAGGCAGACTCGGGTTTCTATAGGTTCAATCATATTTACATAACATATTTACAGAACATAAAAAGTTAAATGATTTAGTGATTGTTCTTTAATCCTAGTTAGCATGAAAGAATTTGGAAATGAAGTAGAGTTTAAGATTGTTCACAAACTGATGCATATGTAGTCAAGCTTTTTATTTTAGTTTTCAGAAATATTAACATTCTGGGAGTGATGAGCCGTGGTGAGCTGCAGCGAGTCCAGGGAAAAGGAAAGAGATTGCTCATAGAACTATCCCTGGAGAAGAGAAAAACCTTGGCTTGGAAAGAGTGTTTTTAGTTCTGGCTGGGGTGCTGACTTTGAACTAAGTGCCCCTGGTCCCAGAAGGCGCCAGAAAAAACTGCTGCAGCGCTCCCAGCATCATCCCCGGTGGCGGTGTGGATGCTGCGGACCTGAAGCTGCTACATTCCCTGCAACGGGGCACGGAGGCCTCAGATCTCAGTTTGTGTCGCTCCTTGACCCCGGTGGATCTGAGGCTGCAACACTTCCCCCACCCCCCCAACCAACCCCTGGCAGCAGGGAAGCAGTGACCTGCAGGACTGTTTCAGGCAGTATAAACAAAGGGACCTGGGACCTGGAAACGAGGCGGGAATGGGACATAAAACTCAGTCTACCTTGGCTTCATCCTCAGCACATGGAGATCGGACCCAAATGAGTGATTTGCAATGCTTGGTTGAGAAGAGACTGGGGATGCCATTTTCCTCCCCACTGCCACCAAGGTGGGGCCTAAGGAAGCAGCCAGTGGACACAGTGGAGACAAGACCTGCCTACACCAAACCACACGATCACCACCACAGAGCTGTTTTGTTGTTGTTGTCTTCACCTAAGCCTGGGTTTGCTTGTTTACTTGTTCTGTCTGTGTGTCTGTGTACCTTTGTTCCCTGTGTGGTTGTCTGTTTTCTTTTTCCAGGGCTATCTCAAGAAATAAGCCAAAGTACACATGGTGAAGTGTCCCAAATACCGCTACAAGTAGGGAAAAAAATAACCAAACGCTCAATAAGAGAAACCAAGAGACACCATTCAAAGAACACTTCCTGAACAGACAGACCCTGAACTGTCAAAAGCCCTCTTTAATACAGCAGAACTCGCAGGGGCAGAGTGTACAACAAGCTTTTAAAATTAACAAGAGTTAGAAAACTAACCAAAATGAGGAAACAGAAGAACTCTCCCCCAAAGAAATTCCAGGAAGAACTGACAGCTAAAGAACTGCTCAAAACAGATATAAGCAATATAACTGAACAAGAATTTAGAACAATAGTCATAAATTAATTACTGGGCTTGATAAAAGCATGGAAGAACATCAAAGAAACTATGGCTACAAACACTATGGAGCTCAAAAAGAGTTATGATGAATTTTAAAATGATATAAATGAGATACATAATAAAATAGAGGCATCCAATGCACGGACTGAAGAGGCAGAAAGGAGAATAACTGATTTAGAAGACAATTATAGAAAAAGAGGAAGCTGAGAAAAAGAGATAAATTGATCCAAGAGCATGAAAGAAGAGTTCGAGAGCTCAGCAATACAATCAAATGGAACAATATCCATATCATAGGAATCGTAGAAGAGGAAGAGAGAGGGAAAGGTGCTGAAGGAGTCCTGGAACAAATTATAGCAGAGAACTTCCCCAACCTGGAGAGGGAAGTAGACGTTGAAATTCAAGAGGCACAGAGAACTCCCCTCAGATGTAACTTGAGTCGATCTTCTCCACAACATATTATAGTGAAACTGGCAAAATGTAAGGACAAAGAGAATTTTGAAAGCAGCTAGGGAGAAAAGGGTCCTAACATACCAAGGGAAACCTATCAGAGTGGTGACAGACCTATCTACTGAAACTTGGCAGGCTAGAAAGGAATGGCAGGAGATCTTCAATGTGATGAACAAAAAACACATACAGCCGAGAATCCTCTATCCAGCAAGCCCGTCATTCAGAATAGAAGGAGAGATAAAAGTCTTTCCAAATAAACAAAAATTGAAAGAATTGGTCACCACTAAACCAGCCCTATAAGAAATCCTGAGGGGGACTCTCTGAGGGAAATGTTGCAAGGAACTCAAGGTACTAGAGACACTACCATAAGCATGAATCCCACAAATGACACAGTGACTCTAAACCCATAAATTTCAATAATAACACTGAATGTAAATGGGCTGAATGTTGCAATCAAAAGACAGGGGATAGCAGAATGGATAAAAACACAAAATCAATCTCTTTGCTGTCTACAAGAAACACATTTTAGACTGGAAGACACCTTCAGATTAAAAGTAAGGGGATGAAGAAATATAGATCATGCCACTGGAAGTCAAAAGAAAGCCGGACTAGCTATACTTATATCAGACAAACTGGACTTTAAAGTAAAGACAGTAACAAGGGATCAAGAAGGGCATTATATAATAATTACAGGGTCTATCCATCAGGAAGAACTAACAATTATAAATGTCTATGCACCGAATATGGGATCACCTAAATATTTAAAACAATTAATCACAAACTGAAACAATCTTATAGATAAGAAAATGCCAATAGCATGGGACTTTAATACTCCACTTACAGCAAAGTATAGATCAAATAGACAGAAAATCACTAAAGAAACAATGGACTTGAATGACACATTGGACCAGATGGATCTGACAGATATATTCAGAACTCTACATCCTGAGGCCATGGAATTCACTTTCTTCTCAAGTGCGCATGACACATTGTCCAAGACATATCACATACTGGGACATAAAGCAGCCCTCAATAAATATAAAAGAATTGATCATGCCATGCACACTTTCAGATCACAATGCTATGAAACTTGAAATCAATCACAGGAAGAAGCCTGGAAAACCTCCAAAAATATGGAGGTTAAAGAACACCCTACTAAGGAACGAATGGGCCAATCAGGCAATAAGAGAAGAAATTTAAAAATATATGGAAACAATTGAAAATGAAAATACAATTCAAACTCTATGAGATGCAGCAAAGGCAGTCCTAAGAGGAAAGTACATTGCACTCCAGGCCCATTTCAAGAAATTAGAAAAAGCGCAAGTGCAAAACATAACACCTCACCTAAAGGAACTAGAGGGAGAACAACAAGAGCACCCCACACCCAGTAGGAGAAGAGAAGTAATAAAAATCAGAGCAGATAAACAATATAGAAACCAAAGAAACAGTTGAACAGATCAATGAAACCAAGAGTTGTTTTTTTGAAAAAATAAACAAAATTGACAAACCTCTAGCCAGGCTTCTCAAAAAGAAAAGAAAGAGCACTTAAATAGATAAAATTATAAATGTAAATGGACTTATTACAATCAAGCACTCATAAATACAAGCAATTTTCAGGGAATACTATGAAAAATTATATACCAACATACTGGACAACTTAGAAGAAATGGACAAATTCCTAAACACACACTCACTACCAAAATTCACACAAGAAGAGGTAGGAAATCTGAACATACCCATAACTAGTGAAGAAATTGAGTCAGTTATCAAAAATCTCCCAACAAATAAGAGCCCTGGGCCAGATGGCTTCCCTGGGGAATTCTACCAGCTATTTAAAACAGAATTAATACCCATTCTTCTCAAACTATTCCAAAAAGTAGAAATCAAAGGAAAACTTCCTGACTCTTTCTACGAAGCCAGCATCACTTTGATTCCCAAGTCAGACAGAGATCCAGCAAACAAAGAAGACTACAGGCCAATATCCTTGATGAATACAGATGCAAAAATCCTCAACAAGATAGTTGCAAATCGAATTCAACAGCACACAAAATGAATTATCCACCAAGATCAAGTGGGATTCATTCCTGGGTTACAGGGCTGGTTCAATATTCACAAGTCGATCAGTGTGATACATCACATCAACAAAAGAAAAGATACAAACCACATGATCCTGTCGATAGATGCAGAAAAAATATATGACAAAATACAGCATCCCTTCTTAATAAAGGCCTTCAATAAAGTCGGGATAGAAGGAACTTATGTAAACATCATAAAAGCCATCTATGAGAAGCCCTCCGCAAACATCATCCTCAATGGGGAAAAACTGAGAGCTTTCCCCCTGATATGAGGAACACGACAGATATGTCCACTCTCACCACTGTTGTTTAACATAGTGCTGGAAGTCTTAGAATCAGCCATCAGACAACAAAAGGAAATAAAAGGAATCAGAATTGGCAAAGAAGTCGTCAACCTTTCACTTTTTGCAGACGACATGATACTCTGCATAGAAAACCCGGCAGACTCCAACAGAAGCCTACTGGAGCTGATCCATGAATTCAGCAAAGTTGTAGCATACAAAATCAACGTACAGAAATCAGTTGCATTTTTATACAACAAAAATGAAGCAACTGAAAGAAATTAAGAAACTGATTCCATTCACAATTGCACACACAAAAAAAGAGAAACATAAAATACGTTGGAATAAACCTAACCAAAGATATAAGAGAACTGTATGATGAAAACTGTAGAAAACTTATGAAGGAAATTGAAGAAGACACAAAGAAATGGAAAAACATTCCATGCTCATGGACTGGAAATGTCATTACTACCCAAAGCAATCTACACATTCAATGCAATCCCAATAAAAATTTCACCAGCATTCTTCTCAAAATTAGAACGGTCCTAAAATTTGTATGGAATCACAAAAGACCCCAAATAGCCAAAGTAATATTGAAGAAGAAAACCAAAAGGGGAGGCATCACCATCCCAGACTTTAGCCTCTACTACAAAGCTGTCATCATCAAGACAGTATGGTATTGGCACACAAACAGACACATAGACCAATGGAATAGAATTGAGAACTCAGAATTGGACCCAAAAGTGTACAGCCAACTAATCTTTGACAAAGCAGGAAAGAGTATCCAATGGAAAAAAGAGCCTCTTTAACAGATGGTGCTGGGAGAACTGGACACCAACATGCAGAAGAGCGAAACTAGATCATTTTCTCACACCATACACAAAAATAAGCTCACCATGGATAAAGGACCGGAATGTGAGACGGGAAACCATCAAAACCCTTGAGGAAAAAGCAGGGAAAAACCTCCTTGACCTCAACTGCAGCAATTTCTTACTTGACACATCCCCAAAGGCAAGGGAATCCAGAGCAAAAATGAACTATTTGAGACCTCATCAAGATAAAAAGCTTCTGCATGGCAAAGGAATCAATAAAAACTAGTGGGCAACCAACAGAATGGGAAAAGATATCTGCAAATGACATATCAGATAAAGGGCTAGTATTCAAAATCTATAACGAACTCACCAAACTCCACACCAGAAAACAAGCAATCCAGTGAAGAAATGGGCAGAAGATATGTACAGACACTTCTCCAAAGAGGACATCCAGATGACCAACAGACACATGAAACGATGCTCAGCATCCCTCCTCATCAGGGAAATACAAATCAAAACCACACTGAGATACCACTTCACGCCGGTCAGAGTGGCTACAATGAGCAAATCAGAGGACTCTAGATGCTGGCGAGCATGTGGAGAAACGGGCACCTTCCTACACTGTTGGTGGGAATGTAAATGGGTGCAGCCCCTCTGGAAAACAGTATGGAGGTTCCTCAAAAAATTAACACTAGAACTCTCCTATGACCCAGCAGTAGTACTGCTAGGAAATCTACCCAAGGGATACAGGAGTGCTGATGCATAGGGGCACATGTACCCCAATGTTCATAGCAGCACTCTCAACAATAGCCAAAACATGGAAAGAGCCTAAGTGTCCATCAACGGATGAATGGATCAAGAAGATGTGGTTTATCTATACAATGGAATACTACATGGCAATGAGCAAGAATGAAATCCGGCCATGTGTAGCAACATGGGTGGAACTTGAGGGTTTATGCTGAGTGAAATAAGTCAGGCAGAGAAGGACAGATACCATATGTTTGCACATATAGGAGGATTAGGAGGAACTTAATGGAGGACCATGGGGGGAGAAGAAGGGGAAATATAGTGGGGGAAAGGGAGGGAGGCAAACTATGAGAAACTCTTGAATGCTGAGAACAAACTGAGGGCTGATGGGGTGGGGGAGGGGAAGGGCAGTGATGGGCATGGAGGAGAGTACTTGTTGTGATGAGCACTGGGTGTTATATGGAAACCAACTTGACAACAAACTATTAAAAAAATTACATTCTGTTCTACCCAATATCAAAGTGATGCGCTAGTCTAGCATAATCAAAGTTCTATATAGATTTCTCCAGATCCCTATATAACATGTATATTATTATGTATTTTGTGTATGTGTTCAAAGAGAGGGAGAAAGAAAAAGACAGCAAAATAAGGTTTCAGCTTACTTTCAATTGATTATAAAGCGTTGCCTTTTACATGGAAATATTTCAAAATTCATTTCATTTTGCAAATGATTTGAGTTGCTATTTCGATTTTAGTGTTCTTATTTCTCCAGTCCTTTTAAGACAAAAACCTCACACAGCTAAGATGGCCAGTAATGATGAAACTATAGCCAATAAGAATGCTTCTTCATGAAAATAGTACCATAGGCTTAAGTTTTGAGCAGTGACGCCAAAATATGTCCAACTTCTACTTTTATGGCTTCTAACTTTTTCAAGTACACAGACTCTTTTTTATGATCAAAGAATTTATCAACATCTTCTACCCCTATACAACTTTTAATTCAGTTTTTTAAAGTTCATTTATTTATACATTTTCAGAGAGACAGAAAGTGAGAGCAGGGGAGGGGCAGAAAGGGAGAATCCCAAGCAGGTTCCGCACTGTGAGCATGAGCATGGAGCTGATATGGGGCTCGAACTCATGAAACAGAAATCATGACCTGAGCCAAAATCAAGAATCAGATGCTTAACTTACCCAGCCACCCAAATGCCTCCTTAATTCAGTTAAGTGAAATTGCACTTCAATTATCAGACAGCTACTGAATATAACTGAAAATATCAGCATGGAAAATACATATTCCATTTATGATTCACTGCTTACTTCCTGATAGTAGCACATGTTTAGGGGTAAGCTCTGGATCAAAATGCTTGACTTGACAATCAGATTCTGCTTACTAGAAAACTCCTTAAGGCACAATTTTCTCATCTATAAAAAGAATGATTACCTACTTCATGTCCTGTCATAAAGATAAAATGATGAAATACCATGTAAAGTGCTCAGCATAGGATATCATAAATATTATTCTCACTTCATGTTAACATTTTTAGTAGTATGCATATGGATCTGATTTTTTTACGACTTTGATCCCTTTTCCCTCAAAAAAGATTGGGAAAACTACTTTCAATAATTAATCTAGCCATTCCAGGTTCCTGAGCAATGAACAATTAGATCACAAAACTATAGTATAGAAAGTGAAGTTACTAATAAGTGTCTACACAGTCTGGAGAAATTTTTGGTGAGTTAATTGGGAAGTTTATTTAAATGCCAATAGATTTTATTGGAATTTGACAAGTTTAGAGTAAATTTAAGAATGACCCAAAACATGGGTTAATTAAAAGAAAAATGATCCTTGAGAATAATCCTCACCACTTCTCCAGTTATACTATAAATCAGTAATCTTAGTAAGAATTCCAGATTCCTTACTTGTAAAGTTACTATACAATGTTCTGCCTACCAACACATAGAAGAACAACCCTTCTTTCAGATAACCCTGGAAAAGTTAATTCTTAAATATTGTACACATCTTAGGTAATACATCATGAAGGCTATACAAGAGATGAAAGAAAAAAGCTAATAGCAAGGGAAAACGGTAATTATTTTCTCTTACTGTTAACACCGCCACACCTTGCCAAAAAAGAGGGGTTTCGTCATCTATTGTTTATATACTTTGTGGTTATTTCCTGTTGTTCTATATGCTGCAAAATCAATGTATGTTCTTTTTTTTTTTTTTTTGTTACTCATAGTGGTTCTACTTTTTACTTTTGTGATTAAGTTAGAAATATTTTTTATTGGCTAAAAGGTAAAAAAGAATGCAGTAAAATCTCAAGTCTAATTCTCCTTGGTACCTAGTGAATTAATTAAAGAGGTGCAAAGCAGGGCACCTGGCTGGCTTAGTGGTTGAGTGTCCAAGTCTTGATTTCCACTCAGGTCATGAACCCAGGGTTGTGGGATCGAACCCCACGTCTGGCTCTGCACTGAGCATGGAACCTGCTTGAGAGTCCCTCTCTCTCTCTTTCTGTCTGCCCCTGTCAACCGCTCACACTCTCTAAAACAAAACAAAAGTGCAAAGTTTAAAAACTAAATGGTATTAGGGTGGGCTGCTTATTATAAAACAATTTTCCTTAGGGTGACTATGGCTCAAATACCCTTAAAATTATGTAATTGTATCTACTAGCAGACCTAGATACCAGAATAGATAATGCCACACACGATTTAAAAGGACATGGGCTTCTCAGGTTTCTCCCAGTGTAAATTATCTGCATAAAAAGTCCACTAAAAACTGTTACATCATAAAGCAGTTATCACTACCCTACATGTAACTATTCATAAAACACAATTAGCCTCTATTCTCTCCTAGAGTTAGACTCCATGAAGGCAAAATTTTTTGTCTGCATTTACATGCTCTTACCCCAGTGTTTAGAATGAACAGTGCCTGGGGGCACCTGGGTGGTTCAGTCAGTTGAGCATCCGACTTCAGCTCAGGTCATGATCTCATGGTTCGTGGGTTCGAGCCCCGCGTCGGGCTCTGTGCTAAGAGCTAGCTCTGAGCCTGGAACCTGTTTCAGATTCTGTATCTCCTTCTCTCTCTGACCCTCCCTTGCTCATGGTACCTCTGAGAAATAAGTAAAAATATTTAAAAAAAAAAAAAAAAAGAATGAACAGTGCCTGGATCAGTAAAAGTTTCTTTGAATGAATTAATGTGTTACTAATGCTAGTCAAATTACTATAATTAACATAACAGTAGGTTAGGAACAATAGATTACTATACTTTGCCACCTGACTACAAATTAAGTAGAGTTAGGTTTTTAAAAAGGTGGGCTTTTTATTTCTTCCTCTAACTAGTTATAGGAATCAACATTATAGAATCAAAATTTTAACACACTCCTTATGAATTAACCAAGATTGGACAAATGATGTATTCTAAGAAGACAGAAGTTATATGTGTGTGTTTTGAATTCAATGTTTATGTTTCGCCAGATGTCTTTACTTTTCCATTGAATCATTAAACTTGTGTTATTGTATTAATCAAGGTTATTAGTAAACCTTACATATAAATCTTTATAACCAAGGTGCAGGCTGTTCTCACTGTTCTAAGAGGCTGCTTACTGTATCAGGAGAAAGCCATCTACCTTATGTAATAATGGTGATGATCTGAACTCATTCAATTAGTGAGAAACAGTCTGGTCTGGAGTCAGGTTTTATATTTTCAAAGCTCAAAGAATTTCAAGTGCCAGTGATACTCTCTTTGATCTGAACCTCAGCTTTCTTATTTGTAAAACTAGTTTAGAATCCTCTGCCTACCAATGCATAAATTGTTGTCCAGAGCAAATGAAATAAGCAGTATAAGAAAGGGATTTACAATCTGTAGAGCAATTGAAGTATATGATATGGTTGATATTAGTACGCATCATATATTCACTCATATTGTCAGTTTTTTTAAGAGCTGTGATTTTACACCAAATTTTATTTGTGAAAATCAGAGTTCCAATATCTGAAGGGGACAAAAAATAGAATAATAGAAATAGCCATTGTTTATATCCTGTATACCCCTTTCTATTTAACTGGACTCCTTTTTCAGAGTGCATCCTCACACAGAATTCACATGGCAGTACTGTGAATAGAGAACAGGGAGAAATAGGTAATTTATCATTATTTAAAGTCTCCATATTTGCAGTGATAATCAGAAGTGAACTTTCTAATGGGTAATCAGGTGCTTCTTTGTTGGTTTTAAGTAGGGTTCATGCCTCCACTCAGCCCAGCACCCAGCTTGAATTCATGATTCTGAGATCAAGAGAGAAGCTGAGACTAACAGTTGGACACTTCATCGACTTAGCACCCAGGTTCCCCTTTTTCCTTTCTTTTTTCTTTTTCTTTTTTAAAACAAACTGGTTCAGAAATAGAAGAATAAGTTTCTGTTACCAGAAAGCTGTTCTTTGATAGTTCTTTTTGTCCTCAACCAAATTAGAACTTAGGTATGACACCAAACTGAGTTCATCAGATCTATCTTAGTCACACGTTTGAGTATAGCAAATGGTGGTTTGACTAAACTGGGCAGCAATTTGGCTGCTATCCAATCAAAAGGATATTTCAACAGCACTAATTATATGCTGGGATATCAAGAATGAAAAAAGAAATGTGGAAACAACTTGAAAGTTCTGTGTGGTTTGATTTTTTAATTCTCTATAACATCACGAATGCTAATTAGACCGTCCTAAGGGTCTTGTTTCTCTGTGAAAGACCATATTGACCTAACCTAATCAGTACAGGCGTAGCTCAATACAGACTGTCAGTATGATCCTGCATGTGAATAACGCTAGAAAGTAAATATATTGGGGCACCTGGGTGGCTTAGTCGGTTAAGCATCCGACTTTCGCTTAGGTCATGATCTCACGGTTCATGGGTTCGAGCCCCGCGTCGGGCTCTGTGCTGACTGCCAGCTCAGAGACTGGAGCCTGTTTCAGACTCTGTCACTCCCTCTCTCTCTGACCCACCCCTGCTCACGCGGTCTCTTTCTCTCTCCTAGAAATAAAAAACATTAAAAAAAAAAAAGAAAATATAAAAAAATTAAAATAAAAATGTTAAGCTTGAACTCCAAACATTAATTGCAATAATTAAATGCTATGGAGACCCTAAGACCATGAAAACCATGAAGTGTTCATTACAAGAGAGAAGAATGAAAAATAATTAAAATGATAAAAGTATGGAGCTATTAGAATAATAGCATGTATCCAATAATCAGTCAAGACAAATATACAGTCCAAAGAAATAAAGGCATTATTCAAGACTGCAAAAAAGTCAATTTACTCAAAAAATTAGATATTCTGTTCACTTCTACAAAGTTAAAGATTAACTCGGTATCTTCAAACAGTTTTTCCAATACTAAGACTAATTTTCATCTTAAAATCAACTTCAGAATGGGGGGGGGGAGAACCTACCATNGGTGCCTCACTGTGGTTTTGGTTTCCATCTCTCTGATGACTAAGAAGGTCAAGCATCTTTCATGTGCTTATTGGCTGTTTATATACCTTCCTTGGAGAAATGTCTATTCAGATCCTTCCCCCCACCCTCTAAGAGTTCTTTATATATTTTGGATACAGGAGTTTAGTTTTTAATGTTTGTTTATTTTTGAAAGAGCGAGGTGGAGGGGCAGAGGGAGAAAGAGACACAGAATCTGAAGCAGGCTCTAGGCCATGAGCTGTCAGCACAGAGCCCAACACGGGGCTCAAACCCATGAATCATGAGATCATGACTTGAGCCAAAGTCGGACAGTTAACCTACTGAGCCACCTAGGTGCCCCAGGACCCTTTTTAAAAATTAATTTATTTTGAAAGACATAGAGACTGTGAAAATGGGGAGGGACAAAGAGAGGAAGAGAAAGAATCCTAAGCAGGCTCCACACTGTCAGAGCAGAGCCCAATGCAGGGCTAGGACCCATGAACCGGAAGATCAAGACCCTAGCAGAAGCCGAGATTCAGACACTTAACAGACTGAGCCACCCAGGCACCCTGCAGGACTCTTTTCAAATATGATTTGCAAATATTTTCTCCTACTCTATAAGGTTATCTTTTCAAGCTCTTGATAAAAACCTTTGTACTGCAAAGGACACTATTTTTAATGAAGTTCATTGATCAGTTTCCCCTTTTGCTGCTTATCCTTCTCGTGTCCTATCTAAGAATCCATTACCAATCCATTGTCAGGAAGAATATTTTCTTTAAAAAAATTTACTAGTGGAATAGAGCTGAGGATTCAGTGGAGGAAGCAGGCATCAGCTCCTTGGCTTGCCACTCTCATCCCTGAGTTCCTGCTCACAAGCCAAAGCAAGGGCAGTTAGGATCCAAGTATTCTCAGTGATGCCATGACCAAGATTGAACATATATTCTATGAGTTAAAGGACACTTACTTTTTGGCCACACTTGCCAAGAACTTAGCCTCAGTAATAGGTAGGTCACTGGAGGAGAAATGCTGGCATCCTCGCCCACTTGAGAAGGTAGCCCTATCAACTGAGACATGAAGGGAAAGGGAGTCCTGTGTACTTACTTATACTTGTCTTGCTGAGCTAGGGGTGAGGAATGAGTGAGTCTCTTGTACCTTCCTTACCAAGTTTAGTAGATTTTCTTTTTAAAAGATGTTTCTTTATTTGCTATATTCCCATAGAACCATTTCTAGAGACTTTCACCAGTTTCCCTAGTGGAGCAAGTCCATAGTGTTCCTCATGCTATCATGTCAAAAGAACTACAAGATTGCTTTTTTTCAGGATGATGAAATGTTCTAAAATTAGATGTGGTGATGGTCGTCCAACTATATGAAAAACCATTCAATATTATACCTTAAACAGATGAATATTAAAGAACTTCAATTATATCTCAGTAATTTTGCTATTAAAAAAATAGATGAAGCTTACCAAAAACTGAGAAAGGAAAAGAGAATGAATATAAGTCAAGCAGTGCCAGAACCCTATAGGTCCCATCCAGCTAGTGGAGAGACTTTATCATCTTGTTTTTAAACATCAAAACACCCAGCTAAGATGCTGAAGACCCTATATTCTGAGCACAGAGACCTCATCGGAGTGTAAGACCTTCTCCAGATCCACCATACAGAGCCTAAAATCCAAGTCATTGTAAGACTAATAAAAGGCAGAGTTTTGAACGGTTGATTCCTCCAAGTAACAGAGACTTGGGACACTTTGTGCTCTCCAGTCATCCACCCTAAGAAAAGGAAAAATTAAGACCACAGAGGTTTAAGATGAAGTCGTCCAGTAATTAAAAAGCCAATGGAAATAAAAGTCAAATTTCTATAGGAATATAACGGAATGCAGGTTTTCTATAACGTATATTCGATAGTGTCCAGTGTATAGTGAAAATGTTACTACACATGAAAAAGACACAGAAGAATGTCACTGATGATCCAGATAAAAATCAGTCAATAGAAACCAACTCTGAGATGGCCCAAACATAATATTTAGTAGACAAAGAATACAAAGCAGCTTTTATTGTTATGTAGAAAGATTTCAAGAATAATATGCCTAAAGAATTAAAAACAAATATGGTCTTTACAGAGAAACAGTAGCAAAACAAATTATTTAAAAAAATTCTAAAACTGAAAAAAAATGCTAAATTCTATGAACAAAGGTAGAGATAGAAGAGTAATGAATTGGAGGCTAATAAATAGGAATTACCCAAACTCAAGAACAGCACGAACAAATGTTAAAGACGTTGAATAGAACATCAAAGACATCTGGGACGATATTAGATAGTCTAACACAACACTAGGATCATGTGCAATTATATTGCCAAAGAAAAGAGAGTAGGGCAGAAAAGTCCTTCAAAACTAATGGTTGAACATTTCACACAGGTGGGTTTTTTGTTTTCTAAGTTTTAGTTAACATACAGAGCAATATTGGTTTCAAGGGAATTCAGTGATTCATCACTTACATGCAACACCCAGTGTCCATCACAAGGACCCTCCTTAATGCCCAAACATCTAACCATCTCCTACCCACCTCCCTCCAGCAATTCTCAGTTTGCTCCCTATAGTTCAGAGGCATTTGTGATTTGTTTCACTCTCTTCTCCCCCCTGACCTTCCCATATGTTCATCTGTTTTGTTTCTTAAATACAAAATCATGAAATCAAATGGTATTTTTATCTGATTGACTTATTTCACTTAGCCTAATACATTCTAGCTCCATCATATCATTGCAAATGTCAATATTTCATTCTTTGTGACGAGTAATATTCTACTTTATATGTGTACCACATCTTTATCCATTCATGAGCTGATGGACATTTGGGCTTTCTCCATACTTTGGCTATTGTTGATAATGCTACTATAAATATTGGGTGCATGTATCCCTTCGAATCTGTATTTTTTGTATCCTTTGGGTAAATGCCTAGTAGTGCAAATGATGGATCTTAGAATAGTTATTTTTGAGGAACCTTCATACTGTTCTCCAGAATGGTTGCACCAGTTTGCACTCCCTTCCACCAGCATGAAAAAGGTTCCCCTTTCCTCACATCCTTGCCAACATCTGTTACTTCTTCTGTTGTTAATTTTAGCCATTCTGAAAGGTGTGAGGCAGTATTTCATCATGGCTTTGATTTGTATTTCCTTGATAATGAGTGATTTTAAGCATTTTTTCATGTCTGTTAGCCATCTGGAGGTTTTCTTTGGAAAACTGTTTATTCATGCCTTCTGCCCTTTTTTTAACTAGGTTGTTTTTGTTTTGGGTGTTGAGTTTGAGAAGTTCTTTGTACATTTTGGATAGTAACCCTTTATCTAATATATCATTTGCAAATATCTTCTCTCATTATAAAGGTTGCCTTTTAGTTTTGTTGACTGTTTCCTTCATGGTACCAAAGCTTTTTATCTTGATAAGGTCCGAATAGTTCATGTTTGCTTTTGTTTCCATTGCCTTGGTGACCTGTCTAGTAAGAAGTTGCTGTGGCTAAGGTCAAAGAGGTTTCTGCCTTTGTTCTCCTCTAGGATTTTGATGGTTTCCAGTCTCACATTTAGGTCTTTCATCCACTTTGAATTTTTGTGTATGGTGTAAGAAAGTGGTCCAGTTTCATTTTTCTGCATGTTGCTATCCAGTTTTCCCCACACCATTTGTTGAAAATACTATCTTTACTCCATTGAATGTTCCTTCCTACTTCATCAAAGATTAACAGACCATTCAGGTGGGGATCCATTTCTGGGTTCTCTATTCTGTTCCATCAATCTAGGTTTCTGTTTTTTGACCATACTCTATTAATGAGTAACATAGCTAAAAATCCAGAATTCTGATGCTTTCATTTTTTTTTTTCTTTTTCAGGATGGCTTTGGCTATTTGGGATCTTAGTTGGTTCCCTACGAATTTTAGGATTGTTTGTTTTAGCTCTGTGAAGCATTCTGGTATTTTGACAGGAATGCAATAAATGTATATTTTGATTTGGGTAGTATAGACATCTTAATGTTTCTTCTTCCAATCCATTTCTTTGTGACCTCTTAAATTTCTTTCTAAAGTGTTCTATATTTTTCAGAGTACAGGTGTTTTACCTCTTTGGGTTAGGTTTATTCCTAGGCATCTATTGCTTGTAGTGGAATTACAAATGATAACGATTTCTTAATTTCTTTTTCTGTTGTTTTGTTATTGGTGTATAGAAATGCAACGGATTTCTGCACATTGATTTTATATCCTGTGACTTTGCTGAATTCACATATTCTAGAAACTTTTCGGTGGAGTCTTTTGGGTTTTCTACATAGAGTATCATGTTATCTGCAAATTATGAACTGTTGACTTCTTCCTGATTTAGATACATTTTATTCTTTTGTTGTCTAATTACTGAGGCTAAGAATTTCAGTAATATGTTAAGTAGTAGTATGAGAGCAGACATCCTTGTCTGTTCCTGACAACAGTGAAAAGGCTCACAGTCCCCCCACCCCAGCTGAGGATGATACTAGCTGTGGGTCTTTCATATATGGCCTTTATGATATTGAGGCATATTCACTCTATCCTTACTTTGATGGTTTTTATCGAGAATGAATGCTGTTTTGTCAAATGCTTTTTCTGCATCTACTCATAAGATCATATGGTTCTTCTCCTTTCATTTTTTAATGTGATGTATCATATTAATTGATTTGTGAACATTAAGCCAGCCCTGAAGCCTAGGAATAAATCCCACGTGATCATGGTGAATAATTCTTTTAATATTCTCCTTAATTTGATTTGTACATCTTGTTGAGAATTTTTACATCCATGCTCAGGGTTATTGGCCTGTAACTCTCCTTTTCAGTAGGGTCTTTGGTTATTAAGGTAATTCTGACTTCATAGAATGAGTTTGGAAGTTATGCTTCCAGTTCTATTTTTTGGAACACTTTGAGAAGAATAGGTATTAATTCTTCTTTAAATATCTGGTACAATTCCCCTGGAAAGCCATTTGGCCCAGGACTCTTGTTGGGAGATTTTTGATTACTGATTACTGATTCAATGTTTTTGCTGGTTATGGGACTGTTCAAGTTTCTCTGGGTCCTTTCTCTTTTCTTTTTGATAAGGCTGGCTATGGGTTTATCAATTTTGTTTATTCTTTCAAAGAAACAGCTCTTAGTTTTGTTGGTCTGTTCTACTGGGTTTTTTGTTTGTTTCCATTATCATTTCTTTCTGCTCTAATCTTTGTTATTTCCCTTCCTCTGCTGGCTTTAGGCTTTATTTGCTGTTCCCTTTCTAGCTCCTTTAGGTGTAGGGTTAGATTGTGTATTTGGGACCTTGTTTTTCTTTTTCTTTTCAAGTTTATTTTGAAAGAGAGAAAGAATACAAGCAGGGGCGGTGTGGGGGGAGGGGAGGAAGGAGAGAATCCTAAGCAGGCTTCACACTGTCAGCACAGAGCCCGATGCAAAGCCCAAACTCAAACTGTGAGTTCATGACCTCAGATGAAACCAAGAGCCAGAAGCTTAACTGACTGAGTCACACAGGAGTCTGGGAACTTTCTTGCTTGTTAAGACTGGCCTTAATTGCAATATAACCTCCTTTTTGGACTGCCTTAGTTGCATCCCAAAGAGTTTGGTCATGTTTTCATTTTCATTTGCGTACATGTATTTTTTTAATGTCTTCTTAATATCCTGGTTAATTCATTCATTCTTTACTAAGACATTCTTTAACCTATAATATTTGAGGGCTTTCCAAATTTTTCTTGAAGTTGACTTCAAGTTTTATAGTGTTGGGATCTGAAAATATATATGGGAGGATCTTGATTTTTCTGTACTTGTTAAGCGCTCATTTGTGATCTATTCTAGAGAATGTTCCACATGTACTCTAAAAAGCCACTGTTTCCTTATTTTCTGCTTAGGTAATCTTTCCATTGCTTTAAGTGGGGTGTTAAAGTCTCCTATTATTACTGTATTATTATCAAGGAGTTTCTTTAGGTTTATTATTGAATTACATAGTCAAGGGCTTATAAGTTGGGGGCACAAATATTTACAATTGTTAGATCTTGATGCATAGACCCCTTAATCATGATATAATCCCCTTCTTCAGCCCTTGTTACTGTCCTTAAGATGTAGTTTGTCTGATGAAAGTATAGCTTCTCTGGGCTTCTTTTCATGCCTATTAGCATGATAGATGGTTTTCCATCCCTTCACTCTCAATCTGCAGGTTATCTTTAGGTCTAAAATGAGTCTCTTGTAGGCAGCATATAGATGAATCTTGTTTTTGTATCATTCTGACACCCTATGTTTATTGTTGGATCATTTCGTCTATTTACTTTCAGAGTGATTATTGAAACATATGAATTTAACGCCATTGTGTTACCTGTGGAGTTGGTCTTTCTGGTAATATTTTGTGTTCTCTTCTAGTCTTTGTTGCTTTGGGCTTTTTTTCCCCCCCCTCCAAAGAGTTCTCCTTAAAATTTCTTGCATGGCTAATTCAGTCATCATGAACTCCTTTAGTTTTTGCTGGTCTTAGAAACTCTAGCTCTTCTATTCCGAATTACAGCCTTATTGGATAGACTATTCTTGGCTGCATATTTTTCCATTTCAGCACATTGAATATTTCCTACCACTCCCTTCTGGCCTGACAAGTTTCAGTGCCCCTCTTATTTTCAACTTTATTATTTTCCTTAACTTTATCTTCTATATCCCTTATTCTCTCCTCTGCTTCTTCAATCCTCATGGTCACTGTATACAGTCATTTTTGCATCTCAGTTACAGCATTTATTATTTCAGCCTGACTAGTTCTTAGGTCTTTGATCTCTATCACAAGGGTTTTTCTAATGTCTTCTATGCTTTTCTCAAGCCCAGCTAGTGGTATTATGACTGTTGTTCTACATTCTTGTTCAGATCTATTGCTTATATCTGTTTTGAGCAAGTCCCTAATGGTGATTTCTCCTTTGCCTTTCTTTTGGAGAGAATTCCTCTGTCCTGTCATTTTGACTAAGTTTCTGTCTTTTGAATGTTTTAAAAGCTTATGTTTCCTGTACTTGAGAATAACTGTATTAAAAAGGGGTCATACACTGTCCAGAACTTGACACTTCAGGAAGTGTTTCTGGTTATGCTGTGTGCACTCCGTTGTTGCATTTTAGATGCTCTTTGCACTTGTCAGTCCTCTAAAGAGCTCCTCCTTGCTTGCAGTGGGAGTGTCTATATATTTAACCAGGTGTGCTTTGATTTGTTTGTTAAAATAAGCTTACCACCTGGTATGCTGCCTCCCTTCAATGGTGGAGATCCTTCTGCCATTCCTCAGATCAATTTCCTGGGTGTTCCCAGTGATCTGATGTCAATACAGCCATGTTTGAGGGATAAGGAAAGCCCAGGATCCCCCTATTTTTCTGCCATCTTAACTCCTCACAATTCACAAATTTGATGAAAAACATTGATTTAAATAGAAGAAGCTCAATGAAAGCTTATTTAGATATAACAAGGACCACCCTGTGTACAAAGACTAATGAGAGAAAACCAAAGACAAAGTACTAATATTGAAAGCAATCAGATATATCATCTACAGGGTAGCAATGAAAAGAACTACCATTGAGTACTTATTAGAAGTTAATGAGAAAACATGTGTAAAGTGCTAAATAAGGCAAGAATAGTTTTGAAAGAAAAGTTTATAAAACATGAACAGAGTATGACAAAAATAGCACAAAGGTTAGTATGGGTAAAGGGTATTATATGGTATAACATTTTTTAAACGTATGAAGTGGGAAGTGAAAACAAAATGAGAAGTGGGAATATATGCAATAAGAACTATCAGATATTAAATGGGAAGTGTGAAATAGAAAGCATGAAGTGTTGGGTGTAAAACCAATCAACTTTGATATATTAAAGATAATGTTAGCTGTAGAACAACCATTAAAAAAATAGCTAAGAAGCTGAAAAAAAAAATTCAATTGACAAAGAAGAGAGGTAAGAACAAAACAACAAAATATACCAAAGAAAGGGGTTTCAGGGTGGCTCAGTTGGTTAGTCATCCAACTCTTGATCTTGGCTCAGGTTATGATCCAACATCAGGCTCTGTGCTGACAGCATGGAGCCTGGTTGGGATTTTTGCTCTCTTGCTCTCTGCCCCTCCCCTGCTCATGTATGCACTCTCTCGCTCTCTCAAAACAAAAAATAAACTTTAAAAAAAATACCAAAGAGAAAAATGGAAAAAGCACATAAAACAGTAGATCCAAACTCAATCATATCAATAACATCAATGAACTAAACCCTCCCATTGAAGAGATTATGTCTACAACAAGAGCAGTAACTAAATGCCTTTGTCAAGAGATTCACTTTAAGTGCAAAGACACAAATAGGCTGAAAGCAAAAACATGGAAAAAGTTAAACCATATAAACAGCGAAAAACCTGCCATGGCTACATTAGAATTAGGCAAAAGAGACTTAATACAAAGTATTACAGAAAAAAGGACATACTGAGAAAGGACTAATTTATCAAAAGTAGTAATTATAAGTCTGTGTGTATATAATACCAGCTTTAAATTTCAAGAAGCTACAGAAGTACAGAAATTTAAAAAATGGAAAAATTCTCAATTAGAACTGGAGATTATAACACCCCTGTTTTCTTGCCCCCTTTACAATTTCTAGAGGCTGCCTGCCTGCATTTTGGGGTTCATGTATCTTTTCCATTTTGAAAACCAACAATCACATCATTCCAATTTTCCTCTTCACATCTCTTCCTAAACTCTTCTAACCTTCTGCCTTAGTCTTCCTGTTTAAGAGACTCTTGTGATTACATTGGGCTCACCCAGATAATCCAGGAAAATCTACATATTTTAGTAATCTGATTAACAACCTTAATTTTCCTTACTACCTTAGCATAACCTGTTCACAGATTCTAGGAATTAGGAGGGGAGCATCTTTGGGGGGGTGAGGTAGAAAAAGGGGTATTATAGGCATATCTTGTTTTACTGAGCTTTGACTTCTTGTGTTTCACAGATAACGCTTTATGTAAACACAAATTTAAGGTTTGTGGCAATGCTGGATCAAGCAATTCTATCAGCGCCATTTTTTCAAACAGTATTTGCTTACTTTGTGTCTGTCATGTTTTGGTAATTCTCCTAATTACCAATTTCAAATCTTTCATTATTATATTTGTGATAGTGGCCTATGATCAGTGATTATAACCTGCTGAAATCTCATATGGTGGTTAGCATTTTTTAGCAATAAGTATTAAAAAAAATTAATGTTTAATTTGGAGCGAGCAGTGGAGAGAGCAAGAGCGAGCGGTGGAGAGCATGGCAGAGAGGGAGACAGAATCTGAAGCTGGTTCCAGGCTCTGAGCTAGCTGTCAGCACAGAGCCTGTCTCGGGCCTCAAACTCACAAACTGCAAGATCATGACCTGAGCCCAAGTCAGATGCTTAACCGACTTTATATGCAGGCGCCCCAGCAATAAAGTACTTTTTACTTACGGTATGTAAATTTCTTCTTAGACATAATGCTATTTATTGTACACTTAATAGACTACAGTATAATGTAAACATTACTTTTATATGCATAGGAAAAAATCATTTGATTAGTTTTATTGTGATACTGGCTTTATCGGAGTAGTCTAGAACCAAACCCACAGTATTTCAGAGGTATGCCTATATACTGCCCATTATAATTGGTTTCTCAAAATTTCCTTTTTCTTGACATTCCAGCCCCTGCTAAAAAGAAATTAATGAAAACCAAAATAACATATTTTCCCCAAGTAGAATCTATTAGTTTATCTAACATTTTAATTGTTACAATATGATCCTGGAGATATTAAACCCAGGTCATCTAATTTAACTATCACCTTCATTTATTCAAATTGCCAACTTTTCCTCTTTAGAGTCTTGCTTATTACAGGATGCCTGGAAGACAACATTAGACGTTCTTAATGAAGGCTAACACAGGCGGTGAATATTAATACCTATTCTATTTTTTGAGAATTCCATTCTAATCTTAGAAAGCATTTAAAAATGTGGAAAAGAAATATGTACATTTTGGGCATATCAATCTGTACTGTTCACAATGGCTATTTTACTATAAATGGGCTTATTTTCTTGTCTTCTTTCATCTTATTTTTCTCCTCCTTGTCTCATTTTCTCATTATCAACCCCTGTCTCCTTCTCTACACTACCATTGCAAGGTTCTCCAAAAAGCAATTGCACAGTTTTAATAATTAGACCTGTTTTCACAAATTACTTGGCTCCACTATTGGAAAATAGTGGAGCAAGAAATCACTATGAAGTGATTTCTTCTTTATTAACTGAACTTAGACATCACTTTTTCTTAGGGATTGTTAGCTGGCAGTTCACTAGTTAGGACTATAGCTGCAGCAGTGGTGACTACAGAAATCCTCATTCCATGGAACAACAGAGGTGCACGGAGTTGTAGCTACTTGTCTAAGATTGAGGCAATTTGCTATCAACCTTTTTAAAAAAATTCCTTTGTCTTTCTTTTTCAAGCAGAAGGCAAAATTGTTTACTTCTAGTCTGAATAAGGATTTCTCTTAACATCTGGTGTCCTCTTCAGTGATATTTCTTCATGAACATATTCTTGGGAAAGTTACTTGCCAACTTATCATAGAAGACTTCTTAGACTACTATAGCCTTCGTAGACAGAACCATGGTAGCAGTTAATTGATCTCTAATTTCAACTCAAATTTTCCTTTTAAAATAAATGAAGCCATCTTGCTTAATAAACCCATATGTATTTGTGAGATTGTCTAACTCCTGTACTGTGTTGAATGTATTTATGTAATAGCCTATTGTTAAAAATAGAGGAGTCATTTGCATATTTGCATGAAGGTGCAAGTAAAATTTAAAATGAATTGGCTCATTCATATTTAATCTAGATTTCAGTGAGCAAAACCAAATTATAGACTTCTATCATATTCTTTAATTTTAAACACAGGGTTGACAAACTCACTAGATATTTAAATTCCTCCATTAAACTGATTAGTACTGAGGACTTACAATATTGAGTTTCTGTCCCACCTGTTGGGAACACTTAGATGAAGAAGTCTCAGCTAGAGTAAGAACACTGTGAGTGAATAGAACACAGTGCAGGAAGACTGCATGCAGCCTGGAAATTCATGTCTCTTCTGCACTCCAGAATAGTAGATCCATGTGCCTATTCAGAGTTCCTCCTACTACAACATCTTCCCCAAACTCTCTCCTTTAGTGTGTTCTAGAATAGAAAATGGCATTAATAGTCACCAACTTGCTTAAACCAGAAATCTGAGGGCTCACCCCTTTTTCTCCAACATTGGTCAATTACCCCTGATTCTCCCTCCTAAACAGTCTCCTTATCCCATTGCCAGATCCACAGGCTGAGCTACTGTCAACCCCTGTCTGGACTCCTGAAGCAGAATTCAAACTGGCCTCTCTGCATCTATTCTGATCTCCTCTGCATTCTCTACATAGTCACCACTTTGCAATTTTGTTTTTGTTATCTACCTCCATAACGAGATAAGAAGGTTCATGAGAACCATGGAAATCTGCAGGTCATGGTAATACCAACAAGTTTGCATGATACCTCACAAAAAGTGGTATGAATTAAATATGTTAAATAAAAAATTGAAAGCTGAGAGAGCAGATGCAAAGTATAGAGTAAGCACTCTTCCACTGAAAGCAATGGGAACAAAGACCTTTGGAGACCCAGCAATGCAATGTGCTCAGTAAACCACAAGCAGTTCAGCTATACTGAATTTTAATATGCTAGGCAAGGAGTACCTTACAGAGGTGCATAGAATGTAGTCATGAACTTTAAACACAGGCCTTCAACTAAAGGGTTATGAGTAGGGAGACAATAATATGGTCTCATTTGCATTTTAGATAAATAATAGCAACCGAGATAGGCTTGGTCTAAAGGTATGTTTGTTAGAGAGCCTTGAATTGCAAATGACCGAATTGCAGCTTGAATAAACTTAAATAAAAAGTGAGATTATAAAGATATTGGAATTTCTCATGGGAGTCAAGAACAGGAAAATGGGTCAGCTATAAAGAGTACCAAAAAGGAGGGGCACCTGGGTGGCTCAGTCAGTTGAGCGTCCAACTAGGGCTCAGGTCACGATCTCGCTCACAGGTTGGAACCCCACATCAGGCTCTGTGCTGACAGCTCAGAGCCTAGAGCCTGATTCATATTCTGTGTCTTGCTCTCTCTGTCCCTCTCCTGCTCTATAAATAAATAAATAAATAAATGTTAAAAAAAAATTTAACAAAAAAGAGTACCTTGTAGGAAAAACAGAGCTTTCCCCCTAAGGTCAGAAACAAGACAAAGATCATAGCTCTTAACACTTTTATTCAACATAGTACTGGAAGTCCTAGCCACAGCAATCAGACAACAAAAAGAAAAAAAAGGCATCCAAATTGGCAAGGAAGAAGTTAAACTCTATTTGCAGATGACATCATACTATATATATATAGAAAACCCAGAATAATCCACACACAAAAACCTACTAGAACTGATAAATTTAGTAAAATCGCAGGATACAAAAATCAATGTACAGAAATATGTTTCATTTCTATACACCCATAGTGAAGCAGCAAAGACAGAAATTAAGAAAATAATCCCAGGGGTGCTAGAGTGACTCAGATGGTTGAGTCAGACTCTCAGATTCGGCTCAGGTAATGATTACAGGGTAGTAGAGTTGAGCCCCACTTGCACTATTTGTAGGAATGCAAACTTGTGTAGCCACTCTGGAGAGTAGCACAAGGTTCCTCAAAAGGTTAAAAACAGAACTATCCTGTAATCCAGTAATCGTACTACTAGATATTTGTCCCCCAAAATACCAAAACATGAATTCAAAGGGATACATGTACTCCTATGTTTATAGCAGCATTATTTACAACAGATAAATTATGGAAGCAGCCCAAATATCCATCAACAGATGAATGGATAAAGATGTGGCACATGTATACTATAGGATATTACTCAGCCATGGAAAAAAAAAATGAAATCATGCCATTTCTTACAATATAGATGTAGAGAATATCATGATAAGCAAAATAAGAGAAATACGAATAACATATGATTTCACTCATATGTGGAAGTTGAGAAACAACTGAGCAAAGAGGGAAAAAAGGAGACAAACCAAGAAACAAACTCTTAACTATAGGGAACAAACTGACGGTTACCAGAAGGGAGGTGGGTGGGAGAATGGGTGAAATAGATAATGGAGATTGAGGAGTGCACTTCTGGTGATGGGCACTGGGTGATGTATGGGAATTGTTGGGTCACTATATTGAACACCTGGAACTAATACAATACTGTATTTAACTATACTATACTTAACTATGAAATTAAAATAAGAGCTTAATAAAAAAAATACCCTGCAATCTAAATTGTGTTCGATTCTTGCTCTGCACATCAGCTTTAAGGATAATACATACTTTATGCTACTAACATCCATATCATCATGTCATTCATCAGGGCAAGATACCGATAACGCACTTTAATTAGTATAAAGAGAATCTAAATGAAAAGAACACTCTGGGAGATGAAATCATTTTTGAAGAAGGTCATTTGTACTGTTGTACTATAACGGAAGAGTTTCTAAGCAGACTGTAGCATCATAACTGTTCAAGATACTGCTCTGGTAAAGAATGTATGGTCTAAGGGTTATTAAAAGAAGAGACTATGATAGGTAAAGACACAAAGATGGTCTTTGTCTCACAGTTTTGCCTAGAACTAGCCTTTTTCTTTTTTAGGTGAAAAATCTACATTCCTTCTTAACCAGTGACAAGATAAAGACTACAACTTTTAAAGATTTTAAGTAATCTATACCCAATGTGGGGCTCAAACTTATGACCCTGAAATCAACAGTCACATGTTCTACCAATTGAGCCAGTCAAGTGCTTCAACTAGTTCAATTCTTTACAGGCAAAACATATCCTATAAAATTCTACTGCTTAAATATTTAATAAATCTGTTTAAAAATCTATTTCAATAATAAATTTAAGTGGCCATAACTGCTACTGCAGTAGCAGATTTCAGTTAGTCTTTTTCACCCATTTTCCCCATCTTACTTACTAGTCATTGAGACATGAGACTTTGCTTTTAAGCCAATTATGATTATTTCCTTCCAGTTTCAGAACGTTATAAGCAATCAACATTTGAAAGATTAAAGAGTTACAGAAATAATACTGAGCAAAAGTTCATATGTTTAGATATTAGCATGTGAGAGCTAATTTTCAGTTAGAAAAAGAAACTGGACCAAAAGAATGCTTTTGGCAGCTTGTGTAGAGATTACTCAAGAGGACACCTAAATGAGATGTTGCAACTGTTGCTACATGTAGTTTGTCATTAAACAGAAGTGATAGAGGTTATTGCAAAACCAGAGATAAAGTTATTTTTTAAATGAAATAACAGGCTAATCTTAAAGTCTGTGGCAAATTTAATAGGAAACCGTATAGTCTATCTTTGAATTAATTAGTCAAAAGATGACTGAAATGCTGCTGCTAAATAAAAAACTATAAGAATGTATGCTGTGTTATCTTAATGGAACTATCAGTTATTGTGAGGTCTGGGTTTGTCAGTTTTTTTAAAATTCTTTGGCCCTCGTTGAGAGGGATTTCCAAATAATTTCACAGTAAGACTGAAACATTTTTTAATTAACTTAGAAAATAAACTAGTAGTTTAACCAAAGGAAAAGTTTAGAAGATTTTGAGTTGTCAGAAAATTCATGTTTGAACAGTATGTAGTTAGTTCTTGAACAGAAAGACTATCTTCCCATTTGGTCTCTAGCAAGGTTTGTAGTATCTTTTAATCTTCTTTACCACATAAATGTCCATTGGCCTTACAGCTGTAACTAAACAAGATCAAAGCTGAGATCTTTTTCCAACTAATGGGACTCCATTTTCTGAACCTAAAACCCTACTATTTTCAATATAGATGGAGGATCAGACTAAAAATGTAACTTCTTAGTGCAGTTTACCAAGATTTGGATGGAATCTGCCCATGTAATTAATCCTTAGCTACTAAATGGTTACTGAAATTCTAGATTACTTGTCTGTGATGATCCTAAAGCCAAGATATAGGGTTGGCTTTAAAATATTCTGCTGTGTTCCAGGCCTAATTAGTTCCAGTGTTCTTCTCAGTTTGGAGAGCCCTGCCAGCAAAGAAATTGGACAATAGCTAGAATAAGACTAATAGCTAATGTAAACAACAGTAACAGAGGACATTAATATTATGGGTTTGATCTCATGGTAAACTCTGTACATGGATTATCTTCATGAAGCTCACAACGGTCTTGTGACAAAGGTACTAAGAGTTCTCACCACTTTGTATAGGAGAAAACATAAGGCTTAGACAAAACTTCTTAAAGCTACAGGGCCAATAAGAGCTGAGAGAGGATTTAATTTCAGAGCTTGTGTACCCAACCCTTACCTGGTTTCCTAAAAAGAGGGCTACTTCAAGACCCAGGTACTGACCTGATTCCAATGATGAGATCTATGATAACTATGCCTTTCTGGGTGATTTATGTAACCTACCTGGAGGTTCCCTCTTCTGCGTTCTGTAAGGCCATTGTGAACTCTCAAGTTATACTATCCCCAAACATATTAATTGTAGAATATTTGTAGAAAGAACTTTACAAGAGCTCTAGGGAGTCCAATATTTGCCATGAACTTTTGTGACTTGGGACATTTACCACTACCACCACCACCACCACCACCACCACCCTAGTTATGTGCCTCACTTCAAGGGTTATTTTTAATATGTAGGTCAGTGCTTTAAGAAGTGTAATATAGCACATGAAGTACTATCCCACCATATTCAATAAAATTTTATAACGTTAAAATTGTGGAACTGGTGATAAATTGGCTTCTTCTTCTCTCCTTGCCCCCTTAGGACTTAAAAACAATTAGTCTGCAGTATTTTAAGGATAATGCTTACTTGTAGTACATTTAAAGAAAGGCAAACCAATAGAAAGAAACCTTCAGGTTTCCATTTATTCATGAGAAGGTTAGGGAGGGTCCAAAAACCCATAACTCAGGGGGCAGGCAGGAAATGTGCCCATTAATATAGTAAGTAAATTTTAGTAAAAAGCAGCAGGGGGAAAATTTCTATATATACCCTGACTCTTGCAGTTTGACAAAGTTAATGATTAAAAATCTCCTACATTTTCCCCCAGGGTGTCTATTTGTCTTGAATGATATTATTTTATCTCTTGTGGGCCAAGGATGACTGCCCTTGCTTCTGTGTAGAGATTAATAATTGATTAGTTCATAGGAATCTTAGTAAAAGGGAAATGGTTACTTTGGGCTGTCACTTTTACTGGGTAATGTACAGGAGATGGGTGCTGCAGAACTGACCAGCAGAACAATGAAGAGGATCCTGGTTCTTCTGCTTGCTGTAGCATTTGTGCATGCTCTAGAAAGAGGTAAGACTTCCAGTGGTGTGATCACTTATAAAAACTCTTACTAGTCCAAATTTCCATTACCCTTTTGAAAAGTTATCCAAAAAGTAAAGAACAGAGTGTTGGTAAACATGTTGAGGAGAAAGGATAGAACAAAATAGGAATTAGTCTGAGCTCAAATGTAGCATATCGCATTTAATTGGAATAGACAAGAAATCAAGAACCTCATAAAAGAAAATTGAAAAGATAATTATCCTTGTTCACTTTTTTGAAAGCCAAGATCTGGAGAGAATTGCTTGAAATTAGAAATTTAGTTGTTAAAAGATAATGCAAATGGAGGCTGTGGTCCATCACTGAGTATTTTTCCCCCCAGACTTCAAATATTTATGGTTGTTGAGAGTATAATACATTCTATCAATGATGCATGAAGTCAACAAAGATCATAGATCCTCTTTAAGGAATTCTGTGTAGGTGTAATATTTGAAAGTGCATTATAGTTTGTAAAACATCGTACATGAAGGAATTTAATACAGCTTAATTATCTTGATAACCAGGTTTTCTATTTTTCATTAATATTCTTTAAATGGGAGGGAGCCCTGGGTGACTTAGTCATTTAAGCATCCGACTCTTGGTATAGGTGCAGGTCATGATCTCACGACTTAGGAGATCCAGCCTGCATTGGGCTCTGCACTGAGATTCTCGCTCTCCCCACCACTCTCTCAGCCCCTCCCCCCAATTGCTTGCTCGCTCTCAAAATAAGCAAACATTAAATTAAAAAAAAAATATTCTTCAAATGGGGTCTCATCTTTGAGCAATGTTTAGGAATATTTTTAAATGACAGAAACTGAAATAGAAGCATATGATTTCATGAAAAGTTCCCAAGCTTCAAAACTCATAATCCATTCCAATTTCCTTCTCTGGCTGATTCTTTTAATGCTTATAAGAAAATCTACATTCATCTTGCTCTGGAAAAAAGTGAAGCTTGTATGTAGTACTGTCAGTGAACAGCCTCACCCAAGTCATGTGGCGGTATTAACATATCTAACAAGTAGAATAAGTTGTGTATCACAAAAATTATCAGTTATTGTGACATGAATAACACTATTCCTCTTATCTGTACATTCACTTTTCCTTGATCTTTCATCATTCAACTTATCTTACATTTTAAGTTCCTCATTTATAGATTCTTTTTTTTAATGTTTATTTTTGAGAGTAGGGGAGGGACAGGGAGACACACACACAGAATCTGAGGCAGGCTTCAGGCTCTGAGCTGTCAGCATAGAGCCCCACATGGACTCGGACCCACAATCCATAGGATCACGACCTGAGCTGAAGTCAGACACTTAACCGACTGAGCCACCCAGGTGCCCCTCATTTAGAGATTCTTAAGTAAGCTATGGATCCTAGTCTCCTCTACAGAGTCTGAGATATCATGGGGTATAAACTGTGTCCTTTACAAGAGTTCTAAATAGGCCATGTCCCAGAAAACCCTGAAAGCTTACTCCTTTGTCTATGGTTTTCCTGGGGCATATACGAACCTCAAAAAATCCTACTGAAATAGGTTCACATCAAAATCTTCAGGGGCACCTGGGTGGCTCAGTCGGTTAAGTGTCCAGCTTCGGCTCAGGTCATGATCTCACGGTTCGTGGGTTTGAGCCCCGAGTTGGGCTCTGTGCGGACAGCTAGCTCAGAGCCTGGAGCTTGTTTCAGATTCTGTGTCTCCCTCTCTTTGGCCCTCCCCTGCCCACGCTGTCTGTCTGTCTGTCTCTCTCTCTCTCTCTCTCTCTCAGAAATAAACATTAAAGAGGGGGAAAAAAGATCTTCAAAACACATAAGATCTAGTAACGGCTAGGTCCTGGGATTGTGTGTGGACCCCCTAGCATGGGGCAGGGGTCATCATTTTGGACTGCTGACTCTAAGTGCATATTGGATTCCCCTCAAAGGATCACAAATGTCCTCTGGAAAACACTATTCTGCAACGTCTATTTTGACATTCAGCACTCTCTCAGGCTCTGATGAAATGGATGCTGAAAACTTCAATTAAGCTTCCTTGAAGGTCTGAACTTCATAATGAACTTCAGTCAGATTACTTAGGTTCCAAAGGTCAGATGACAAGCCCTGAGACCTAACATACATTTATAAGTATTAAATGTCTAGTATTTGGGAACAGTAGTCCTGACCCATCACTTTTCTATAATACCCAAGTATGACCCAAATGACCAAGTCAATGATTTGCCTTGGAGGTAGGTATGCTCTCTTCTGAAAGAAAGTTACAAAGTATACAGATCAAAGGAGTTGAGAGGAGGCTTGGATGGTAGGGAATGGGTATGCACTGCAGTTTTCTCTGCCTGTTACAGTTCTAGAGAGCCAACCAACAGCCCACAGCACGTATCTAGAACACCTTTTTCCAAAGTGTATTTCATTCAAGACTCAACTTGGGAAATCTTTTATGGCCAAACACATATAAGAAATAAGCTATACATAAGTCTTTCTTGGTTGGTTTACAATTCATGTCTTTGTTACCCTAACAGTTTCAAGATGTCCTAAAAGAAAGAAACCTTACTTCACCCAGTTTCCCAAACACATGGGCTCTTTCCTAAAATGCCCAGACTCCATGGAAGTATTCTCTGGGAAACCTCAGGTTTAAGATGGATATTGCTGCAGCTCAATATGTATATGGGCCCCAGTCAGGCCAGTCCTCCCCCATCAAATGGCACTGGAGATTTAGTGCACAAGTCATTTGGTACATCTTGGGAGAAGGGCTTACCAAATATGCCAAATCTGGATGAGGTCATAAGAAAACCTCCACACTAGCTACTCCAGGAGAGGCAGAAGTCTGTGTATGCCAACTGCCTCTCTACTCAGTTTCTTTCCTTTTTTTATATATATTTTTTATTTTTATTTATTCATTTATTTTAACAAATAGTTTATTGTCAAGTTGGTTTCCATATAACACCCAGTGCTCATCCCCACGAGTGCCCTCCTCCCTGTCCCTCTCCCCCCTCCCCCCCCCACACCCATCAGTCCTCAGTTTGTTCTCAACATTCAAGAGTCTCTCATGGTTTGCCTCTCTCCCTCTCCCCCAGGGCCCTCCGTTAAGTTTTTCCTAATCCTCCTATATGTGCAAACATATGATACTTGTCCTTCTCTGCCTGACTTATTTCGCTCAGCATAACACCCTCAAGGTCCATCCATGTTGCTACACATGGCCAGATTTCATTCACACTCACTATCTACTCAGTTTCTTTCCTAAGGATTGAAATCTAAAATATCTCTCTCCCTCTTCCCAAGAAAGCAGCAGGGAGACTGACACAGCTACACAATGACTAGGGAAATAATGCTATGAGAAATAAGCCTCTGCATTTTATAGGAGCTGTTGGCAAGAGCAAGATTTTTATTACAAACCTTTTCCTTTTTGCTGAAGCATCTCATTCTCTGCATACATACTGTTGCTAGACGGAATATCAAATTGCAGGAAGAAAGGAAGTTCTTTGGGTTGGTTGCGGAACTGTATTTTTGCTTCTCCCACTTGCCTGTCAGAACAGCCCTAGTCAATGTGGGTTATCCCAATCTCCCAAATCACCACTGAATCATAGGTTTCTCTTTGCCACAAGCTGCTCCTTCATCAGCAGACATATTAAAAACAGATTATTCTAAGTCTGATTCAGGAGCATAGCTGTATAGAATGCCAGAGAAGTAATTTAGGATAAGTAGTTATCTTCTCTATTTTCTCAGATAGGTCTTTGTATCCTCTCTGCAAAACCTACATAAATAATTATTGAGGGGGTGACCCAGGATAAGAGGTCTACATGATGAAAAGAAGACAGCAATGCAAAGATGTAGAAGTGTGTTTCAAGGTGGTGGAATGGAGGTATAAAAGTCCTAGAAACAAGCATGGCCTGATTCATGTTCACAAAGCAGCAAGAGAAAAAGCACAAAAGAGGCTTAGCTAAGAGGTAAGAGGAGGAGGAGCTGAAGTCAGAGAGGTAGCTAACTTCATTACAAAGGGACTGTTAACTTCCCTGGAAATTAATAGCAATCTTATACCCCACTGCTGTAAGGTACAAAGCCAGGTATGCACTCACCACCATATGGCTAGTGGAGGGACATAGATTATCAACAGAGTATAGAATATCTGATAATATATATCACTGTATTTTGCCACGAAAAGTTGAATTTTGATATAAAATGTTGCTAACACTGAGCGTTTACCACATTAGGCAGAAGAGGTGCTAAGCATTTTTATGGAGAGTAACATATTTCATAGAACAGCCTTATGAAAAAGATACTATTGATTACCTTAAACCCAAGATTACTCTTCCTTGAATCACCCTATAGGAATAGATTTAAATGGATACCCCAGATCTTTTTTTTTTTTAATTTTAATGGTTTATTTCTGAGAGATAGACAGCATGAGCAGGGAAGAGCCAGAGAGAGAAGGAGACACAATCTGAAATAGGCTCCAGGCTCTGAGCTAGCTGTCAGCACAGAGCCCAATGCGGGGCTTGAACCCACGAACCGTGAGATCATGACCTGAGCTGAAGTGGAACGCTCAACTGACTGAGCCACCCAGGCGCCCCTAAATGATACCCCATATCTTAAAATTAAAACTTTGACTATTAAGTCTGTGTTTAAGTCTCATACTTTGGTTTTATTACTGGACTCTTCATTTTCCAAGTAGGACTTAATGATTTTCTAACTTCAGATGGCTCTTCAAGTTGTTCCCTCCACACAAAATACTTCCCCAATTCATTTACTCCTGTTAAAATCCTGCCTATTATTCATGATTGACTTTAAGTAATAGTTCCTTTCATGAGGCTTTCTAAAAGCCCTCCTTCCATTCTCAAGTTTCATAATGCTTTGTTTCAGTCTCCTCTATGGCAATGATCACTACTAGTGGTACATGCTTACAATGTATTCTAAATTTCCAAGTCAAGATGTAGAACGTTTAACCCTCACACTTCCCAAAGGCGGGAGAAAGAAACTTGTTTTCTGATCTTCACCCCTGTAAAAGTACTTGTAGATGACAAGGTGCCCAACCTATAAAGGGAAGGGGCAGTGCAAGGAGATGGGGGAAGAATGCCCTCCTTTGAGACTTTGGTGGGACCACCCACAGTAGACCCGTGGACACTAAATTTGAATGAGTCTGAGGCCACTCTCTACTGCAACTGTAATTTCTGGACACCTCACTCACTGGCCCTGTATCTCCTACTATTTAATTTTCAAAGTCTAAAATAAAGGTTTACCTGTTCTTCTGATGGCATCCTAAAAAGGACATTTCATTTCCTCTAAATTGTTTGATCTATAGATGTCATCTAACGCTCTAGGTTTAGTATTAGAAGGATTGCATTTCTTTCTGTGGACTCAAACCCAGAAAACTGCACACTGGCCTGTAATCATTATCAATGTGAAAGACCAGATCAATGCTTTATGATAAANGAAAGAGAAAAAAAAAAAAAAAAAAGCCTGAACAAGGAAATCAAGTATTAATTTGCCCCTTCTTCATTAACAAGGATTCTAGCAATAAACCAGCAGTTTTCTTAATCTCCAATAATTAGAGAAACTTCCTAAGCCAGTCCGGCAAGTTTTAATTTCTCAAATAAAACCACTACTCTGAAATCAGTATCTAGTTTGACAAGTTTGAATAAACACTACAAGCCATATTTCTAAGTTCACACTCACATACACACACCCCCAAATATATGGACATTTTCTGACATCAGTGAGCCTATCCATGCATGACGGAAATGAAAAAGCCAAAAGAATAAAATTAAAAATAATATATAATGCCTCACAGAGCTCTGAAAACCTATGATTCTCCAAAATAAAAAAGTAACATAACACTAATACAATTTCTAGCATCCTATATCAGCATTTATTCAATTCAATGTTATTCAGGGTACAGCCATTGCTCCTGGTATACAAATGGCTTTTATAGGAGAACAAACTTGTTTTAGAGAAATACTCTAGCCATAGTTAAAGCATTCCAAATATATTTTTTAGAAAAGTTTGTACCAGGACAGTAGTATCTTGGTCTATCCCCACTACATTGAAAATTCCCTGAGGGCAGAAAATAGGTCTATTTTGCTCTCCATTGTATATTCAGTACTGAATCCAATATCTGGTACAAAGTAGGTCTTCGAAACAAATCTGTTGCATGTATGAATACTCTTGTCTCTGTTAAGAGAAGGTACATAAAGCAAAAAAATTTCCTGAAAATAAACTAAGTTTTCAAAAGTCTAGGTAGAATTAGACACAACTTACCAGAATATTTCACAATATAGATAGAAGTGGGACAGGCTATTGCAAAAAGCAAAAATTCCATTAATGAAATTTGTAAACATTTAGTGCTGAGGGGTCACTTGATGTGAAAGTGATTTCACCAGAGTCACTGAGATTATGCCAATATTTACTGGGGCCGTATCAAAGTCCAGATTGTCTTCTTTATAACCACATGGAACATTCAAGAACAGACTAGGTCATTTACCATTCATTCTAGGTAGGATTTAATTACACAAAGTGATTTCAACTGGTATAAAACATTTAACAACACTCCCTGGAGTAAGGAATCAATTTGCAATAATCACACTGCAAACTAACTTCAGTATTTGTTTTTTGGACTATAAGAAAATGATTAATATATATGCTTAGGCTTATAAGCTATAGGTCTTCTCTGTGGATAAATGAGTAAGTGAATACTTTTTTTGATCAGAAACATATTGAGTAGTCTATCTGAAATATCTACGGTACAACAGCTTCCTCTACAGGTATTTCTTTAAGAGCTTTTTATCTTTATTTTAATTCTAAACTTTCTCAGTTGACTCTTTTGAGCTGCCTTCCTTGCTTCTGTCAAGCCCAAGGTTGAATTTCTAGCAAAAGTGGTTCCAAAACGATTTTAAATCTTAGGTAGTTGATCTAATTCCCCCCACCCCCTTTTTCTTTGCATTATTGTTATTTTGCATTTTTTTTAATTTTAAAATTTTATTCAAATCCAAATTACTTAACATAGTGTAGCATTGGTTTCAGGAGTAGAATTTTGTGATTCTTCACTTACATATAATGCCCAGTGCTCATCCCAACAAGTGCACTCTTTAATGCCCATCACCCATTTAGCCCATTCTCCACCCAACACCCCTCCAGTGACCCTCAGATTGTTCTCTGTATTTAAGAGAGTCTTATGGCTCACCAAGTATCAACAGAAATGACCTCTGTATTTTTATGGGGAACATTTATTAAACAAAGCTAGCTCTTCTGCATTAAAGAGAAAAAAGTTATTGGAGCTATTTTTTTGTGGTTCAAAACATAGTAAGCTGGGGGGTGGGGTGGCAGGAGGAAGATTTCATTTAATTTCTTACTATTTCAAAATGAATTATTTTGTAATCCTTTGGATATTATCTTATAGATGACAAGGATATAATCTTGTACTAAATTCAGGAATATTTAATACATGTGGTTATTTAAATTCCATCTGATTTTTTCCCTGGAAAAACCCTCACCTCTTCAAAGAGCTGCTACTCATTTCAGTTATTAGTCATAGCTATAACCAAGTTCTCACACATTGAACTAAAATCTACCACCAGTTTTTCCTAGCTCTACCTTAGGAACAACAAAAAACAACTCTGTGGACACCCTAATGGTAAATCCTTCATTATAGGAGGACAACTCTCCCCTAAATTCTGTCCCCTATGCCCTAATTATCAGTCTCATCGAATACTATTAATGATTAATGAAAGTTTTTGGCCTTATTTTGACCTTTTGAAACGGTGACAATATCTGACCTTGCAAACTAATCAACACATTTCAGAAAATGTACTAGATGTGAAGGTTCTCATTCTGTAATAAGCTCACTGCAAGTGGCTTTTTATACTCCAGTGACTGTTAACTTTATCCTACTGTCTTGTCCTGGTATCCAAGATGATGGGAGATTTGAACATGTAGTTTCTTTCCCACACTCTGGGATTTTGATGGTATTTGTAATAAGGGGCTGACTCAAAGTACTGCTTAGGAATGTCTCTGTCCCCCAATTTGGACTCTTCCCACTTCACTTTGAACAGTCCACCTGAAAAATATAGGGGGCAACAGCTTCCTCTGTAGAAGGTTTTTGCCATTAGATCTAACAAATCCTAACGAGAACCTTTTCAAAAGAAAAAAAAAAATTCTCCCCAGTCTATAGCCATATACCACCACCTCCACAGCAAACCATAGAAGACCAATTTCTACCTTGGCTTCCTTATGTTCATGCTTTCAAAGTTCTAACTGTGAGAGCGAAGGGCTTGTGGGAGGGTAAAAAGTTATGACAGAAGTTGCCATTGTATCACCTGAGATGGGTTTCTCAGTATTTACAATCCAGGAGAAAAAGTTGCTAACCCTTAACACACTTAGAAACTGGGCAGTTTATATACCTCCTTTCCTTCCAAAAGATGTATCATTAAATGTTGAAGGTTTCCTAGACTTACTTGCATAAATGAGTCAAGGAAAGACCCCATGAACCACTTCTTCACATCTACCTTGCTGTATATGTAGTAGAGATGTTGAGCAAGTGGGTCTTAATCCGTAAAGAACTTCTCTCCTCCTGTGGGAACTAGCTCTTCCCAACCACTTGAATGGACCTGAGAGTAGGTTCACTTGACTTTTCTGTTCACTTAAAGAGGTCCCTCTGATCCTTTTGAACCTCAGAACAACTACTTCATAAAAGTCATTGGAAAGGCTGGTTTGTTTAATAGTCAAATATTTGTAAGTTCTTTTGAAATTGAAACCACTTCCCCAGATGAGGCCCGTTTCAATCCTTTGGTCTATTGTGGCAACGAGAGACATGTACACTTTCTTCTCTGCCTGTTCTCCTTCCTTATGCTTTCGAAACTGCTTTTACTTCTTCCAAGGTTAATATGGAAGGGAGAAGCTAGCAGGAGAGGCAAGCAGCAGGAACATTAATTCAATGGACAGTCTTGTGAGCTAGTGTTTCCATTGGTTATAGGAAATACTCAAAGTTGACACTTTATAGGCTCTTTGGAGAGCTCTTTCCCATGATTTCTGGTATCTCTGACATCCAGTTGGCACCTTAACACTTCTCCTTGGGCCTCTGACTTTCAAGTTGTCGGACTCCATACAGAGAGATCTCATTATTGGCACCGTACTGCCCTCTAGATGGTCCACCCCATCCTTCCCCCAAATTAAGACAACTCCAGATCAGATTGCTCTCCTGCTTAATCTATGTCAGGTCCACAGACCACAACACAGCTTCCCACTCGAAGCCCTCTTTTTGTTGCCCCAGGCCACTTCACCAGCCCCTCTCACCCTCTGGCATTCTCTAGTCTGAATCCAACACCCGCCATTGTACCCCAAACTCCTATCAAGGTCTGAGTGTTTTCCTTTAAGCCTCTCACTGCACTTGAAGCAAGGGGAAGTGCTTTCCACCATTTTTTCAAACCTACCACACAGGCAAATTATTTGGGAGAGAAAGTTGCCAAATTTCAGTTTTTCCCCCTTCACCTGAGTTTTTAACCTTCCCTGATAGAATTTGAGGTGGGTAATGGAGTTCTGGTGGCAACACCAGGTCACAACCCTCCTTTAAACTCCTGCTTTAGAGGGGCTAGCTCTTCATTACATGTGTATGTAGATATTCACCATTTATTTTTTGTTCTGATTTCAAGACCATAGTGAAATGCAGACAAATAAAAGAAAGATTAAAAGTTCCATTGTAGCATTATTGTAAAGAAGGGACCTAAGAGACCGACTGCCCGATCAGTAGGTTCGGACATCATTTGACTGCTCTGCTTTCAGTAAGAGGGCATTTGTTCTGTAATTGTCATTACAATTTCTAGCAGGCCATAAAATGGATGTGTAGGAACACAGCTAGACAGGCACCCTAAAGTGAAACTGTATATAGAGAAAATGCTACGTTTACTATAGATGCATCATGTGGAAAATATGTACATATCCTGTTACCTTCATTAGAAAAGATATCAATTTTTCTATTTCTGGCTCCTAGGCCGAGATTATGAGAAGGAAAAAGTTTGCAGGGAAATTGCCCATCTGGGAAAAGAGGACTTCAGATCTTTGTAAGTATGAGGTATTCACTCACTCTCTTGGTTACTTGACCTTGAATGAAACCACATTGAGGGAACTTAATTCAGCAAGGAGGGCTGACCCACTCTCTGCATATTTTAAGAGGATAGAACCCAGTGTGGTTTTGATTTGTATTTCCCTGATGAGGAGGGATGCTGAGCATCGTTTCATGTGTCTGTTGGCCATCTGGATGTCCTCTTTGGAGAGGTGTCTGTTCATATCTTCTGTCCATTTCTTCACTGGGTTGTTTGTTTTTCGGGCACGTAGTTTGGGGGGAGAAGAAGGGCGGAAATGGTGGGGGAAAGGGAGAGAGGCAAACCATGAGAGACTCTTGAATGCTGACAAAAACTGAGGACTGATGGATGTGGGGGGGAGGGGGGATGGGCATGGAGGAGGGCACTTGTGGGGATGAGCACTGAGTGTTATGTGGAAACTAATTTGACAATAAACTATTTGAAAAAAAAAAAAAAGATAGAACCCAAGACCAATGGGAGCGTAGATGTCATGCCAGTGGAAGACATCTAAAGAGTCCAGTTGAATTGTCACTTGAGTCTAAATTTGTTAGCATTAGGTTTATTAGTAGAGTGAAGAGAACAAGCAGTTTAAGGTAAAATAAAATGCAAAGAGTATATACATGAGTTGTGGCAAACAAAAACGAGATATAGAACAGATTTACTGGGAAGGGTTGAGCAAGGAAAGAACAGGAGGCTTCTTGGATAAAACCCCCAAATCCAACTTCCATTTTACAAGGAAGAAAAACGAATTTTTAAAAAAGTGAACCTCAGGTTCTTTTCACTAATCAAGGTATGCAATACTCTGGTTAAAGATGGAGTTTGTTCAATGTTTTAATATGCACAAATGTGAAATTTCTTAAAATTCTAAATATATCAACCTACCATTTTCCTCAGATCAATGGTCTTATACAGCAGAAAGTTTCCCAGTAGCACGTTTGAACAGATCAGTCACCTTGTGAATGAAGTTGTCTCCTTGACAGAAGCCTGCTGTGCTGAAGGGGCTGACCCTGACTGCTATGACCTCAGGGTAGGTTCTTGTGGCTGCCCATGTCCATAGGGACTCACAGAAAATAACCAAGATAGGCCTTTAATGCTGTACATTGGAAATCCTAGACAGCAACTCCACCTCTTCCAAGTTTGAGAGACTTAGCCCCAGAGCTCAGACCTATTCTAGTATAGTGAATCCGTTTTGCCCATCAGTCCTATAAGGTTCAAATGAAAAAACTGGGATATCTATAATTCATGAACCTCTTGAAATAATGTATTCTGTGTGTCTTAAAAGCCTACCCATACACATACATTTATCATGTTAAGAAAGGTACAACAGCCCCAGAATAATTTAGTGTTGGCTTCAAATTACTTTGAGTTTCAAAAGTTGCCTTATATACATACACTAGGGTCTGGGTTTTCCATTAAAGTATATATGCAGAAGTTAAAATGCTGAACTGACAGGGCTCAAAATGTAGACAGGGGCTGAAAAAAAGTAAATTGCTAGAAACACCTGTGGTTTTACCAACAGAGCCATCAGGCTTAATACAAAGAACATTTAGACGAAGTTTGATAGAGGCTTCTACCAACCAAGCTCTTTGTTCAAATCTGCAGAAATCATACACCAAAGATCTGATTAGAATATATCCTACACAGGGACATTTGGGTGGCTCAGACAGTTGGTGGATTCTAGCCCCACATCAGGCTCTATGCTGAGAGCTCAGAGCCTGGAGCTTAACTCAGATGCTGGGGGGGTCTCTCCCTCTCCTCCTCTCCCCTGCTCATGTTCTGCTTCCCTTTCAAAAACATAAAAAACTATATACATATATATAGATATAGATAGATCTATATATCCTACACACAATGATTAGTCTTGCCTATTAACTGCTTCATCTGGCCTTTATATACTTTCTAGGATTTTTAATCATTTTTCTTCCACCATCAACTCCATGAATACCCATCATTTCAACTAGACCTTCTGTACTACTTTAAAACAAACTACCAACCATGATTGACAGAACACGTTTTTATTTTATTTACATTTTATTTCATGCATTCACTAACATTCCTTGACCAGAGAGAAGCTCCAGGGTTGTAGAGGCAGATCTCACAAAACAGATGGCATTGCCTTTGGCGGGGGTGGAAGCATTTTTAAAACCATCCTGATACTTTCTTTACAAACTCTTTTGGAAAGGAGGTAATAATAATAGTAATTAATAATAATAATAAAGGGCAATGCTAGGGAAAGAAATGGAAAGGAAAAAAAATTCACCAACAAGAGAGATAAGAGGAATTCCTAAGAATTCCTAAGTTCTGAGAGTCTGAGGAGGAGAGGTTTACTTTTGGCTTACGTAAAATTCATCCATCATGTTGCTTTCCTTCATTTACAGGAAAGATCTTTAGAACCCTGGTTTTAAAAAGATGACCAACATAAATTAAGTGCAAGGATATCTAGGCAGTATTCCCCTAATAAACTCCCAGAAAGTTTTTTCCATGGGAACTCTATTTTACATTATTCCAAGTGTCAAATTCTTCCCAAAAAGAACATTTTGCTCCTGCAATTGTTTTGGTGGTACACTTACTACGGACTTAGTCTGCCCACATGTTATCAGTGGGCCAGTGCTGAGGCAGTAAATTGAGTTGCACCAGTGGTTTTCAATTCTGTGCTGCACAGGAGAATGTATTGGGGGTTTAGGAAACAGATCCTCAGGCTGCCTCTTTGAATTAATGAATCAAGTTCTGCCTTGTACAGCACAGGCATCTGGGCTCTGATTCTGATGCAAAAGCAGGTTCAAGCACCACTGGGTAAGAGAATGCAAACAAATGGGAGGACTAAAGCAGTCAGGAAGAGTCTGCTCATATAATAGAAGGGCATAATCCTTCTCCCTGGGGTATCTGCAGCAGAAAGCAAGTGGGAGATCATAGCAGAATCACCAGTAGAGGTTTTTCAAATGACCTCACTTAACCCGAGATATGTTAATATTTACCTACAGAAGCATTGAGCTAACGGATAAAACCTCTAACAGCTGCAAACAGTCTACTTGTTAATCAAGGTTCTATTTTTGTCAATGAGTAATTAACAGGAGACCCTGCATTTGCCGATAACTATGTAAATTGTCATGTTGACAAGTCATCCAATAGAGCTTTTGGCATGGACAGTTTGTTACCAAGGAGAATCTTTAGATTTAAGACTAAGATGTCATACTCCATGGAAAATTACAAGCCTGAAAGCTTCCATATAGGAATTGACTTGTTTTTCTTCTCTCATTCTAGACCTCAGCATTGTCTGCTAGGTCCTGTCAAAGCGACTCTCCATTCCCAGTGCACCCAGGAGCTGCTGAGTGCTGTACCAAAGAGGGCCTAGAACAGAAACTCTGTATGGCTGCCCTGAAGCACCATCCACAAGAATTTCCTACCTACGTAGAGCCAACAAATGATGAGATCTGTGAAGCATTCAGAAAAGATCCCAAAGACTTTGCTGAGCAGTAAGCGGCTTTATTAAGTAAAACTTCAGGGCATAAAATATCAGAAGTGTGTTGAATCTAACCCCCTACTCTACACAAACTCCTCTTCTACAGCAATGAGGAAATTTCCAATAAGACCTTGATCCTTACCTAAGGCTTCTCATCTCAGTCAGTGCTGATTATCATAAATCCCTTTCTCAGACAGAGATGAAGTCAACTTTCCAAAACTCCCAAACTTCCTTCTATCATCTGAAGCAGAATCACTTGGATCCCCTGTCTATGTGACATTTTCAAGTATTTGACAGCTCTTATGATCCCCCTTATGCTAGGGATCCTGGCATACTCTATTAGATTTTTTCTTTCCATTTTTGTTAGTTTTTGTGATCTCCCAAGACTAACAGAAGAACTAATATTATCATCTGGCTCCTCATGAATGTTAATCAAGGAGATCAAAAGCCATGTTCACTTATATGGTACAACATGTCATGTTCACAATTATTTCTAGGGATGTAAGAATAAAAAAACACACTTTTCTGAAAATTAAACATTTAAAGTGTACCCAGCAATACAATTCTATTTAGGATAATGGCAAAATACATATCCAAAAGTCAAATGCAATGTGGCTCAAATTGGCCTTAGAAGTTTGAAATTAAGGTCATGAGTTTATAAAAATTGGTTGGCTTTCTCATCCCTATAAATAATCAGAATTTTGCCCAAGATTTCAGTCTCATTTATACCCTTGTGGGCTTATGCTTCTAACAATTAAACATTTCAACAAATAAGCAAGTCTACATATAGCTATTGTTGAGAATAAGTAAGCTGGGATAGATGAAGGTAAAGCGGTTTCATTTTAGTTTGCTCAATATTAATAAGCAACTATCATGGGCCATGCACTTAGTAGACACTAAACAATAAAGAGACAAATGACCCCTCCTGTCAATCCACTTGTAAATTTAAGAAACTACTTAAATAAAAATACCAAACAAAATGGACTAGTATCCTTTCTCTAAATCTTTAGTGAGTCTTAGATATTAAAACTGAACTAATATAACACATTTTCCCATCAAACAGCTTATGAAAAAGTAGATTCTGCTTCCCACAAATGTTTTGACCAATACTCTTTTCCCTCCCACAGATTTCTGTATGAATATTCCATTAATTATGGACAAGCTCCTCTACCACTCTTAGTCAGTTATACTAAGAGTTATCTCTCTATGGTGGGGTCCTGCTGTACCTCACCAAGCCCAACAGTATGCTTTTTGAAAGAGGTAGGTATCACTTTTATTATTTAGTAATGTTCTATTTTTTTCCTGTATTAATGCCATTCAGTTAATGGTATTTCACATTCTGGAATGAGAAACTTTCTAAAATGCTTCCTTTACATTTCATTCATTGGAAAAAATATAACCCATCTAGGAAATAAGCATCAGTAAGTTCCTTTGGTCAGAGTTCAGTTTTATAGTGATAAAAGATAATAGCTTCTTTTTGCCATTTCTGCACACTGCTTTCAGTGGATCTTGACCATCTAATAGCATTCTCTCACTTACTTCCTAGAGACTCCAGATGAAACATTCATCACTTCTCACCACTATGTCAAACAGAGTCTGTTCACAATATGCTGCTTATGGGAAGGAGAAATCAAGGCTCAGGTAAAGATTAAGCACTATCAGTATGTTTATCTTGCTTGTGTCTACATTATCTATGATATTAGGATTCTCTAAGAAAATATTTCTGATAGATGCTGATGCATAGGAGCACATGTACCCCAATGTTCATAGCAGCACTCTCCACAATAGCTAAAACATGGAAAGAGCCTAAGTGTCCATCAACAGATGAATGGATCAAGAAGATGTGGTTTATCTATACCATGGAATACTACATGGCAATGAGAAACAATGAAATCTGGCCATGTGTAGCAACATGGATGGACCTTGAGGGTGTTATGCTGAGCGAAATAAGTCAGGCAGAGAAGGACAAATATCATATGTTTGCACGTATAGGAGGATTAGGAGGAACTTGACGGAGGAACAAGGGGGAGAAGAAGGGCGGAAATGGTGGGGGAAAGGGAGAGAGGCAAACCATGAGAGACTCTTGAATGCTGACAAAAACTGAGGACTGATGGATGTGGGCGGGAGGGGGGATGGGCATGGAGGAGGGCACTTGTGGGGATGAGCACTGAGTGTTATGTGGAAACTAATTTGACAATAAACTATTTGTAAAAAAAAAAAATATTTCTGATAGAATATATGGACTATAGTCTTATGTTCCTGTAATTCTCAAAAATATAGCCCAGTTCTTTTTCTCTACATAAAATATGAATTAAGAACAAATCTACATGGTCAAATATGACAGTTGCTTTTAATCAACCTTTTCCATATACTTATGGGAAAATTGGTAGACCACTAGAAATGGTTTCTTCAGTATTCATATAGCATATATTACAAACAATACAACATTTTACTCATCACCTGTTGTTTTCTTGGCCCATTTTTTTCTTGGGATGAGACTTCCTGAATTCTTACTATATGGCTTTGTGCTATATATAATGCATATCTCTAAAGTTCATTGAATATATTCTAATTACTTAGCTACTTTATTTGTAACCTACACTTCAATTTTTTGTGTGGCTACCGTTAACACTGTATTTTAATTCTGACAATTTCTAGGTTGACACTTTTCTGGTCTCCTCAGACTTCTAGACTGCAGATTTATCTTTTCAGTATTTACAGTCTCTCATTCTTTTTACTCTGACCCATAAGCCTTTCTTTTCTAATGGTAATGAAAAAAAATTTTTTATGCTGTCATCAGATCCTAAGGTTCTCTAATGGTACTAGAAACTACTTTCATGAACCCTTTAAGAAGAATCTTCCAATAGAAATACTCAAATACTAAATGGCACTTTCTCTAGACCTTCCCTTTAGTTTTCCTTTTGCATTAAGATGATATACTTGGCAAGTAGAACAGAAGAATTTACAGTATAAAATCACATATAAAATATAGATCTTAATCATTAGTTTATAACTGCATTTGTGTCTAGGAAATTTATCCCACAGAAATAGCACTGAATGTGAAAAAAAAGATTTAATAGCATTGAATGTGGAAAAAAAAGATATAATAGATCTATTGCTGCAACATTTTTTAAAGAAAAAATTAGACACTTCTTAAATTTCCCTAAAACAGAGAATACTTGCATAAACTGTGATATATCCATAGGAGAATGCCATAGTTTATTATAATTATATTGTAGTAAGATATTTAATGCCAACCACAGAATATTGGCAAAAGATATTGAAGATACAAATAAGTAGAAATACATTCCATGCTCATTAATGGAAGAATATGGTTAAAATGCCCATACTATTCAAATCAATCTACATGTGTAATGCAATTCCTATTAATATCCCAGTGGAATTTTTGGCAGCAATTAAAAAAACAAGCAATTAAAAAAAACAATGAATCCTAAAATTCATATAGAATGTCAAAGGGCTCTATCCAGGTCTAACAATCTTAGAAAAGAAAAACAAAGTTGGAGGCCTCACACTTTATAATTTCAAAACATAATAGCAATAATCAGGATGCTATGGTACTGGGATAAAATTTATAGATAGATAGATCGGTAGATCAATGGAACAGAGATCTCAGAAATACATGCTCATGTGTTTGGGCAAAAGGTTTTCAACAAGGATGCTGGAACTACTCAGTGGGGAAAGGACATTCTCAAATGGTGCTGGAAAAATTGGATATCCACATGCTAAAGAACTAAATTGAACTCTTACCTTACACCATATTTAAATATTCAAGATAGATAGAACATAAGGCCTAAGACTATAAAACTCCTAGAAAAGACAAAGGAAAAGCTTCAGACCACTAAATTTGACAAGGATTTTTTTGGAAATGACCAAGAATAGACAAAAGCAAAAATAGACAAATGGGACTACATGAAACTTAAGTTTCTATTTAAGGAACTTCCATAAAAATAACAAAGTATTCAATTCTGTTTAATCAAGTTATTTAAACATATGAAATAGAAATAGATATAGAAATAGCCAACAAGCATATGAAAAGATTTTCACTATCACTAATCATAAGAGAAATGCAAACCAAAACCACAGTAAGAGGTGATCTCATACCCATTAGGATGGCCACTTGGAAAACAGAAAAAGGAGTGTTGGCAAGAATGTGAAGAAATTGAAATCTTTGTGCACTATTAATGGGAATGCAAAATGGTGTAGCCAATATGAAACACAATATGGAGTTCTCAAAAAGTTTAAAGTAGAATCCTATGATCCAACAATCCCGCTTTTGCATTCAAAGTAGAATGTCAAGGAGATATTTGCACACTCATGTTCACTGCAGGATTCATAATAGGCAAGAGGTAGAAGAAACCAAATGTCTTAGGTTAAGCAAAATAAGCAGTCACAAGAGGACAAATACCGTGCGATTCCACTCATGTAGTATCTAAAGCAGTGAAAAATCACAGAAGCAAAGGGAAAAGGTGGTTGCCAAAAGATTGGAGTGGAGGCAGTCAGTGTTCGATGCTAAACAGAGCTGCAGTTTAGCAAGGTGAAAAGATGCTAGATGTGTGCTGTATATACAGATCTTTACATACAGTAAATATACTTAACATTCCTGAATTATATACTCAAATAGCTAAGATGGAAAACAAGGTTATGTGTTTTTGCCACAATTTCAAAGGAATACTTAGCAGATCAGGAACGTTTTCTGGATCATTAACAGAAAAGGGCAAATATATAAATAGTGTAGAGGAGCATAATCCTTTATGAAATACTTAGTACTTGGTAAGCCTTAGAAAATGCTTCAGGGTTCTATATGAAAATATCAGCTTTTGTTAATTCTGTGATCTAGGAGTATAGTTTTTCCTATTTCTTTTATCTGTAGTTTCTAAGTGAATTTATAAACCCTTTTTAGAAGTACAGTGAGGGGCTGCAAAAACAGGCCATCGGCTTTATGAATAGGGACGTTACTGCTTTCCTGCTGTTGGGGAGCTAACATTTTAAAGGCAAGCTTTGAGTAGGTGGATTGGACAAAAAGAAAAGCTGCAGATCAGTACTAAAAATATAAAATGATTTATTTAAGATGACTGAATTTTGAGTAGTGGCTCTAGCACATAGGAAGCAGAGGTGTTCCATGCAGCTACCAAGGACAAAGAGCTGAAACTATGGTAATTTTCCTCCAGACCATATGTTCATAGGGAAACCAATAAACTGAATACAGGTAAACTAACAACTCATTTTTAACTGTTTAGCCATCTCATAAAGTTAGCCCAGAAGGTGCCTACTGCTGACCTGGAGGATGTTTTGCCATTAGCTGAAGAGATCACCACAATCCTCTCCAAGTGCTGCGAGTCCACCTCTGAGGACTGTATGGCCAAGGAGGTAGGAGAATCATCATCATGTACGGAGTGGCAGGCACTCTAAGTTGCTGGTTACATACATCATCTCCGTGAATCCTCATGAAATTTAAGTGTGTTCTTGACTCCATTTTATAGATGATGAACAAGGATGAAGAACTTGAAGTCTCGCAAATAGTAAATGGCAAAGTCCACACACAAGGGCAAGGATTATCTAATTCCTGAGAATTCCTTACTTTTCCTGTACAACCCAATGCAGTTTAATTATCATTACACTTAATTATAATTTCTTAAATAATATTTAGACTTGAGTTCCTTGGTAACACTAGCCACATTAAAAAAAATATTTTTATTTAGGTAATCTCTGCACCCAACATGGAGCTCCAACTCATGACCCTGAGGTCAAGAGCCACATGCTCTACTGCCTGAGCCAGCCAGGCACCCCACTAGCCACATTTTAAATGTACAATAGCATCAGACAGGATAGATACAGATCATTTCATCACAAAGTTCCACTGAACTATACTGCAACCATTATACTAATCAAAGCTAGTCATGTTTATACCTGTTATAACCTGGTCAATTTTTTTCCCCCTGCCATTTCTCATTTACATAATCCTTTCAAGTAGATAAGAATTTGAACTGGGGCTTTAGATAAAGGTTACTCCAAGTCTGTGGACTGCTTTAGAAATGATAGTGGAAAAAAACCAGGTGATACAACCTAAGAAAACCGGTCTCTGTTAATAGGTGCTTTTCTATAATCTGACTTATTACTTTTCATCTATATCATGCCAGGGTTTTTTAAGCCTACATAAGAAATAGGAAGGCTTAGTATTTGTTTTTGAAAGAGATAGCAAGAGCAAGCGCGAGTGAGCATGAGCAGGGGAGGGGCAGAGAAAGAGGGAGACCTAGAATCTTAAGCAGGCTCCAGGCTCTGAGCTGTCAGTATAGAGCTGACATGGGCTCAAACTTGTGAACTGTGAGATCATAACCTGAACCATATTCGGACTGAGCCACCCAGGCGCCCAAGCCTTCCTGATTTTTAATTAAGCCAACCGGGAATCTAACAATGCACAAACTCACAATTGCTTTTGTAGTTGCCTGAATACACAGTAAAGATCTGTGACAACTTAGCCACGAAGAATTCTAAGTTTAAGGACTGTTGTCAAGAAAAAACACCCATGGACCTTTTCATGTGCACGTACTTCATGCCTGCTGCCCCAACACCAGAGCTGCCGGCTGTCGAGCTACCCACAAGTCAAGACGTATGTGATAAAGGAAACACTCAAGCCATAGATCAGTAAGTAAACTGGAGTAGCTTTTTATCTTGACAGTATGGATATTCACTAGCATTAAATGACAAATTAAATGGAAGAAATGGTTTGATCCAATGAAGAACTAAAAATATACTATTGCATATACCCTAAGTTGCATAAGCTAGGAGTATATGGATATTCATCAGAGAAATATTTCACAAATACGTTGAATCAACAGGTCAAAAAATTATTAGAAAGCAGAATGGAGATTAACTTTAGACTGAAACTCTGTATTTGTCTAAGTACTATTTTTATAAATGCAGATAACAATGGAATAGGACAACAGAAGATTTTATAGAAATAGGTTTTCATAAAAAAGCCAATTAAGGCTTTTTCTTCATGCTTTATGTAAGATACATGGTACACGGTGTTATAGTTGCACAAAAGCTAGTTCCATATTATTTTGAGATATATTTATATAGAACATATTCATATGCATATAGACTACAGAGCTTTAATTCATTATGAACTAGTCACAATAGTTTCAAAGCAACTGCTAATAATTTGCATTTCAATGAGAAGATTAATCCAAAAGCTGTTGATTTGGAGTCTGTTCTACTTAAATCTTTTATTTTTAGTTAAAATGCAGAATCCAGGTGATCTGCCTTTATAATACAGATCAAATTTCAAACATGACATTTACACAAATCTACACATGTTAAAGAGTATTCTCTCCTTTCTCTCTCATGCCAGATATACATTTGAACTAAGTAGGAGAACTCATCTTCCAGAAGTATTCCTCAGTAAAATCCTGGAGCCAACCCTGAAAAGCCTTGCTGAATGCTGTGACTCTGAGGACACTACTGCCTGCCTTAATACACAGGTACTATATGCTCAACTTTCTTCGCCAACCTTGGTTTAGGTCAAGAGTTGGAAAACTGTAGCTCATGGGCCAAATCTGACCCAGTATCTGTGTTTGCATGGCCCAGGAGTCAAGAATGGGCTCCTATTTTTATTTTATTTTTTTAATTTTATGACACATGAGGGGCGCCTGGGTGGCTCAGTCAGTTAAGCATCTGACTTCGGCTCAGGTCATGATCTCATGGTTTATGGGTTTGAGCCCCACATTGGGCTCTGTGCTGAAAGCTAGCTCAGAGCCTGGAGCCTGTTTCGTATTCTGTGTCTCCTCTCTCTCTAACCCTCCCTGCTCACGTGCTCACTCTCGAAGAAAACATTAAAAAAAAATTTTATGACACATGAAAATACGAAACTCAAAAATTCAGGATTCATAAAGTTTTACTAGAACACAGACTTACTCCTTGTTTACATATTATTTATAGCTGCTTTTATACCCTATTGGCAGAGTTAAATAATTAAAACAAGACTATATATGGTTTACAATACCTAAAATATCTACTACCTGGCATTATGTAGATAATGTTTGCCAATATCTACTGTAGATAATAAATGCACATACTAACACATGACACTGAATTCTGATTAATGTCTCACTAAACCAGTGCTTCAAGACAAATGATTTTGTTATGTAATTGTGTTCTTACAGGGTCCTCAACTGAAGAAGGAATTATCTTCTTTCATTGACAAGGGACAAAAACTATGTGCAGATTATTCAGAAAACACTTTTACTGAGTATAAGAAAAAGTAAGAAACTTTCCTGGCTCTTTCCTCCACACTTATTAAAAATATTAGCATGGTATAGTGATTTTGAAAGTATAGTTGAAGACTTAAGACTTTAAACAGTAGAATCTGATATCTATCTAGGGAGAAATGGGGTTCTTTCTACAGGGGGAAGAATAGTCCTGTGCATCAGGTTAGAGATCAATTAGAACACAGCCATGAAAGTTTATTTATAAGACCTATAGGAACTTTATTCAAAAAACACCAAATTAGCTCACAGTCCATCAACATTTTTTCCCGAAAGCTATACGTAAATATAGCTACCAATAATTGAAGAACCGTAAAACTACTCAAAAAAGTTACCTAACTTCATGGCAGATGGTCTGACAAGGCAACCCAAGCTTTCAATCATAGTGCCACCCATGACCAGCATGTATTCTCTATAAAATGAAAATACAAATGTTACTCAATCATCAGTAATGTTGTACAGTACTCAAGAGTCTGGTTTCTCAAGTAAGAAAGGCTGTAATAGTGAAAAATTTTACTGGGTTCCTAAAGACCCATGGCATTCCCAATTTCATGAAGATTTCTTCCATCCACTTCAAATCATCTTGATCAACATAGGCCTGAAGCAAGGACAAATAGAACTCCACAAAAAGACCAAAGAATCCCCAAAAGTAAAACCCCAATGAAATCTACTTTAGCAAAGATCTAAAATGAAAAACTGTGAAAGCGTTAAGTTCAAAATATTTCCCAATTGTCAAAAAATAGTATAGGATAACATTCAACAGATAATCCAAGTTTTGTACTCCAGGGTTGCATGGGGCAATTGACTGATATTTTTAATGTACTGAGATTATAGAAATTATCAATGTAGTAGAATTGACATGTAGGATTATACAAAACAAAGACGGAGACTATGGAGTCTAGGTATTTGAAACAATGCACTAGGGTGTGTGTGCGCGCACGCGCGCGCACACACACACACACACACACACTTTCTCCATTCTCTGAGTTCTTCCTGGTCTGACTTGCCTCCCCTTCCAGATGGGACCAACTCATTTCAGTAATGCTTTCATGAGCAAACTAGTCCCCCTCACCTTCTTGTCCTTTCCCAGGATCTACCTTACCCCAACTAGATAAATTTGGGTTTCTACTACCTTCCATTGCCCACAACTGGACTGGCAAGCAGTTCCTGGAGAGTGTCAGAAAACCAGGCTGAATTTCCCATTATAAAAGAGTAGAGACATACCAAGATTATAGAGCATTCAAATTGGGAGAGAATCTAGAGAACTAAAGTCCTAGCACCATCTTTAAAGTGAGGTGGAGATGTAATGGATACTAGAGCTAAAAACAAGAGCCAGTTCCTGATCTTTGTGCTTTCCAACATCACCAGGTGAAAAATAGGCACACTGAGAGGGAAACTGTTTAAATGAGAGAAGAGAAAAAGTATTAAGGTGGCATAAAGTCCTGACAGGGAAATGCTCTTTAAGGAGGTTGAAATCTAGTACAGGAGAAAAGATAGAAAGTCAGGAAGAATAGGAAAGGAAGTCATCTATGTTGATATAATGGAGCAAATGAAAGGCTGGAGTTCAAATCTAGCAGCACTTTCTAAGTTTACTTTTAGGAACTTAGATGGAGATTTCACTTTCTGACCTCAAATTGAGTCTGTAAAAATCACTCCACAGATCTGAAATTTAAGAGCAACTATTTCCATCTTTTTACTGTAAAAGACCAGAAATGGGTTATCGTCGTGTATTAGAAATGTTTATAAAATACAACAGTGAAGCCTTACATAAATATGGTTTTTCAGACTAGCAGAACGATTAAGAGCAAAATTGCCTGAAGCCAGTGACCTGGAACTCCAAGGGCTGATTGACAAGCGCTCAGACTTTGCCTCCAAGTGCTGTTCCATAAACTCACCTCCTCTCTACTGTGATTTAGAGGTAAGAAAACTTAACCCCTTCCTTACCAAAGAGTATTTTAAGAACTTGTGTACTCAGATTTACTCATTCCTTTGTTACGGAAATGCCCTTATGTGGCAGACTTTTCCTGATACTTTCATTGTAAAGACAAAAAAAAAAAAAAGAAGTTTCCTGGTTATGCTAATGTAAAAGCAAAGTGAGGCAGTTAAACTTTGTGTTAACAAAACGTTTGTGAATATGAGGAACAAAGTATTAGTACAGTGTTTTTCAAACTGTAGGTTGTAACATTAACAGCTTTTTAATGTTTATTTTTGAGAGAAAAACAGCTGCATTAGGTTGCCTTATCCCACAAAATAAAGTTACTTTACCTAGAAGTGGTTATCAGCAGATTTTGCTCAGACTCTCATTCAATTATTAGGTTTTTTTTTTTTTTTTTACACTCTGTCAAAAAATATCAGTTCTATAACCCTTTCCTAGTCCCTGTTATTGGTTTATCCATTTATACACTTTCCTTTTTGACATCAAAGACAAACTGAACAATTGTACACAACATAGGCTTCCTTCAAGTCTCTTGCTTTTCATTTGACTTGCTTTTCAGTTATTTTCCATAACATATTGCCATTTAAAAACTTTGTATTTTCAGTTACGATGATGAAAAGGCAGGTTTGTAACTATTTTCTTGCTTTATAACGAGTAAATACAGAGCAGTGCTGCTGCTGGGCAACCACTCTTTCAGTAATTGCTACAGAAGAGGTAGATAAATGGTGTTGAGGCACTTGTGCACATTTGATTGTCTGAAGCACTCAGATTAGACCTTTGCTGTTTGTAGGAGCCTTTTAGATGGTCTTTCTACACTCATCTCACCTCCAGGTCATCAAGCTGCCTCTGCTTCCCGACTTCATGTTAGAACAGCATTTCTCTGATTCTCAATGTTTGGTGCTCTATAATATTTGGGGTATAACTTATTAAATTCCCTTGTCCTATATTTGTTGGACATTTTTTTCCATTAAAATGAATGCCTATCTACTACATTGACTCCAAAGTCATTTCTATCCAGGGATCCATCTCTATCTGACATTCTAATGTCCTCTGTCACAGCCACTAGAAGAATGGCAAAGCGGCTTCTGAACCAGACCAAATTAACATTTCATAGGTGGTAACCTATCCCTACCTCTCATCCTGATCTTGAAATGACCAGCAAATAGAGCCACCAGTGTCATTGTCTATTAGCTTCACCATGGTACTCTCAGAACTAGTTCACTTTATTTTGTAGGAGCCCATTAGCTGCAGAAACAGTTGTAAAATTAGACTTGAATTAATTTTTTTCCTCTCCACTGATCATTTAGTCAGGGCAGTAGTATGCATTCTTCTGAGAACTCATTACTGTGCTTCTCGAAGATGGGCATTTAGTTTCAGAAAATTTTCAGAAAGCCTCTGTTACGTGCTGGAGTTGGTCATTACAATCTTAACAAATACAACTGCAAGTGGCCAAGTGGGAGCGAGACAAGGAAGAGACCAACACTCTACGCCCTTTTCTTCCTCCTGTACTTCCGGGAGGACTGGCATATCCATTATAGCTTGTCCTAGCTTTAGAAGTAGATTTTATGATCCTCAACATCATAGCTAGCATTTAGTAAGGCATTACTAAATGTGAACCATAGGAGTCTTACATGCGTGTATTTCTAAAATGATCTAAAAACAATTCTAAGTGTAAGGTACTATTTTTAATTCCCCTTTTACAGATGGGTCTAAAGAAATATGCAAAGGTTACCCAATGTTAGGAAAATCATGTTTATTCCTTTACAGTCTATTACTCTGACTTCAGGTCATGGTCATAGACTTCAGCCCCAATTGAGCTAATAAGGATGAAGTCAAAGTATATACCAAAAGATTTAATTATTGACTGAAATCCAAAATCATTGCTAAAGTAGAAAAATAATTGTGCCAGGTCAACTTTGTCCATCTGAATTCCATCCATCCCACTATCTTGGGCTTTTCTTCCATTAGTTACACTTATTTTGCTTCAACAATTCTTTTTTTTTTTTTTTAAATTTTTTTAAATGTTTTATTTATTTCTAGGAGAGAAAGAGAGAGACAGCGTGAGCAGGGGAGGGTCAGAGAGAGAGGGAGTCACAGACTGAAACAGGCTCCAGGCTCTGAGCTGGCAGTCAGCACAGAGCCCGACGCGGGGCTCGAACCCACGAACCGCGAGATCATGACCTAAGGGAAAGTCGGACGCTTAACCGACCAAGCCACCCAGGCGCCCCTCAACAATTCCTTTTTACTGGCTCCCTCTAAAGTGACTCCTCTCCTGACCCTAAAGAAGACATTTTAGACACTACTCCCTTGTAATTTCTTTTTTCCTCCACTTACAGACAAGATTTTTGAAAGAACAGTATACATTCTCATTCCTCAAACCTGTTAATTCTTCAACCCTTCACAGTAGGGCTTCTGATGGTACCGTACCACTAACAACATTGCGCTGACCAGCTTCTTCTTGCTAAATCTAACCAACATTTTCCAGTCATTTTCTTACCAGCTTTCTCTGCAAAAACACTTCACACCCACAACTATTCCTTCCTTCCTGAAACAATTTCTTCAGCATCTGTATTATCATTTTCTACCTTTGGTCCTTTAGGAGTCTTGCCTTCTCGTGTTGTTTTATACTATTCTCTTCTAGCCATCTTTGGACTCCTTTAGGGTTTTCTTCCTTGCTTTTTTATAGTACATTTTCCTTAAGCATTCTCATCCAAGGACATGCCTTTAATCTCCAAATCCCTACCTTCAGCCAAGATCTCTTCCATCAGCACTGAACATTTTATCCAACCCTTTATGGGCCTACCATGTTGCAGAAGAAATTTAGATTCAACATACCTCAAATCTTCCCCTTAAAATCTCCTCTATTTCTAAAATTTATGAATATCAGCACAACTCACCCACTGTCTAAGATAACAAGTATTCCTGTATTTCACCTTTTCCCCATATTTGTCCAAATCCCAAATCCTACTGATTCTGATTCTAACACCTCAGTATCTCCGTCTCCCTTCCTACTTCTCCATACCTACCTTACTGGTACTAAAATTGAAGCAATCCTTTGCCTGGATTACAACCTCCCAATTTGTCTCCCATCTCTAATCCCTCCCCCTACCTTTCTTTTCTTACACCCAACCTCATCTCTATAGAGATCAAAGTAATCTTTGTAAGATACCAAATAGTTAATTCATTCCTCTAATTGCGCTCTCTTGCATCTAAGGTTTTGTTTTGTTTTTAAATAGAGTTTGGATCCTTGACTTCCCCTCCAGTCAGATCTACCATTACTTCTTGTTCTTCCTGCTTTGATTCTCCTGCACTACTTGCAATTTTTCAAGTACCTTAAGCTTGCTCACCTCAAGGATTTTGCACATAATGACTTATCCCCGATTGCCTAATCCTTCTACTCCAACCTGGCTAAATCTTTCATCAAGTCTCAGGATTCAGTTTAGACCTCACCTCCTCTGGGAATCCTTCCCGGACACTCAAGCTCTTCTGTTTTCCCTTTGTGTTCTGTGCACACCCAAGAATTAGCACTTCTTAACTATGGTCATTTTTTCCTTGTCTATTTTTCCTGGGACACTGTAAATTTTAAAAGCAGAGACAGTATAAAATCAAACTTGAATAATGGCCAATAAATAATATAAAACTACATTTTCACAAGAATCTTTTCCCCAAGCCAAGTTTCACATTTTTGTATACCTCTGCAATAGTCTACAAAATACTTTGACTTAGAAAACTATTTTTTTCCATTTCAGATTGATGTTGAAATGAAAGACACCCTATAGTCCTGATACATGTGTGTTGTCTTAGGTAAGTATAGTTTTTGAAGGCAGCAAAGAAGGTAGATTTGTAGGATGGATTTTAAAAACCAGAATTTGAATAGTCTTTATATTAGCTATTCAAACTCATTTTACAGAGGAAAATATTAAACATAGGAAAAAGTTAAAGAGCTTATACAAGTATACATAACCAACTTCTGACCTATTTAGGACTAGAATTCAGGTCTCCAGCTTGATAAGTATCCATTACAACCTCATATCTTAGGTAATGACAGCATAGAGATCATTTCGGGGATTTTGATGAATTAAAATTTTAAAGACTTAGTTTAAAGACGGAGTCCATCAAGTCTTTAAGAACACTCGGTTCTTAGGAGGAAAAAGGCATTTTTCAAATTAAGTGTTTGAAATACGATCACTCACTTATTTTAAATATTACATTTTTACCCATTAAAAAATACATGATGAAGAGGCTAAGAGCAGAAGATAGAAACCCCTATCTTAAAATGAAGGTGACCTCAACTCTGCAAATTAACAAAATTATTCTCTCCAGATTTAATTGTATTCACTTTAAAAGAGATTACTTCTGAGATTTAAAATGATGAAAACAATCATTTTGGTTTGCCTCAGACCTTACTTGGACTGAGGCTTTTCGCCATCTTAAGATTTTTATTTTGCTGATTTACTGACAACACTCCTCAGAAGAATGTGGAAGCAAAACCATTGACTAAAGAAATTAAATCCTTCTACCACATTCAGGCTTTCAATATAAACAATTTGCATCTGAAACAGTAAAAAAGAAAATTAACACTCTGAGAGGCAGTACAATGGGGGGGGTGGTCACAGAAATTTTGGGAATTACTTAATCTACATTAGAATCCCAACTCCAGCTCTCCAGCTCTGTGAGCAAGTTATTTATACCCCTTAAAGCTCGGTTACCTTCTTTGTAAAAAAGAAAAAAAAATTATTATTGTTCCTCTCAGCATTGTTGTAATGATGAAGGTGAGGTGGTCGATCTAAAATGCCTAGAAAAGAGCCGTTCTATTGGCAAAGTTGCTATAGCAGCTTCAATTACAGATGCTGTGACTCTAAACTAGAACAAGTTCCCCCCCCACATAGATCAGTCTTTTCAGATTTTAAATTCCTCTAGAATCAATCCATCTTCTTTTGATTTTTCTCTTACTAGAACACATCAGGTCTCCAATGACAGAAGTGACACATATTGTCTAGTATGAAGCAGTTCCTAGAACTGTTAAACCAAGTCGGGCTAGCGCCGCAGGTCTTCTTGGTGAAAGCCTACATCTCATCAGATTTGTCTTGTGGAAGCAGAAGCCCTGGTCTCAAGGTGTTCTCATCCCCAAGTACACCTATGATTCAGGTCTTCCAGCCAACAGTGTGAGGTTATTTCATTCTTAAATAAATCATTATAAACCTGAGCAGTCATCTTGACAGTGATCCCCTTGATCACTTTCGTTCTTCAAGCCCCCGAATTGATGGATTGTGGCCACATTTGTAGGCCTCCCTAGAGAGGGAATTATGGTCTCCCAATAAATCCCATAGAAGTAGTTCTCTTTTTCCTTCAGCTTTGGAAATAGTGTTCCCAGAGCTGCCAACAGATAAAGGATTTGGTCAACATTGCAGATTCAAGCTGAATAGAAATCACTACCAGAATCACACTCAGCCAGGTGCTTATACCATGAGAGAAATCTAATGACGCAGCATAGCCAGGTGCTTACACTTTGAAAGAAACAAGTGAGGAAAGCACAGGTGTCTGTCTCACCCTCAAAGAAAGAGCCACATACAGGACAATGGAAGGTGGAATTTCTTGCACTAAGCAAATACAACAAGGTGTAACTCTGCTGTAGTGTGTTGGGGCAAAAATCAAAATGGAGACACATTTGACTCATTACGACGTAGAAGGGGATTGGATGAGAATTTACACTGTTATACTGNTAACTCTGCTGTAGTGTGTTGGGGCAAAAATCAAAATGGAGACACATTTGACTCATTAACGAAGCAGAAGGGGATTGGATGAGAATTTACACTAAGTGTTTTACTAAAATAAACTATCATCTCAATCCCATGACTAGGAAGCCTCATGGTTGCCATGTTTTTTTTGTTATGGCAGGGGACATTCCCAGAGCATAAACTTACACACATCATTAGTTCAAAAAAGAAGAGCTATGATGTATCTTGGCATAGCAACAGTGATGGCCTTATGTACAGGTTTTGGGAATTCCTTGCAGTTTTATTCCGGACCCATCGGTGGGTCACAGTATATATATATATATGGGTCATGCTAGACAGTTTCCTCTTTAAACATAAAAATAACCCGACCTTATAAACATCTGCTAAGCAGTATTATGATCGTTGCCCATTAGCTGTTTGTCTAACATTTATTTTCATTGTTCTCGTAGATCTCATGCTGGAACCACCCTGGGAACAACATGTGATGGCCTAACCTAAGCAAAACCAGAACTCCTGGGGAGACCAGTGAATACTTCCTGCTTTTTATTCACTACAATATCTTTATACAATGAGAAGTATGATAATTTGCTATAAAAATAAATATATTGCAGATTATAAAAGTCACCAAGGATAATGTCACAATGTTGATCTTCAGTGCTGTCCCTGTGATTTTCACAGAGTTGCTGAGATAGGCAGCCCAACCTCATAAGCACCTGCTTTTTTTCTCTGCTGTTTCTAGAAGATGCACAACATTAAGTATCTACTTTCAATTCCCAGTACACTAAGCTCCATTCCTCGATTGCTCCTGAGGCTTAATAGGTACCATTAAGGAAAAGTTAACCAGACTTCTATCATAAATAGCCTGGGATAACTCACTTCCTTAAGAACCACCACCACCACCTTCTTTAGAAAACCTTCTTTCTCCCAGATGCAGGTTGTATGGCATTAAGTAACTAACCTCTATCTTACTAAAAGAAAATCTCTGCAGCCTGAAAAGTTCTTTTTTTTTTTAAGGATGACTCCTCAGGACAATTTATTGGGTCAAAATTCTAAAAACCTGATTTCATCTTAATCCAATTTACCATGTGTACACTGTATAGGATATTATTTCTATGGGTTTTCTTTGCTCAGGGAAAGTGAAGGTGTTCTAACCGAACATATTTAGTTTTGAAAAAAGATCATACCTTTAGAATAAATACCTCTCGGAAACCAATACAGCCAAGGAAAACTTCTATATTTACAATTAATTACCTGAAGGAATTTACAGTTACCTCATGGTAGATGTAGAGTTCTGTGGTAGAGATGTAGATTTTTTATAGCAAATGTTACTGGAGTCACATTAACCAAAATCATCGCTGGTCGCTCCTCAAGATTCTAAGTCCCAGCAGGGAGAACTTCATTAACTAAGCCAAGGTCAAATGCTCAACACTTTAGCTGACAGTAACTGGAGAGTAGAATGCCTGTCCCTTTGCAGCATCAGTAGAAGGTGGAGTCCTACCTTCCACAAAGATTCCCAAATGGGAAATTAACTTCAAATGGGAAGTTCTTTAGTTACCATGAGGGGGGCCGGGGGAAGGCAACAAACTATATGCTACATATTTAGGCAGGATTTTAGATTTCTTAAAGTTCTTTATCATTTCTGAAAGTATCTTGCTGAAGTTTCAAAACCAACTCTGAGATGTAAACATCACTGATAAAAAGCAGAGAATGAAATTCCAAAAAGGCGAATGAATGGCCCAAGGCCACAATAAAGAAGAAAAGACTTCATTCATTTTCAAGTCCAGTAGGCCATGTAAGATTAATGGGCATACTTGAAGAACATGTTCCCTAAGTAAATGAACTCTGGAAACAATATACTTTAGCTCCCTTGAAGAGTCACAATTTAGTATGTACAATTCAGTATTCCCTAAATTTAACCACAGATGCCTTTTTCTTTGGATATCACCCAGAATTATTTCTCTGTAAATTTAATCTGGGAAAATTCTGCTCCGTTCTTATTTGAGAAATTACATTAATAAATGTTCATTAACCACTACAAACAAGCCCATTTTGGTCAAGCATTTTTATACCTGACCAAGTAGCACTGGGTGTTTTTGCCATTAAGGATTCAATAAGTATTACATGATGGCTTGAAGTAGTTTTCATGGCTACCCAGGATATATTTTCCAGCAAACTCTGAACACCTTTCATCATTTTTTTATATTAAGAATCTGACCTAAATATACCATCACTCTAGGAGCTTTAATTTTAGACTTTATATGCATAATTATGCCTGTATTTGTTCCACTTTATGGGAAGCAGAGATCTTTTGAGAAGATACTGCCAAAATTTGCACTTACTTCCTAAGTGCTTCTCAATAAAGACATGCTTTTGAATTTCCACCTACTGTCAACCATAACTGAATTTACGTGTGTCTATTATATATAAATAACCCTGATTTTTAATGCATTACCTATCACCTTCTAGAAACCAGATACTCACCATGATAGAAACAAACAATACTCTGTGTTTTGAAAAATGGCACTTGCACACTATATCGATAAGGGCTCTCCAAGGAACTAGAAATAAGAGGAGATAGAGAAATGGAGAGATTTTACAGAATTGGCTTACACAGTCATGGAGCCAGCGAGCCTGAAGTCCACAGGGCAGGCCAAGAGTTTGCAAACTCATCCAGGGTTTCTGTGCTGCCGCTTTGAGGTAAACTTCTGTTCTGAAAAGGCTTAGTTTTTCCCTTTAAGGCCTCTGACTGATTGGATGAAGCCTTTGCGTATCATCAAGAGTAATCGCTTCATGTCAGCTGGTGGTAATTATCAATCACATCTGCAAAAGACCTTTACAGCAACGTCTAGACTAACATTTGACTAAATAAATGGCCACCGTAGCCTAGCCAAATTGACACAAAAAGTGTAGCCATCACACAAAACTTCTGTTATTTGCATTGTCCTTTACCAGGCTCACTCTCTTTCAAATTGTAGTACTAACCCCCAGTGCTTTTCTAGATGCCTAAGTCATTTCACAGGTGATTCTTAAACCATCACCTTAATTGGTCTACAGAGACTTAGTATGTCACTACCTTTCCTGGAAATGCTTCAAAAATAAAGCTCCTTTTAATGGAGATTTTAATTTAATAACATAGGAAAGGGATTATATCTATGATAGCATTTAATTCAACAGCAATAAACATGAAAGACACACGAATTTAGTCAACTTGACAGTTTACCCAATTTCCAAATAGCTAAAAATAAACTAGAAGGCTTAGAAGCTTGTGTTTTTATGACTCTGGTCTTCCCACCACCAAAGACTCACCTTCACCCAAATGAGAGGCCAGCAATTCCCAGAGATGCAGATTTAATTGGTCTTTTTTAAATTTTCTTTTTGAATTTTTATTTAAATTCTAGTTAGTTAACATGCAGTATAATATTGGTTTCAGGAGTAGAATTCAGTCATTCCTAAGAAAGACAAATATCATCTGATTTCACTCATGTGGAATTTAAGAAACAAAACAGATGAACAGAAAGGGGGTTCACAGGGACAGGGGTGGGGGACAGAGTGAAGAAAATAAACCATAGGACTCTTAAAGATAAAGAACAAACAGGGTTGACAGAGGGAGGTGGTGGGGGATGGGCTAGATGGGTAATCAGTCTTGAGTGGAACCTGTGGTGCAAAAGCCTGCAGCTCACTGCTTTAGGAGCTTGACACCCTCACCCAAATTAGCAAAAGGGAAACATCTGAAATCAACCAGTTAAGAACCTTTTGGCTAAGAGTAAATTTATCTTAAAAAATTTTTTTTATAGTTCATTTATTTTTGAGAAAAAGACAAGAGCACGGGCGGGGGAGGGGCAGAGAGAGAGGGAGACACAGAATCTGAAACAGGCTCCAGGCTCGAAGCTGTCAGCACAGAACTCGATGTGGGGCTCAAACCCACCAACTGTGAGATCATGACCCTGAGCCATAGTCAGACACTTAACCAACTGAGCCACCCAGTCACCTTTGATTTTTTTTTTTTTTTGAGAGCGACAGCGTGCACAGGGTAGGGGCAGAGGCAGAGAGAGAGAGAGAGAGAGAGAGAGAGAGAGAATGCCAAGCAGGCTCAGCACCGTGACCATGGAGCCTGACTCCAGGCTCAAACTCACTAACCATGAGATCATGACCTAGGCCAAAATCAAGAGTCACATACTTAACCAACTGAGCCACTGAGACACCCGGAGCAAGGATAAATTTCTAACACCATTTTCTCTCAGTCTGCCATTATGTTAGGAAAATGTTGTCAGTTATACAATGTGGGGTGCCGTGGTGGCTCTGTTAAGTGTCCGACTTCAGCTCAGGTCACGATCTCACGGTTCATGGGTTCAGACCCCAAGTTGGACTCTGTGCTGATAGTGTGGAGCCTGGATCCTGCTTCAGATTCTATGTCTGCCTCTCTCTTTGCCCCTCCCCCACTCACGATCTCTCTTTCTCTCTCTCTTTCTCAAAAATAAACATTAAATTTTAAAAAATTATGCAATGAAATTTTTGTCTCTAATTAAAGAAACGTTGTGATAGGGGAGGACTTTTGGTGTGGGCTTAGGTCATAATATCACAGTTCGTAAATCTGAGCCCTGCATGGAGCTCTGTGATGACAGTGCAGAGCCTGCTTGGGATTCTCTATCCCCTGTCTTCCTGCCCCTCTCTGGTTTGTGCTTTCACATGCTCTCTCTCTCTCTCTCTCAGTAAATAAATAAACTTAAAAACTAAATAAAGACAGAAACCTAGGCATAGATAATCAAGTCAAAAGATGGCCCTTCCCAGAGGCTATTCCATCCTTGTCCTTTTCTTCCAGGGTCTGAGCTTTTCTTTACCCTATTGAGCCAAGAAAAGTACCTAATTATTCCTTGTACTGCACCCACCACCACAAATCTCCCTGGTTTATAACCATTGCTTTTCAGCAAATTCTAGCTTGCAGTTAACAATAGTACCTACTTACCCATCCTCAGATGAGGGGTTTGGAAGTCCTGTATTGCTTCTACCCAGGTAAGAAAGTTTCCCACAACGAATTAGGTGTCTCTTCTCATGCTTCAATATCAGAAACATGGATCTTTGCCATTTGGTTGTATGCTGCACCATGAAAAGCCTCGGCAGGGCTTGGCTGTTTCAAATAAAAATCTTTGCCTCCACCTTGTGGTTGAGAGGCTTAAATACAGATGGCCATGCAGAAATCAATTCTGAAATCGGATTTTCATAAAATTGACAGTACTAATCACCCGCAATATGCTTGCTTTGCACTACAACTGTATTTAGAACAACATGAATGAATACATGTTTACACACTGTATTGTTGTCTATAACTGATCTCTGTGCTGTGGAGCCAAAATATAACTCGAAGACCGAGTTTGGGATAAAGATGAGCAAGACGTTTATTGCTTTCCCAGGCAAAGGAGACTGAAGCAGGCTAAGGCCTTCAGAGACTGCAGGGCCGCTCAGAGGAAGAGGCTTGGCGAGGGGTTGGGGTGCAGGGAAACACAGAACCTAGCCGGTTTCTACAGGATTGTGTATGTGCTGCCAGCCTCCTCAGTGGTTTGCTGGCTGGTGTGTGGTTCCTGAAACAAAAGGCCAAGAGAGAAGGAGAGGTTTGGGGGAGAGAGGAAAGAGGGGACTTTAAAATCGAGTTTCTCTGAAGAATAGCGCAGCCATTTTGATTTTTGTTCAACTTTATGCTTTTAAGCGGTTTTGGTATTACTTTTTCAAAAACTTTCCTCTATGATCTCATCTAATCTTCATCACATTTACATGAGGTCCTAACACATCTAATTTACAGGTAAAATGGGTTTGGTGAGGTGAACACAAGCTAACAGCGAAAACTGATCCAACAATACTGAGCATGTACCAAGCACTTCCCGTAAGTCAGGTACGTCATGTGCTACTTGGTAAGTGTGCCACTTCTCTATGGCTCAGCCAAACGCCACCCTGACAGAGCAGCTTAAAACAATAGCAATCATTAAATGTTTGCTCGCACCTATCAGAGTTGACTGGGCTCAGGGTCTCTCATGCAGTTGCAGTCAGGCAGCTGTGGGACCAACCTGAAGGCAGTTACAGTCACATAAGCTGGACTGGGATGGAAGGAACCAGAGGGCGAGCTCCAGGCAGTCTGTTCAGGTGGTCTTCCCAGGCAGCCTCAGGGCAGCCAGACCTTGCTTAGGTGGCTGCAGATTCCTGAGTTTCCTTAGACATAATGGTGGAAGCTGTCCTTACTTTCCTTTTATTTATTTTATTTATTTTTTTAGTTTTGAGAGAGAGAGAGCTGGGGAGGGGCAGAGAGAGAGAGAGGGAGACACAGAATCTGAAGCAGGCTCCAGGCTCTGAGCTGTCAGCACAGACCCCGATGTAGGGCTTAAACTCAGAGACCATTAGATCACGACCTGAACTAAAGTTCTAAGCCACCCAGGGGCCCCTGGAAGCTGTCTTTTCTAACCAACCCTTCGATGTCAGGCAATGTCCTTCCCATTGCATTTTTTTTTTTTACTTATTTCTTAATTTATATTCATAACATACAGTGTAGTCTTGGCTTCAGGAGTAGAACTCAGTGATTCATCTCTTACCTATGAGTCCCAGTGCTCCGCCTAAAAAGTGCCCTTCTTAATGCCTGTCACCCATCTGGCCCATCCCCCCACCCAACACCCCTACATCAACCCTCAGTTTGTTCTCTGTATTTCAGAGTCTCTTATGGTGTGCCTCCCTCTCTCTTTTTATCTTATTTTTCTTTCCCTTCCCCTGCGTACATCTGTTGAGTTTCTCTTTCCATTGCATTCTATTTAACAGACAGTGCAAAGACCTGAACAGCTTTAAGATGAGGTGAGATAGACTGCATTTGTTGTTGAGGGGAGTATCAAATGATTTGCAAACGTTTGAAAACCACCCTCCAGATAAAATTTGTAGATCAACCTATTTGTCATTGGCAATAGTTATGCAGAACATGACAAAGCACTCCTAAGGCTGGAGAAATCATGCAAATAGGAGTCTAAGCCAAATACAGATTTGCTGCACAGAAAGAAAATCACCAATTTTAAAAAAATTACTTTCTAGATTGGTAAATCTGAGAAGTAGTGCATAGAATAAATTTAATATTATAAAATTAATCAGATGAAAATAAGAAACTAATGTAAACTCAGAATAAGGCCAAAACTGCTATAAACTTACCATCGAAAAAAGTGAATTGCACTCTACAGTGAGTTTTCCTCATCCAGGTTATCATATTTGGCTCATTGTCATTCATATGTTCCCAATTATGATGTCTAATATACTCAAGCTAACAAATGCACTCAGCTGTTACTCTGATTTCTAATAGAATGTCTCTATGTAAAAAGCAGAGAATTATATAATGACACATCATCAGGTATTAACTCAAAAGACTGCAACGATGAAATCCATGATTAATGTTGATTCAAATAAAATCAATACTCCCATCAATTGGCAATTATATATAATTGATTATATAACTTTTAATTAGCACAACTGTATTTCAAAATGGCTGTTCTAAGTATTTCCATGGTTATATAATGCAAACATTGAGTAAAACTTTCTGACATGTTAAAAATTTTAGAACCACATCATTATTACCATAAATTTAGGCTAGATCATCGTTTGTGAAAATAGACCTCCCAGGTCTTTCTTTTATTTCTCAGCTGTTCCTAAAAATCAACCATGAAGGCAGGATGTGCTGTGGTTTAATATGTAACTAAAAACAAGAGGCAATTTGCTCAGGAGCACATGTGAGACTGGGCACTGCCTCCACTCCTCTGCTTACGTTTATGAGCCTTATATAGAAAACATGAAAGGACTGGACTTCTACCCAGAAACTCAGGTTATCAGACCACACCAGCTGCACGACTTAGACCCCCTCCCAACCCTTGTGCTCCAAGCGCAATGAGGCCATCACTATTTATCATTCATCTACTTCATGAAGATTTGAGACACAAGAAGGACCAGAAATAACCAGTCATTTAAATGCCACTGTCTCTCTGACTTGCGTACCTATGAGATTTGCACCTTTTCTGCTACTTTACACAAAATACAGTACTATTGACCCATCCCCTCCTCAAGCAGAGATTGATTCATGACTCTGCCAGTCCAGAACACAATCTTTACAAAATAGGAACAAAGGTTGCATCTTATCCTCTTCACCCTCCCCTCCTTAATAAAAGACTCTTTTATCCCATTAAATAAAATGCTAAGAATATCAATGATGTGGACTTTTCAGGATTGAGCCCTTTTTTCTATGCACAGATAATTAAGAAAACACATTATTTGATTTTAATCTTAACAATAACACAATTTAAAAACAGCTATATGGTTTATACTTAGTGAAGTCTCATTAAAAGAAGGCTTTCTGGGATGCCTGGGTGGCTCAGCTAAGTGCCTGACTTCGGCTCAGGTCATGAGCTCACAGTTTGTGAGTTCAAGCCCCCCATGGGGCTCTGTGCTGACAGTTCAGAGCCGGGAGCCTTCTTGGGATGCTGCGTCTCCCTCTCTCTCTGTCCCTCCCCTGCTCATGCTCTGCCTCTCTCTCTCTCTCTCTCTCAAAAATAATAAATAAAACATTTAAAAAAATTTAGTAAAATAAAAAAAAATAAGAGGGGTTGCTTTCCCTAGTCACCATCCACACTTCCCAGCCTCTGTTTTAAGTCACTCCATGCTCTTTCAGGAGCCAGGCTAAAAGCAAACTTGTGATTCATATCTACATTTTGCAGGTAGAACAAAAAGAAAAGGGATTTGGGAGGAGATGTCTCTCTTCTCAACATCCTTAGTTCATTTTACCCCCAAAACAGAAAGGTCTCCCCTATGTGAGGTGAGACAACAACTATACCTCTTCAGAACTCAAATGGAATGGATGATACTTTGTCAAAACCTCAGCCTAAAAGAAGCAACAGTGTTTCCCTTAGACTTTGGCACACAGAGCTCCACTTCTGGGTACCACCCTTTAGGGTACCTTGTTCTTGCCTTTGCCCAGCCAGGACCCTCCCCGGGGCCCAGGCATCCATGGAACTAAAGAAACATGCCCACCCTAGAGAATCTACTCTTCTTCCTTCCGGACCTCAATCTAGAATGCCCGAACTGCATTCCAGGCAGCAGCAGCACAGGCCTCCTCACTAGGAAGAGCACAGTATGGTGGCGCAAGGGGCAGTTGTTTGTAGAGGATTCAGACAGGAGATACATATGTGGACCAAGGTCTGCATATGGGTATGTGTGAGACCATCACAGAGATGGACAGAGACAGGCCACTGGGTAGACGCTGGCTTTCTGCATTTTGCCGTGTTCGGTCACAGAATTCAGAGGAATCTAAGGATTTTAAGCTTAAACCTGGATTTTCAGGTTGTTATAAAAATATGTTTGCCAAACAGGGAGGATACAACATATCTTATTTATTTAGCAGTTTGTCAGATTGATTTCAAATATTTAGACATATGCTGTGTGGCCCCCATTTGTGCCCCTCCACCCGGGCCTGCCATGTCAGGTCTGTATTTTACAGGTACCAAAATGGATCAAATAAGAGACTNGAGAAGCAATACAGGGCCTTATTCATGCCTCTTTAACAACAAATTGCACCAGGTGTATCAGGACGGTGACTTAAAGCGAGCTGCTGACACTCTTTCCTCCAAACCTGAACAACTATAAATGTGAGAGGAACCGAAAATGATTTGAAGAACTAACAGCCAGATAACAATTATGAGAACCTTTGGAGATTCTGAAGGCTGAGAACTCCCTAACGGCTTTCCTGAATTTGGGAACATAGTAGAGGAAGGAGGTTGAATTGTAGTGGATTCAACCTTGGGCAAAGTAAGCAGAAGAAAGCTTCTAAAGCTTCTGAATGCTCATGCATTCAGAAAAGTTGAAAAGTCTCATAAAATCATTAAAGGCGACTGGGGGCACCTCGCTGGCTCAGTCGGTTAAGCGGTTAAGCGTCCGACTTCAACTCATATCATGATCTCACAGTTTGTGGGTTCGAGCCCCGCGTCGGGCTCTGTGCTGACAGCTAGCTCAGAGCCTGGAGCCTGCTTCGGATTCTGTATCTCCCTCTCTCTCTAACCCTCCCTGGGTCATGCTGCCTCTCTCTCTCTCTCTCTCTCTCTCACTCTCTCTCTCTCTCACACACAAATAAATAAAACATTTAAAAAAATAATAAAGGTGGGCTGACTGAGTGAAAAGACAGTCCATGCTCTTGAAGTGGATGATTAGCTTTCATAAAATTATAAAGTCTTTTCAAATTTATCTATAAATTAAACGCAATCCCCCATTAAAATTCCAGGTGAACTTTTTAAAAAAGTCATTCAAAATCCTTATTGGAAAATATATATAGAAAATTTAAAACATCTATAGCAAAGAAGCCTGAAAAAGAAGAGTAATGTCTGGGAATGTATATAAGCAGATAACAAGACATAATACAAAGCCATGCAAATAATAAACAATATAATAACATACAAATAGTTAAGCAGAATAGACAGAAATCCAGGCATATATGGGAACGTGAAACTATAGTAACAGCATCATAAATCAATGTGAAAACATTGGATTATTTTTTAGATGGTGTCGAATTTTTCTTTAATGTGTAGAAAAATTAAATTTGATGCTATCAAACAGCATATGTAAAGATCCAAATGGACTAAAGGCTTTAAGATAAAAGTTTAACACTCTGAAGTTGATAGAGAAAAATGTAAGCAACCATATTCATAACAGGAATAGCCAACTTTAAAAAAATTCAAAACCGACAAATCATAGGCAAAATAGTGATGGATTTTATTACATCAGGGTTAAGGAATTCTGTTCAAAAAAGTATACCCTGGGTAAACTTCACAGACATGCAGACAAAATCCACAAATGAAAAAATAAGAACATGTCAATCAAATGACTAGGAGAACCACAGAGAATTTTTAGGGCAGTAAAGCTATTCTGTATGAATCTGTAATGGTGGATAAATGACATTATGCATTTGTCAAAACTCACAGAACTGTACAACCCAAATGGTGAACCTTAATGTACGCAACTTTATTTTTTTAATGTTTATTTATTTTTGAGACAGAGAGAGACAGATTGCAAGTCGGGGAGGAGCAGAGAGAGAGGGAGACACAGAATCTGAAACAGGCTTCAGGCTCTGAGCTGTCAGCACAGAACTTGATATGGGGCTCAAACCTACAAACTGCAAGATCATGACCTGAGCCAAAGTCAGACGCTTAAGCAACCGAGCGTCACCCAGGGACCCTTAATGCATGCAACTTTATAAACATCATTTATGACGTCAAGGATCACAGGAAAGAATCCAGACTGTGACAAGAGAAGAAACGACTTCACCAAAAGGGTTCGGAGAAAAGATGTCAGCCTACATAATTTTAGAAACAAAGTCTGGGGGCATCTGGGTGGCTCAGTTAGTTAAGCATCAGGCTTCAGCTCAGGTCATGATCTCACAATTTGTGAGTTCGAGCCCCATGTTGGGCTCTGTGCTGACAGCTCAGAGCCGGGAGCCTGCTTTTAATTCTATGTCTCCCTTGTTCTCTGCCCCTCCCCTGCTTGTGCTCTGTCTCTTGGTCTCTCTGTCTCTCAAAAAGAAATAAACATTAAAAAAATTTTTTTAATTTAGAAATGAAGTATGTAGAACTAAGGGAAAAAGGAATTGCATATAAGCCCTGTGCTCCAGTTGATAAAGTTATTTCCCATGAGGATACATGTTAACAATTCTGATCCTGTTATACATGTATACTAGAATTGAATAATTAAGTAAGTGGATGGAAGATAGTAGGAGCCAGGCTTCTCACTGGTGGGATGGACATTCACAAATAAAAGGGAAGGAGGCTAAATTGATCCATGTGGTAATAATGGAGTAGAGTTGGAAACATCAATAAGAACTCATGTTTAACTTAAGATAGGCACAGACTGTTACACATAGAAATATTTATGAATGTGTGTGTATATACAGGGTTTAGTATATACATATGTATGTGCTTGCTCTGTCAGCTGAGAAGCCAGAACCCAGAAGCAATGAACATACCTAGCACTCTGATCTTAGTTTCTAATACCATTCTCCCAATAAAAGAGCTAGGGACCCTTGAAGAAATGGTTATCCTATAACCAAGGGAGAAAGTATTCAAAGTGAGAAAATATTCAAAGTGGTACTACAATATTATAGTATCAGAAAGAATGGAAGTGCTAAAGAAAGGGGGGGAGGGGAGGGACGATGAAAATTGGATAAGTTAAAGGGACACAGGAGCCAATGTAAGGAATTCTCAGTGGTCAAAGCTAGAACAACATAGATATAGTAGTATTGGATTATAGCCATGAGTTAGTTCATAAGCTAGTCCATACCAATATAAATAAATGTACAAATTAATAAATGAGAGAGGAGAGACAAAACTTCCTTGCAAAAGCATTACAATGAATTATGTAATATTTTCCCCCTAAAAGAGGGGGAGCATAACTCCCTGCTTCTTCCATATGGACTTTGCATAGTGACTTTTTTCCAAAGAGTATATTATGTAAAAATCCATAAACTCAGTAAGCCAAGTAGTAGGCCAAAACTTAGCAACTTCCAAGTGCTGTTGAAGAGTAGTTTACATTCTCATTTACTCTTGTCATACCAACCAATTCTGACAACTGTTGAGAAAGAAAAGGCATAATGGCTTTCCCAGTTGAAGTCCTGCTGTAGTATCCTAGCCCCCACGTAGTACAGAGTGGAGCCAGATTCAACACATTCAGAGAAAACTATGATCTTTTCAAGACATTGAAGAACTATTCTCCAAGGAACAGAATTAGTTCTAAGTGGTTAAAATGGAGATTGCTTCAAGAGAAATGTTATCTGATTAATGGTTCCACTGAGTTAAGCTGAGACTTTAATCTCTTCAAGATCTCTAACTGGAGCCATTAATAACAATTATTTTAATAGCTGAAAATTAGTGTTTACTATGTGCCAAGCATTGTTCAAAACACTTTAACTGTGCTATCTCATTCCAACACACACACAAAAGCTCTATGGAAAAGCTACAGTAATTATGCCAATTTTATAAAGCAGAAAATTGACACATAGGAGATTAAGTGACTGGCTAAGTGGTACATTAGTAAATGGTGGTGGAGCTGGGATTCAAAGTGGGGCAGTCTGACCTCAGAGCCCGTGTACTCAACTTGTACACCTCACTGTCTCTGTCCACTGGGCATAATGGTTAAGAAAAAATCAGCTTCTCTAAATTATGCCCAAAGTTATGATAAAAAAAATATTTCACGTTTAGCCAGAAAGGCATTTTCTACCTATATATTCTTAAACATTTTTTAATGTTTATTTATCTTTGAGAGAGAGAGAAGGAGAAACAGACAGACAGACAGATTGCAAGCAGGGGAGGGGCAGACAGAGAGGGAGACACAGAATCTGAAGCAGGCTCCAGGCTCTGAGCTGTCAGCACAGAGCCCAATGTGGCGCTCGAACCCACGAACCACAAGATCAGACCCTGAGCTGAAGTCAGATGCTTAACTGACTGAGCTACTCAGTCTGTTCTACCCATATATTCTAATAGCCAGTTACATTTCATATATTTTTGTCTGGGTCCAAAGATTTTCGTTTCCTTCTACCCTCTCTCCTTTCTTTCTTTTCTTTCTAGTGCTGTTATAACACTGCTAAAGATCTAGTGGAGGGGCTCCTGGGTGGCTCAGTTGGTTAAGCGTCCAACTTCAGCTCAGGTCATGATCTCACGGTCCATGGGTTCGAGCCCCGCCATGGGGCTCTGTTCTGACAGCCAGCTCAGAGCCTGGAGCCTGCTTCTGATTCTGTATCTCCCTCTCTCTCTCTGACCCTTCCCTGCTCATGCTGTCTCACTCTCAGAAATAAATAAAAAAACATTAAAAAAATTTTTTTAAAAAGATATGGTGGAATTTGTTAAATGTGTCCACCATTTTGTAAAATTGAAGATGATAACAAATAAGAAACTTGATGATGGTTTCCGCCTATTGGAGAATTATATCTAGAACATATAGTAAAGAGGTTAAAATCGAGAAAACCTCTAAAATCTCCTGTGTGGCCTAGATCATCCAAAAAATGACAAGAATTGCTTTTTCCAGATAGAAGGCTATTTTTCTCTGTCGCAGTTCCCGTACTGTTTTTCAAAAATAATACCACCAATAAATAGTTCTTTCTTCCCCAGATACTCAATACACTGTTTTAGGTAAAAGAATCAAAGAAACAAATGAGCAAACATGACAAAGAAAGAAGGATCCACCGTTTTCAGTCACTGTCCATTTCATGCATGGATTCAACAAACCAGTTCTTAAAGAATATTTTTAAAGTTTATTGTGGTAGATCTTATATGGTACCCAATATGCAAAATAAATTTATCAGAAGTAGAAATAAAAATCTGTTTTTGAAATAAGCATCTTTGAAATTTGCTATAAAACGCTTCCACAGCTATGCCTATAATGGCATAAAGTATATTTTATTAGTGTATACTGTATATTCTATTATATATACTCTATTAACCTTTTTTAAATCTCATTAACTTTTTAGAAAATATTGACCAGCAGTCTATTGTCATCCAGTGTATTTCTAGGCTATGATAGGTAATCAAGTGCCCAAGAAATGGAAATTTATTCTAGTGTTAGTGTAAAAAAAAAAAAAAAGATTATAGATATAGATCAAGGTAGAGACATAGCCATATATATAGATATGGACACGTAGACGTATGTCCATATTACATACACCAGTTTTCCCTTCCATTAATATAGCTAAGAACTGATTGCCAAAAGAGAAAGTTGAGTGATCTTGCATGTGCCGAAAGCCTCACAGCCCTTCAGGCAAATACACTGATTTTTGATTCTGTGAATTGAAATGAACTTTTTTCCCCCATCAGTGGTGTACCAGAGGAAAAGAGCACTGAACTGAATGAAAGTGAAGAGACCAGAATTTTATCTCAGTCTTCCCATCACAACTGTGAGACCTTGGAAGTTTCATTCAATCCTTCCATACTCTCATCTGCAGAAATATTGCCAGTACATGAGATAACCTCTACAATTGCTTCTTTACCTTGTATCTTGGACAACAGTGTATACTATGAGTGCTTGATGCTGCTCCATGCTCCATATCTGAAACTGTGAAAATATTGCTCAGTTGACCCACTAGATGGTAGCAGAATCCTGGTTACTGTAATACTGAAGGGAGCCAAGTCCACTTTCACATCATTCTGAATCCCACTATCAGAAAGTTAACGGAAGGACTCTGGTTGTTGAAAGATTTGAATTTTGCTGTCAGCTCTGTTATTTATTAATTGTATGATCTTGAGCAAATGAGCCCATTAAGGTTTCTGATTACCTGCCACAAAATCAAAGGGCACCTTCCAGATCTAACGGTATAATTGAATTTTGTTTCCATCGCAAGAACATGATACCTTTAAATAGTAATGTCTTCTTATCCTGCCTTAAACCATTAAAACCGTCTGCATTTGGCACAAAGAAAAACCTCATTTTCTTTATGTAAGTCCTTTGGCAATTAACAATACTTTTGTTTCCTTGTCTGTAAAGTGGGAAAAATGATAGTGTCTTTAAGGAGTATTTTAATGAGTAAATAGATATGAAAGTTTAAAGCAGTTAATAAATGTTAGTCATAATATTTTTTTATTATTATGGTTTTATTCCATGGCATCTGGATTCTCACAGACCATTATACCTACTACCCCTTTCTCCTGTTATTTGAGGGTATACACCTGTGATTTTGGAATGACTCGCACTCACAGGTTCTGCTGTGCAGAACGGCATAAGGGTCCAAAAATGCCTTACAGAATCCTCTCTAGTGTAAGTTGCTACAAAAAGTTCCAGGCCTTGGATCTTTAAGTCCTAAAGGAGTCTAGGTGTTCTACCTCAGTCAATCCTCACTAAAACTCCTTCAAAGAGTCCTCTAAGGGCCCTCTGATATGGAGTTGTAACCCACAGTCTCTTGGATTCCTCCTTACGAAATGTAGAGTCAACCTGAAAGTCATCAGGCAAGCCCAGTGAGCTTCCAGTCTTAGCAAGACACTGCAAAGACTAGTAACTGAAAGACACCTCTAACCTAGGTTGCAGAAGCCAATGTATCTGGTTCCTCCTTAAACTGACTCTCTTTATTCACCACAATCATCGATTATGTTACTTCTGTGTTAAAATATTGTGTTATATATTATGTGACAAGAGTTGCCACATTCTTTCAGGTATTGATTTAAGGCCTTGAATACATAAAATACTGAGGATGCCAATGGCATCAAGTCATTGAAACTAAATTCACAAGACTCACTGTGCTTCTTTGACCTCATTAGCTGTCACCACTTTGAAAATATTTAATGTACGGGTGCGACTGGGTGGCTCAGTTGGTTAGAAGTCCGACTTCGACTTAGGTCATGATCTCACGTGTGGTGAATTTGAGCCCCGCATGGGGCTCTGTGTGGACAGTGTGGAGCCTGGAGCCTGCTTCGGATTCTGTGTCTCCCTCTCTCTCTGCCCCCCTAAGAGTGTCTCTCTCTCTCTCTCTTTCAAAAATAAAAATAAACATTAAGAAAAATTTTTAAAGAAAATATTTAATGTTATAACCCTGCAGCATTAAGGTGCAAAACAAAACAAAACTAGCTATAGTTACTACTAGGAACCATCCCTTATCTCTTTTTCCAAAGAACTACACTGCCACAAATTTTTGGTTTTTTTTTTTTCCTGTAATTCTGTGTTTAGTATAAAATTTATTTTGTATATATACTATNACAGGGTGAGTCCAGTCAAGATACCAGTGCTGGCAGGCAGTGGTGAATCAGAGAACATGACCAGCCCCCCAAGATCAGAGCAGGTAATGAGAAAACAGAACCAGGCATAAGGTAGATCTAGAACACCCAGCAGGGATGAGGACAAGAACCTAGAAGAGCCTTTGGAGCATTCCAAATCTGAAGCTGCTGGGGTGTTGGAAAACCCAGAAAAAGAGTGGTTACACCCTCAGTGAAGCAGTATTAATAATCTATCTGCTTACACCAGTGATGCCAAAGGGCCTTCAAATAAGCAAGTTAAGATTCAAATAGTTCAATGCATATCCCACATTTAGAAAGAATAATAAATATAAAATAGAAGCAAAGGGGAAGGGGAGAAAAGGCCAACCTCCAATTAATTACATATTCTTTAGCTCAGAAAACAATTCTACTGGTAGAGACTGTACTACACTGATCTCGTTAAGGGCAGAGACCAAACCAGTCCTTTTTGTCACCAGAGACCAGTCTGGTGCCTTGCACTCATATGCTCTCAATGAATGTTTGCCTTTGTCACTGTTGTTGCAGATGATTGACTGTGGATACACCAAAAGCAAAAGTCTGTGATAGTGCCCTGTTGAGTGACCCAAGTGTAGAATCATAAACCTCCTGTTCTTTAACCCTCTACTGTTCTTTAAGCTGAGTGCATATACAAGCACGCAAAAGATGCAGTCGCCCCAAACAAGTCAGGATATAGGCATCAAAGGACCTAAGATCCCTGCATGCCTGTTACAACTGGGGGCCACTGGCACCCTGAACATCATTCCCACTACTGGAGAATTCTTTAGAATGGCTTCATAAACATGATACAATAGGCTGCTAGTCCAAAGACCTGTAGCCCACACCTGGTCTTGGCATCCACTAGTTGTGTGACCTGAAGCAAGTCATTTCATTTTGTTTTCATCAGTTAGACTAACAGTCTAATTTCAGCAATAGTAGTCCATTTCAGCAATACTATTCTGACTCTAAGCTGATCATGAAGAAGAGAAAATTGGATTCAACAAGAGCCAGCCAGCATTCCTGATTTGTATAAATTCCCACACAGTCTTTTACTCTCCCTAATCCACATACTTTTCAGTGTGTGAACAACTAAACTGCTTACAGGAGATTTACTAGTGACATAAACTCAAGGAGGATTCCAGCAAATTCCACGTAATCATCTTTCTGTGTGCTCGAGAGCAGTGTGAACTCTCACCGCTCCAACATTTCCCTGAACTGGTTAACCAACAGGCTGAGGGGACAAAATGTAAAACAATTTAAAGCGAAGCTATAAAAATATAAGGATCCTTATACTTTATCCAAGATGCTATAGGTAATGGTCTTTATGTTGACCTCAGATGTCACATGAGAATGATGATGAACTGAGCAAGTGTTGACAACTGAAGTCATCAGAAGACTACAGACACAGGGAAATAGAGCCCTGGAGGTAGAATTCTGGGAGGCTCAGTTTGCAGTCCTGTGATACAGGGCCTGATGGTGAATGGTGTCCCAGGGCTGAAAGAGACTCCTCTGCTCTAAGGTGGGATCTTCACGGGTGAGCAGGGATGGGTGATAATGAGTCTGGGAGCTGAGGCGGCCTAGGTGAATTTATGAAGAAGAGCTGCTTAACTTGCCATTATACGTGCCCATCACCATCCCATTAGGGCATGCGTGTCCTCCACCAAATTTACAACTGCGAAGGTTCATTGCTTTAGAGTGTGCTACCTTCCAGTCTAATAAAAATTGTCTAGCCAGTCCCGGTGTGAAGTAAGGCAGAATAAACATTCTGTTCTGTTTCTCCCACTGAATGTAGCTAATAAGCAAGACAGAATTCATGAAGTGGCTTCTTGAAGAGTCAGAACAGGTGGGTTAGGAAGGAAGACAAGATTTGGAATACCACTGAAACAATAGTGTATTTACCTTTCTTTACCACCGCTGTCCCCGCGCCTAACCACCAAACTGCCTAACACCCAGAAGTAAGCACCTGTGAGGACAGAAAAGTTCCAGGAATTTACTCTAGTTTAGGCTTACGTAGTGGTTAAGGCGTTACTTGGCAGCACAATGCAGGAGGGCCTACGGGGGCCTAAGACTGAAGGAGGAAACACTCCTCCCCCATTGGAAGAGCTGTGGTCCCAAGACCCAAGAGAGTGGAGTGAGAGGGGTAAAATCTCACTGTTTTTCTCCCTGACTTTCAACCACCAAGCCACAAACACTGGTGGAGTCATGAGAAATGTTGGCAGGACAGCGTAAATCAAATTTCAGATTTCTGGCAGCCGGGCTAAAAAGGGGGGCCTTGGGGAAATGGGATGTAATGGGGAAGTCACGGAGAGGGAGGAGCTCAGGGAAGCAATCCTACAGACCTGGCTGTGCACTGCTGGGCTCAGCCCCAAGATATGCGTGCACGGATCTGACCTCAGGCGGCCTAGGAAAGACTCTGAGACGTAAACTAAAAGTTAGATCATTGCCCAGGTTGCAGACTTGCAAACATGGTGAAGGCACAGGTCAGATCCAAACATGACTGCAAAGACCTAGAAAATAGGACTCAAAGAGGAGATGTCACAGCAGCCTGTGTAGACACTGAAAGAGGAATTAGGGGATGCCACACAGATGTCTATGCACACAAAATCGACAACATAGATGAAGTAAACTAAGTAACTGCTTGAAAACTACATACTATCTAAATTTGTTCAACATGAAACTATTCTGGAGATTAGAAGCTAAAATCAAAGTATTGGCAGGTCTCTTCCTTTCCTAAAGCTCAAGAGATGAATCCTTTATGTAGCCCCTTCCAGCTTTTAGAGGCCACCCACATTCCTTGGCTCATCGCCTTCTTCCTGCATCTTCACAGCCAGCCCCAACCTTGTATCTCCCTATGCTTTTGGTCTGTAATTACATTTCTCTTTGACTCTTCTGCTTCCTTCTTCAGTTTTTAAGGACCTTTGTGATCACATTGGGCCCACCTAGATAATCCAGGATAATCTCCCTATTTTAAATCCAGTTGATTAGCAACTAATTCCATTGGCAACCTTAATTCCCCCTTGCTATGTAACTTAACACATTCACAGGTTCTGGGGATTAGAACATGACATCTTTGCAGGGCCATTATTTTGCTTGGCATAGTAGACCTTACTAACATGAATTTCAGGGATCTGGAGGGGCTCCTGGATGGCTCAGTTAGTTAGGCATCCAATTTTGGTTCAGGCCATGATCTCACAGCTAGTGAGTTTGAGCCTTGCATCAGGCTCTGTGCTGATCCCTCAGAGCCTAGAGCCTGCTTCCGATTCTGTCTCTGTCTCTCTGCCCCTCCCCTGTTCATGCTCTGTTTCTCTCTCTCTCTCTCTCTCAAATATAAAAAAAAAAACAGTAAAAAAAATTTCAAGAATCTGACATGGAATTGAAAAGATATTGGGATGGTTAAGGCAAAGCTGAAGCTAAGAAAGAGTTTCACACATGAGTCAAAGAAGCTGATTGAAAACTGATTTGTTTGCTCTTGTAAATTCTCCATATCTCATTAACATGACCCAAAGGTCAATAACTGCTTTAGGTCAATAACTCCATAAGCATGAGGTTGAATTAAAAGTCCATTTGGTGTTCTGTGTGGTTAGGAAACCAAATGAGTATATCACATATTATAAAATATAAGTCTAAACAGAATGTAGAAGTGCATCTTAACATGATAAGTGTAACCAGAGAACACAAAAAGGCCCAAGTTATTGATGTACCTGAAATAAAATGAATATAATTTCATTAGTGGAGAGAAACTCTGAGAAGAAAATAGAATAATGGATAGAAAAATACCATAATTACCAGAATTATTCTTACATAATGTGTGCTTTTGAAGAATAATTATTCGATTAAGCATATAATTATTCCAATATAGGATGAATGGAAGCAATATTTATAAGGACAGTATCCTAGGGTTGAAAATAAAAACATCTCCATCTGGCAATAGCTAATGAGAAATGTAATCTAGGATTCTATTAGACAAAGGACGTCTAATGCTACTTGTCAATAAACTATATTGACAAGTGACTGTTACTCCATGTTAGTAAGTATATTCCTGGGGAACAGATATACCAATGATTCTCAACCTTTCTTCCACAGAGGTTACTCATGAGAGATGACAGCATTCAGACATGAAATGGACATAAATGGGAATTAAGTTCAATTCCCTATACAGTATTTCTGATGCATCCTCTTTCTTCCACTCCAAGTAATATGGTCAACAATTCGAGAATTAAATTCATGTTACTATAGTCATAACATAAGAGCTCACGACTTTCTTGGATTCTTTCTCTTTTTAGTACTGTAATAATTGGGTCTCCATTATGTGTGATTACCCAAAATGCCCCTTTAGAACTTCTGAGAATCTGCAAATGGACCTTCTGGTCTGGGCTATGCCAGGCTTCCTCACCACTTTTCCCCACCGCTTCCATCTCATAACTGTTCTCCATACTGGTGAAGTTGGCTCTGCTCTGCCTTGCTCTGAAACTAGACACTGCCTTCCTTTCTCTGAAACACAGCTGACATGAGACTTTATTCTTCAAATGACTTCACTAAAGGAGTCCTGCTATGATATAAGTTAACCTCATTTGGAGATCTTTGTTTTGTCCATGAGGTATCTCAAACACCTAGAATATTGCCTGACACATAGTAAATGCTTGTAAAAGCCTGTTGAATAAATGCAAAGTTTATGGAAACTTAAGGCAATTACAATGCAAAAGAGTAGGAAATGCTACTTCTAAACTCTATCAGTCATTCCTCAAGTCTCAACTGAGTTCCTAGGACCTATTCATTCTTTCCACTGAAGAAAATGCCATCTTTACTTTGTTCTGGCCACTCAAGAGAAATGAAACCAGTTAACTCCATAATAATCTTACAGAAATGCTCTTGTGGACCACAGAAAACACAGTCATTCACATCACTTTGTAGAGCAGTTGGATTTCTTTTATTCCAAATCCAGTGTTCTCAAACAGGATCTTATTTTATCTTCTTATAACTGCAGGTTCATGCAAATGTTTACTCCCAAAACCAAAATGGCATCTATATATCTATATCTATGTCTATGTCTATGTCTATGTCTATGTCTATATCATCTAAATCTACACCTACATCTACATCTATATCTATCCCCAAAATAATAAGAAATTTATCTTTAGCAACACAAAGTGCCAATGAGAGCTTTGACGTTCCAGGATTTTTTTCCTTAAACACTGAAAAGAATCCAGATGAGTTCTCTGCCTTCCCTAGCCCCACCCCTACACACACACAGCAGTCGTGCCAGTGGAAAGTGTTTCCCAACTCATAGTTAAGGGAAGGGAAAGAGATAATTTGTCTGTTTCTGGAATCACAGAGGTCATGCTTCTCCCCAACACCTGCCCTACCTACCACTTACATGCAAAAATAATTTTGAATATCCTCTATTCTTTTTATTTTTAAAAATAAGTTGTACACAAACTGGTGTGTGAGACTGGTGTATGAAGTTATTAGTAACCTATCACCACTGATCTCCCCTCCAAACATGGTCCATCCAGTGTGTTATGACATTTCAGCTGAAAGCACAAGGCAGTCTTTATAACGTAAGATCTTCCCTCTCCTAGCTTTGTTTCCAAACTTAGTCATGCTGTGAAAGGAATATTTTCCAAAATATATACAGATTTGAAACAGAAAAAGCGTACATGTGTATAATCACACACAGTATGCTGTGCCTACGTCACACCTCCAGTGCTACTAAGGAAAAAAAAGCCATCCTAAGTAGGATGATTATATAATTTTTCATCCAGAGTGAAACAATTTTGAGAGTAAAGGGGGAATACTCTTATAACTACACCAGGACAATAGGTATCAACAAAGATTTTCCAAAACTAAGAAACACAGTTACTTTAATTATAAAGATAGTCCCTCAATTTCCAATCACCAAGCTGAAATAAGCCCACCTATATCTGCACCCCTCTCTTTTTTCTTGCCCTATGTTAGAATGAAAAAGGTATTGCCCCTTCTATTAATGGCACATCTCTCTGCTTATGCTCTAGACCCATCTTCTCTCACCTTCTCAACTTTTCAGCCCTTTCTCTCCTGTCTCCAACTTCTCTCTCTACTGGCTCCTTTTCATCATCATTTAGATATTATTCAATCTCTTCNTTATGTGGAAACTAATTTGACAATAAACTATTAAAAAAAAAAGATCATTCTTCAAATCTCACATTACTCATTATCTTTCAACCATTCTTTTGTCTTGGTCCTTCCCACTGGCATTTACTCATGATCATGTTGCTTGTAACTTAAACAAATAAACTTTACATTTATTCCACTTAAAAAAAAAAAAAAGTCCTTCCTTAATTCCATGTCCTGCCCCAGTCATTATCCTATTTTTGCCTCTTGTTTACAGAAAAATGCATTGGAAGTTTCCTACTTGTTTTCTCAATTTTAACTGCACCTTACACACTGCAGTCTGATTTCTACTCCCACCACTCCCCTGAGATGCTTTTGACAAGATCACCAATGCTCTGAACAAGATCTCAAACCCTATTTCCAATGTGTTTTAGTCTTCATGTTTCTTAAATTCTCAACAACATTCGATAGTTTTGAGAGGCAGCGCTCTCCTTCTCCATACTTTCTCCCTTTTTATGATACCACATTCTAAATTTCTGGTTATTCTTCCTCAGTATCGTTGGTAGGCTTCTCCTCCTTTATCAATCCTTTATTCATGAGTGTTCTTCAAGAGTATTATTAAGACTTTTTCTGTTCACACTCTCCTAACCTTTCCTACATACTCTCATCTACTACTATGGCATCAATTACCATCTTCACGTTGATGGTTTCCAACTAGATGTCTCCAACCCAGATTTCATTCCTCATGTTCAGTTTAGAAGGCTACTTCTTTTGAAATTTTTTATTGAAAACTCAAATTCAATATCTTCCAAACTAAACTTATCTCTTCAAAATATCAAGCATATCTTCAGTGTTTCTAATCTCAGCAAACGGTTTACTGATTTCCCTGGTTTAAAAACTGGAGCGATCCTAGACTTTTCCTTCTTCTTCCTCTACATCCAATCAGTTCTATTTTGTAGATATTGTTCAAATCAGTTCACTTTTTATCATTTTCATTGATATTAACCCAGTTCAGATCATCATCTCTCATCTCTATCACCACCACTCTAGAAAGAGGCTGCAGTCACTACCTAAAAGTATGTCATAAATATAAAGTATAGGGCTACTGTTTTCCTTCCTTGCTATCCTTTAATGGTAGCCTACCTAAAACAAAAGCTGTCACAAAGAAAGCAGAACACAAAAGTGAAGAGCAAGCAGATACCTCTCGTAGCACACAAACCTCCTAGTAAGCCCTACCTAAAGCCACATTTCTCAAACCTTTCAGCTATCTGAGCCAATGCCTTTCATTTTTCTTTTTTACTAAGAAAGTTTATTGCATTTCCATCACCTGCAATTTAAAAGTTCTGACTTAAAAAATCATGTAACCAGGTCATAATCTATCTTTAATCCTCAGTTTCTAGCACAGTGCCTGACCAGGTGATTAACATGTTGAATGGATGATGTTTGCAAAACACTCTACATTCATCTTTACCTCCACACCAACAAAGAGCAATGTGTTTTCACTTGTTCAGCAAGTATTTATTGAACATATTCTATGGATCACTATTCTAGATATTGGGAACATAGCTCTGAGTAAAACACAAAGGCTTGCTCTAATGAAATTTATATACATTCAAAAATAAGGAGTAAGAAATTAAAATGTGCTATTTGGTGTAAGATATTTACTATTCTTGTCCATGGATCTTAGAAAAGCCCCATGGGCACCTGGGTGGCTAAGTTGGTTAAGCGCTGACTTCGGCTCAGGTCATGATGCCACGGTTCTGTGGGTTCGAGTCCTACATCAGGCTCTGTCCTGACAGCTTGGAGCCTGAAGCCTGCTTCAGATTCTGTGTCTCCATGTTACTCTGCCCACTCCCACTCATGCTCTGTGTCTCCCTGTCTCTCAAAAAAAGAAAAGAAGAGAAGAGAAGAGAAGAGAAAAAAAGAAAAGAAAAGAAAAAAGAAAAGAAAAGAAAAGAAAAGAAAAAAGAAAAGGAAAGAAAAATCCCTTGGATTTTGTATAGCAAGATATCATGTCTGAATCAAAGAAATTCTTCAGTGTCTATTGGCATAAGATATTTATATACAAATGAATTTAGGACATGATATCCATTAAAAATTAGGTCCAAACAAATGTCAGGGCTTAAAATTTCATCAGAAACAAATTATTTTTATAGAGCGCTAAAGATCCTGGTCACAGAAACTCAAGCTCACTAACCCTTTAGTTCAGTATTCAAGACACCATGGAAAAAAAATAGAATACTTAGAGTAAGAAGTCCTAGAGTTGAATCCTAGATTTGAATAAAAGGCCTTTTCATTTCACTTAGAAAGTTAGCCAGTGGGGCGCCTGGGTGGCTCAGTCGGTTAAGTGTCCAACTTCGGCTCAGGTCATGATCTCACGGTTTGTGGGTTCAGCCCCGCGTTGGGCTCTGTGCTGACAGCTCAGAGCCTCGAGCCTGTTTCAGATTCTGTGTCTCCCTCTCTCTCTGACCCTCCCCTGCTCACGCTGTCTCTCTCTCCCTCTCAGAAATAAATAAAACATTAAAAATTAAAAAAAAAGTTAGCCAGTAATTATTACATGTTAGTTGAATGAATGAATGAATGCTAATAGCATATTAAGTCTGATCATATATATGAAAGCATTTGTAAGCTGTAATGTGTTATATAAACAGTAGTTGCTTTAGGCATTACTATTACTATTATTATTATTATTTCTGTGAGAGCCAAGGTTGTGGAAGAGCTATGTAAGAGAGGGTACTAGAAAGAGGAGGAAGTAAAGTACTGACTTGAAAAAAATTAGATATCTAAGTGTCTAAGAAGAGAGTGAGCAAGACCTATAGTAACAAGCAAAGCAAATAGGGGAGGTTTGCTTCCCCTTCTTTCAGCCTCCAGGCTCCCTTCTTTGGCACCTTCACAATTCTCTCTATAAAAATTCCTAATCCTGGGATGTCTGAGTGGCTCCATCCAGTGAGCGTTCGAATCTTGATTTCATCTCAGATCCTAATCCCAAGGATGACGGACTGAGCCCTGTGTCAGTCTCTGTGTTAACAGCATGGAACCTGCTTGGGATTTTCTCTCTCCCTCTTTCTGCCCCTCCCCTACCTGTACTCTCTCGCTCTCTCAAAATAAATATATAAACGTTTTGTAAGATTAAAATTAAAAAAAATAAATGTATCCTTATAGAAAAAAAAGAATCTTAATCCTATATTCTGTCTGCCCACCAAAATGACCTCTTTACTCAGCCATACTGCCATCTTTAAAAGCTGGTTTTAGGAAAGTAATCTGATTGAATGGTGATGTGACAGTGTTGTAAAAATGCCATTTTTGTGCCCTGCATCTTTATTTATTTCATCTTTATTTCCCAATGACATGTCACCTCCTTCTTCAGTTCTTAAGATTAAAATTCCCCATAAGAGTAGTAATCTGTGCATGACATTTTCTTTTTGCTTTTGTATTTTCTTATTTTATTGATAATTTGAAATTACAATAAAAATGAAAACATTACTTTTAAAAGTATATTTAAAAAAAAACAGGGGCATCTGGGTGGCTTAGTTGGTTAAGCATCTGACTCCTGCTCAGGTCATGATCTTGTGGTTCGTGAGTACAAGCCCCCGCATCAGGCTCTGTGCTGACAGCTCAGAGTCTGGGGCCTGCTTCCAGATTCTGTGTCTCCCTCTCTCTCTGCCCCTCCCCCGATCATGCTCTCTCTCTCTCTCTCTCTCTCTCACTCAAAAATAAAATAAACATTAAAAAATTTTTAAAAATACTCCAATAGACACGCACTTCTTTTCCTTCTTTATTAGCATCTGCCATCTTAGCTTTCTAATCATCTGAATGAGTTTCTCTAAGGTGGCAATTCTCCTTTTGTTTCTAAGAAAACCAAACGGAGCATAACTGAACCTTTTAATTCTTGGCTGACTTATTTACCTACCCCAGCTTCTAGAAACTTAGAACAGGTAGATAATGATTTATTGTCTTGTTTTAGGATTTTTCAAAGTAAAGGCTTGAGTATGGGCAGAAATTGTCTTAAAATAATACTTTGGGATTTGAGGAGGAAGAAATTGATCAAGAGAAGAGAAAACTAAAGTAATAGACTTGTATTCTCCCATCTCTGACCTACTTTCTAGTCTATCTTATTTACCTTAGCTGTATAGAAATATTACTATTTTCATTTCAATTGATAGCTTACTATTAAAATGTTATTCCTAGCACAATAAACACCATGCATGTAATTAAAATGAATTATATATACATAATTAAATTAAATAAATGTGTTTTGATTTTGCTGTTAAACTTTCACTGGAAGGAGCAATATTATTATATGTTCCTTGAATTTTTGAAATTTCTTTTCATGCATGCACAGGTGTGCAAGAGAGAGAGAAAGAGAAAAAGAGAGAGAGAGAGAATGTGCACACGAGCGGGGGAGGGGTACAAAGAGAGGGAGAGAGAATCCCAAGCAGGCTTCGTGCATGAGATCATGACCTGAGCTGACATCAAGAGTTGGACGCTTAACCAACTGAGCCACCCAGGCATTCCTTTTGAAATTTCTAACATGACATAGCTGCTTGCTCATAGCCTTTTAAAGAAGAAATTATGTTAGTCATGGACATGAGATCACTAAGAAAGCTGAGACAAGGCCAGGGACCTGGGATGGTCTATAGAATTGGGTCAGACTCCGCAAAGGGCCCAGAGCATATAAGTTAAGGTGTTCTGGAACCCTATGAGCCATGGGCAGTGGAAGTATGCCTTCATTCTAGTAGACAAAGGCTACCAGACAAGGGGTCAAGAATCAGTTCAGAGCAAACAGAAGTCTATGAAGCAGAGGTTGATAATACAGCTAGTCTATGAGTACAGTTCCTGGGTACCAATAATAAGCAGAAGCTTTCCATTTTGCCGGCTTCCTGTCTCACCTACTGGGTTTTTGTGCGGTTCCTACTTGGAGACAAACCAGCATGATGTGTCTAGGTCTGAATAAGGGAATGTGTAATAGAAATATATAAATGAGAAAAGAGAAGGTAGAAAAATGTTGGTTTGTTTGGAGGTAGGGCAAGAAAGTTACCGAGCAAAGTTCTCTTAAATAAAAAAGATCCAAGATAAGAAAAATAAAATTTCAAATGTTTGAATTTAGGAATAAAATGATCCAACCATTGTTTTGAGTACCTGCATTCTCACTTCCCCCTTTGTATGTTATTCTTAGAGTTGGCAAGACTTGATAAACAAATTCAGGAAATTTAAGAAAGGGACAAGAAAAACTACCTTTACTGTATCTAACGAAAACAACTTCTATCCTAATACTTGTTTTCCTAAGGGCCTTTAAAAGTCTTAATACTTAGTCACAAACACACCTTGAATAGTCGTATAAGGGGATATATAGTATTAAAACATCTTCATCTCAGAAAAATACAACTCTAGGCTTTCTCCAGTGTGTAACGGAGACAGATATCATCTCTGGAGCTAAAACGTTGCTATCCCATAAAGGGGAAGCAATCTTGCCCAGAACTGATCGAGAGAAAACAGAAACTGAAATCTTATTACCTGACAAAGCCCAAGAGAATCTGACGCACCACTTTTAGACACAGATTTTTTAACATTAGTCAGAAACTCCCTCAAAGGCAGTACAATTCTAAGAACAAAACAGAGATAAATTAGATCTTTTTGAAAAGTATTACATTTAATACAGATATCAACAAAAGAATGAAATATAGTTCTTTGTTTCCACACTTATGAAATCTCATACCCAATACTTGCCTATTTAGTTTGCTTGATTCATGTTTCTCTCAATGAAGTGGTGGGGAAGAGATCTATGAAAATAGGAATTAAAGAATTCTATTAATAGAAATGGAGTGATCACATTCTATGTCAAGTTACCTGTACTTTGAGCAAATGGTGTGATAATTTCAGAATGAAAGATGATATATGACAAAGCTAACTAGAGTCATCAGTGACAGATTTCCTCAGAAAGCTATATTTTTAATTTGAAAATGTATAAAGGGAGCAAAGATGGGTCAATATGAATTTAGGATTGAGAGCAGCATATTGGTATGATGAAAACTATTCTAAAGCAAGTAAAGAAAAGCTTACTGTTATCTTTCTATTCTGATAAACATTCAGTACTGAAAGCCCTTTCAGACCAATCCTTAAAAATAATTAATTCCTGGGCAGTCTGGATGGCTCAGTTGGATAAGCATCTGACTTTAACTCAGGTCATGATCTCATAGTTCATGAGTTTGAGCTACACGTCAAGTTCTGTGCTGACTGACAGTTCAGAGCCTTGAGCCTGCTTGAAATTCTGTGTCTCCGTCTCTCTCTACCCCTCCCTCACATGTGCCCTCTCTCTCTAAAATAAACATTAATAAATTGTTTTAATTAATTCTTATAAATGCCTGAAAATCAAATGATAAGCTCCTGACCTTTGTCCAGTTGATTTTATTTCTAAATATCAGCAACATGAAGGGAAAGGGAAAGGGCCAGTTTCCAGGGACATTTAGTGAAGTTTGGTCCTTACTAAGAGTCTGGAAATCTAAGTTTCAATAGCCATGGGACTTTGGCTCATCACTTCCCTTCTCTGGGTCTTAATTCCCCCATCAGAGGATGAAAGTATAATGTAAACCATTCATTCCCCCAGCATCCATTTTAGTAATAAATCCCCCCATGTTTTATTTAGGCACAGGGGTGCCTAGCTAGACACTGTTTTAGCTAGAAGTGGTCATGAAATACCAAAGGTGATTTTGCCTTCTTTATACCATTTCTTTAAAGATGAAGCCACTTACCTGTACTCTTCCTGCTCCCACTGGTTGGGTAATGACAACCGCAGTCACTACCTTAGATCCGGCCTGGGAGCCACAGGATGGGGATAGCAGAGCCTCCCCACCAGCCTGGGCTCCTGACAGACGTCACTGAACATTGAAGTCCAACCACTTATATCACTTATCTCTAGGCCTACACCACGACCTATGGGAGAGAAAAGAAAAAGCACTTCTCTTAGACTACTTTAGCTTGGGTTCTCTTTGTTAAATTAGCTTATAACATGACCCCTATCTAGCGGAGAAGGTCCTGAACAAAGAATTGCTCAAGTATGTTCCAGTTCTGAATGTTAATACATGTAACAAAAGAAACAGAGACTTTTGCTTTAAGAGTAAAACAAAAAGAGGGGCGCCTGGGTGGCTTAGTCGGTTAAGCGTCCAACTTTCGCTTAGGTCATGATCTCGCGGTTCGTGGGTTCGAGCCCCGCGTCGGGCTCTGTGCTGACTGCCAGCTCAGAGCCTGGAGCCTATTTCAGTCTGTATCTCCCTCTCCCTCTGACCCTCCCCTGCTCACGCTGTCTCTCTCTTAGAAATAAATAAAAATATTAAAAAAAAAAAAGAGTACAACAAAAAGAGTGACCTGTGTATCCTGACAATGATCACAGAAGCACATGTTAAGGTTTCAGATCAATTTTTAAATGATGGCTCTTTCTTCTCTCTTAGCAACTTAGACTCACAGGCCCCTTCATTATATCTTTTAATTGGTCTGTTAATCACTTCCAATATCCTTCCAATTTACTACCATGCGGTATGACAATAGATTACCTTCACTACAAAGGCTATCTTTAAATTCCCACGGGCATTTAGTAAAGTTGTATTATCCCCAGCCATAATCCTATGAGAAGATTAGATCACTAAAAGTAGTTTTCTGCCTATCAGCATAAGTACCCACGAGGGCTTGCGGATAATGTGGGGTCTGAGACCTGAAATCCTGCAGCTTACAGGGGACAGCCAGAAGGAGCTCTGGGAAAGTCACCTGAATCAGACTTGCTTTTTGCTTATGCAAGCCACTGACCAAAAAGGAACTTCCAGAACCTTCCCATGACTTTGTAAAAGCCCAGACTTAAATACTTGATTTTATATGAATTTAATACCCACACACAAATTGTCTTTTTATTCATTGCGAAACACTTTTATTAGCAATATGTTCATCAGAGCTCCAGTGTGAAGTATCAGTGCTCTCAAAAGATCAAGAGTTAAGTTCATTAAATCCTTCGTGCCAAGTTAAACTCTGTAATACAAATGAATTCAGTAGCATAGAAAGTTTCCCAAAACAGTATTTCCCACAAGGAAGAGATTTAGGTACCCCGAAGACCGGGTAAATGGCATTCATGGCATTGGGGTAGGGAGAAGTAGATCTAAGAGAAGAACTAAAAGAATGCTAATGAAGAGAAGTGCAGGGATGTGATATAATTAGTGTCTCACCCACCTACAAATCAGTCTCCCACCCTGAAACCAGAGCAACCCCTTAAAGACACAAATCTGATAGCTTCTATTTCCTTGCTTAAAACTAACTGATAGGGGCCCCTGGGTGGCTCAGTGGGCTGAGTGTCCAACTTCAGCTCAGGTCATGAACTCCTGGTTCATAGGTTCAAGTCCAGCATCGGATCTGTGCTGACAGCTCAGACCCTGGAGCTTGTTTGGGTTCTGCTTTGGATTCTGTGTCTCCCTCTCTCTCTGCCCTCTTCCCACCTGCCCACCTCTCAAAAATAAATAGACATTAAAATTGTTTTAAAAACCCTAACTATTAAATGCCTTGCCATGGCCCTTAGAAAAATATGCAAAATCCTAACCTGACGTAAAAATGTGTTATGTGCCTGGACCCCAATTATCTTTCATTTTTTTAAATGTATTTTTAAAAAATTTATTTCTGAGAGAGAGAGAGAGAGAGAGACAGCGTGAGCAGGGGAGGGTCAGAGAGAGAGGGAGGCACAAGATCTGAAACAGGCTCCAGGCTCTGAGCTGGCTGTCAGCACAGAGCCCAACGTGGGGCTTGAACCCACGAACGATGAGATCATGACCTGAGCCAAAGTTGGACGTTTAACCGACTGAGCCACCCAGACGCCCCCCTAATTATCTTTCTAATACCGCATCAAAACACAATCCTTATCCCTCTCCCCAGGCTAGGCATGCTGGGCATTATGAACTGAATTACATTCCCCTAAACTGTTATACATTGAAGTTCTAACTCCCAGTACTTCAGAATGTGACCTTCTTTGGATATAGGGCCATTGCAGACATAATTAGTGAACACAAGGTCACTCTGAAGCAGGGTGGACCTCTAATCTAATATGACTAGGTTTCTTACAAAAGGGGGAAATTTAGACATAAACACACACACAGAGAACACCATATGAAGAGATAGGCAGAAATCAGTGATGCTTTCACAAGTCAAAACACACCAGAGATTGCTAGCAATCTACCAGCAACTGCAGAGAAACATGAAACAGATTTTCCCTCATAGTCTTTAGAGGGAGCCAACCCTGCCAATGCCTTGATGTTGGACTTCTAGACTCCAGAACTGTGAGACAATAAATTTCTGTTGTTTAAGCCATCCAGTCTGCGGTTCTTTGCTACAGCAGCCCTAGCAAGCTAATGCACTAGATTTCTCTCAACTCTCCGCATGGGTCTTTGTCAATGGTGTACTCTTCGCCTAGAGAGAGGAATTTCCCTTCTTTCCTAGCCACACCATTTCCCTTCTTTCCTTAAGTCTTGTTGTAGGCACCATTTCCTTGAGAAAGAAGCCTTTCTTAGCCTCCCAGACTAAGTAAGATCCCTCTCCTCCCTAACCTACACTTACCATAAATCCAACTAGACCCTGAACTTCTTTAGAGCACTGCACTCTCCTGGATTATTTATTTGCTTACTTAATGTCTGTTTTCTGCATCTGGCTACAAGCCCAGTGTAGAGCTGTGTGTGTCTCATTCGCAGCCGTATCCTCTGTGATTGTCACATAATTAGTGCTCAAGAAATATTTATTGACTGGGCCCCTTGGTTTTAACTTGGAATCCTCTGTTCCCAAATATTGTTTCAAAGATCCCACATCCTTAGTAATGATTCCCACCAAAATATTTCTACCCTCATGTATATATTCATGTGCCTGAAGGCAGCCTCATAGTTCTATAATTTGTTGTTGTCATACCTAGCATTTTATTTCATTCCAACACACATCTGTATAAGCAATAACATTTGTAAATTTACTAGTCTCCAGGAATGTTTTTGATTTGGATCCTATATTACTGAAAAGAATTTCAATTATTTGGCAAGCTGACATGCTCGTAAGATTCTATCTGTCCAGCAAGGCAGATGAGGGAAATCATGTGAGAAAGAACACGAAAGGAATGGGACCGGTTTTTAAAGACACTTGTTCAACCTGTGTTTACTGATATGAAAACTTTTGCTGATGTCCTGAGGTGAAAAGCTTGGTGATAATTATCCAGAATCTATGAAATAGTAAAATTAATCTCAAAACATCTATCTATCTATCTATCTATCTATCTATCTATCTATCTATCTATCATCTATCATCTTTATAGATATGGTATATCTGTAAAAAGGAAAAAAGGGCAAATGATTCTAGAAATGATTATTTCTACTTGTCACATCAATCCTAACTTAGTTTGACTTTTGGGTGTCAACAAATTGCACCAATTCTTGAAAAGAATCTGTTCCAACAAATAGATTAGAAATCTCTGCAATAAAACTCTTAATGAGTGTGCTCACTTAGTGTGTGCAAGCATTTTGATTTATTTTAAAGAGAAGCTTCTGAGTAAATATGAGTGCAACAGATATTCTTTCAATAGGATAATAGCTGGAGATACCACATTATTTAGCATCATATTTTCAGATGGATTCTTCTGGTCACAAAAGGACATAAGGGTGGCAAGTCCTTTTTGAATTCTATCATAGAATGACATAAACTATTGTAAGAGCACAGGAGGAACAAAGTGACTAGACTTGTCTTAGTCATTCATTTAGTAAATATTTCTTGAGTGCTTATTCTGTGTCACCTCTTGTGGCAGATGCTATTAATGTAAAGTTGAATAAAAATAACAATAAGAACGGCTTATTTTTATTGCCTGTGAATTACAGTCAGGCACCATACTAAATGCTTTACATACATCCTCTCCTACAAGCCTCACCATAGCCCTGTAACATAGCTACTGCCTTTGTCCTCATTTCATGAAGAATGTAAGTCCCAGGTAGGTCTGGTAGTATGTACAAGGTCAAAGAGCTAGGACTTAAGTATAGCTATGGGCTCCTACCCAATGCATTATGCTACCTCACAATATGGAATGACTCAATGACTATAATTTTCCCCCAAATCCATAAAATTGAGGTTGCGTTTCTGACCTGAGAAAGATAATATAAAAGTGAGTTTGAGAAAGAGGATTTAATTCCACGATAATACAGAAATGGCATTAAGTAATCTTTTCTTAGAATGAGTTTATGGGCCATTTCACATCAGCTCCCCAAGGTCAAAAGTCAGGATTATAGTGATTTTGGCTTCTCTCAAGTGAGCTTAAGAAAAGCAGAAATGAAAGAAAGGGCCTTTAGAACCTCAAGTCCAGGGTGTGTGTGTGTGTGTGTGTGTGTGTGTGTGTAAATGCAAAATAAAAACAGTGTAGAGAAGACACCTGGAAGAGCCCCTGGGTGGTTCAGTCGGTTGGGCATCTAACTTCGGCTCCCCTGTCAGGCTCTGTGCTGACAGCTCAGAACCTGGAGCCTGCTTCAGATTCTGTGTCTCCTTGTCTCTGTGTGTCTTTCCCTGCTTGTTCTCTCTCTGTCTCTGTCTCTCTCTCTATCTCTCTCTCTCAAAAATAAATAAATCATTAAAGAAATTTTAAAAAAAGGAAGGAGACCTGGAGTTTTCAGTCAAGAAAGAAACCAGTTTGTTTTTTAACTACTGAGGCAGAAATTGAGTTTGCATACATTTTTGGTAGGGAGAATCCATAGCACACATGAGCTTCTCTAAAAACACTTTGACCCAAAATTTTGAGCCAAAACAGAAAAGGAAAATATATTTTCAAGGATCCAGAAAGAAAAGTATGTAAATATAACTATTCGCTGAATACCAGAATTCTCAAAATAATTTTAAGGACATCCAAAAACAAGAGAATAATTGGCCTCTATTTCATTATTGAGTCCCTGTGTTCCCTCACATGTGTCATCATGGTACTTTGACTTTCATGTTGGGGAGGGCATGCATCTTCCCCACCATTGACCTTGCCTTCCACTAATTTACACCCTTCACCCCTCTGTGCCTCTTTTTTTTTATATCTTTTTTTTTTTTTTACCATTTATTTATTTTTGAGAAACTGAGAAAGAGAGAGAGCATGAGCAGGGGAGGGGCAGAGAGAGAGGGAGACACAGAATCCAAAGCAGGCTTCAGGCTCTGGGCTGTCAACACAAAGTGCAATGTGGGCTCCAACCCAGGAACCAGGAGATAATGACCTGAGCCGAAGTTGGATGCTTAACCCACTGAGTCACACAGGCACCCCCTCCTCTTCTCTGCCTCTTTAACTAATTCAGTCCTGGTAGAGTAGGCATGACTTAACTGCATTGTTGAATTTGAGAGAGAAACTGTGAGAGCTTTCAAGAAACATGTCTCTCTTCTATAGTTGGGTAGATTATACTTTGGCAATGGGGATTTCTGCTCTGTTATAGTGCAGGCAAAGCTGAACAGCTGAACCTCCTAATTTAGAGTCAGCATTAAGAAGCCAATTTGTCCACAGATATAAGTCAAACTCTCCAGTAGTAGATTTGTCAGTAATTAAGGGCATTTTTTGAGCCTATCTACTGACTTTTTTCTTATTTCTCAATTATTTTGAAACTGAATGAGGAAGTAGGCTATTTATCAGCCTCCTTCAAAGACCTCAAAACTACAGATAAATTGATAATAGCAGCTTACAAGTAGAAAAAGCTTCTCCTCGGTATATTCTGGAAATTAAAAAAAAAGGCTAGAATTGGACCGAAGTGGTTTAAAAATAATACTCGTTCAGTTTTTCCATCCCCAAGCATTACTAATGTATCCCTGCTTGGCCAGATCCACTGTGATCCATTTGTAAATGGGTATGTTAACAGTTTAACTGAAAAGCCCAGAAAGATGGTGAGAAGTTGGCTGCTAAACCTAGTTTTAGAGCCAATGGAAACATTTGATAAAGAAGGATTGGAATTAACCTTAGGGGAAAAGGGGGGTGGTATAATTCTGAGTCATGGAGTAGAGTTTCCTATGAAATGTTCAGATTTTTTATTTTCTAGCCATCCTATCTTTCATCTTTCATTTTCTTGCCTATCCATCATAACTGAATCAAGGACAGTACAAGCACTGTATAACGTGCAGGGGGCCATGACAATGTGTTTTGCCTACTTTCTACTACAGAGTGTAATTGACCCCAGCTTGGAAATCCATGCCAGTATTTGCTTTCAGGCTGCTTCTTCCATGGGCTCTTTCTATGCATTTCCAGCCAGTGACTTAGTACAGTAGTGATACTAAAGGAGATGCCATTCCAGAGAAACATGAGATTTTTATTGGCTAACTTTGTCTGGGGGATTCCCTGATGGCTTTGTTGAATCTGTGTGGCACTCCACTCACCATTCTTTCTCTCTGGGTTAAACGTGAATAGTGGTCAGATGGTTCTCCCAACCTTCACTGGGGTGCCTCCCTACTTTCTTTCACAAAAGCACCGTCCCCTAATAGAACCCTGACATGCGTGTTTAATCCCATCATGGTGTCTGCTTCTTGAAGGACACTGAGGGAAACTTTTATAGAAAGCACAAGTAGAGTTAATTCACACTGGAAAAGAGCCAGAGACCAACATTACACAACTTCATGAAATACAAAAAGAGTTAGCTAAAGCTTTAGACTATAGTTAATGCAATTCTACAACTAATGCAGAGTGGCTGTCTACTTTAAAGGATGGACTTTGAGCAATGTCAGAGAGAGATAATAGCATTTGGGTTTTCCAGGACTGATACTGACTCTTCAGCAATCATGTATATTAAAGAATTAGCATGGGGTTTTGTTGATAGTGAATTGGCAGTACCATCTCAAAACAAAGAAAAAATGTCATAGACTTCCTTAACCATATTGAGTACAAGTTTTATCAATACCGCATAAAAAATCAGTTGGGGATTAACATTAGCCACACATTATTTGGTTCTATTTAGTATGATTTCCGGAATGAATAGAAATAAGAAGTAACGCCCTTTGTAAATTGGTGCCCGAACAAGACATATTCTTGTTTATGTGTGGTGCCCTTCCAACATAGTTCTGATTCTTGCCAATCCCTTCACTGAATCACACCTCATAAACAAGTGGAAGCACAAAATTTTGTACTTGTGATGTATTTGTAGACAGATTCTAAAATTGAGTTGTCAAATATGGTAGCCACCCAGGCTCATGTGGCTTTTTGGATTTAAAATTAAATTATTGGGGCACCTGGGTGGCTCAGTCAGTTAACCATATGACTCTTGGTTTCAGCTCAGATCATGACCTCAGGGTTTATGAGTTTGACCCCCACATCAGGCTCTGCACTGACAGCTCACACCCTGCTTGGGATTTTCTCTCTTTCTCTCTCTCCACCCTTTTGCTGCACGCTCTCTTTCTGCCCCTCTCTTAAAATAAATAAACATTTTTAAATTATTTATATTTGAATAAAATCTAAAATTTAGTTGCTCACCATATGACCTACATTTCACATGTTCAACAGCCTTATGTGACTAGTAGTTTCTGCAGTGGAGAGCACAGATATAGAACATTTCCATCATCAAAGAAGGTTATACTAAACAGTGCTGTTCTAGAAGAATTCCCTCAGGGAAACATAGTTATCTTATTTTTATATATTNACATAACAGTCAGTGTAATGTTAGGTATGACTGGGAAGAACCAGAGTTTGAGCACAGCTTCTCTTCATTCCTACTAAAGAGGCTTAAAGACTGTTCTCCAGGCCATTAAGAATTTTAGGAGCCACTGGGGAGGAGTCAGTTTCATTTGGTATGAGGATCAGTAATCAACATATTTTATTGGTATCTAGTTAATTTGATATTTTTGACTAATGAAATTAAATTTTAGGACAATGAGGTAGCCTAATCAGCCTCTGGATAAATAAGCAATGGGTTTAGAGACGGGATGCACCATCCTTTTGTAGAAAGACAGGATGGACATAACAGTCAGTGTAATGTTAGGTATGACTGGGAAGAACCAGAGTTTGGGAGTCTCGTATAGCCAGACATAAAAACTGAGTTTCAAATGGGAGGTAAAAAAGGTAGCATAGTTCACTCTACAGAGACACCAGAGACCACAGAGACTCCTGAAAGAATCCATATGTACAGGCATACTGAGTTTCAAACAGAGGGGTAGCATCTCAAGAGAAGGAATCCTTCTGCTAGAAAGGCACTCATTGACAAATCCCACTGAGAAACTCCAAGTCTTCTCTGCTGATATCTAGGTGATCAAGGATAGTTGCAGGTGACCAAATGACTTGAGAGGGAACATCTCCTAAACACATATGCTACACTGGAGAAGCAAAGAACTACAGAAATACACTTATAACATCTAGGGTAATATCTGTCTGGGTTTGTTGTGGGTACTTCTCTCATATTCCCATGAATTTAGCTATTCCACTGGCTTCAAATTAGGTTAGTTTTATGGCTCCTGGTGTTCTTTTGGCCTTTATTGAGACAGTCCATTCTGGATCTAGCTTGATTTTATTTTCTATTGTATTTTCCCCTTTAAAACAGGGCAATTATGCTCACTGAAACATCGGTCCATGATCAGTTTCCTGCTCACAGTCTTTGCCACATTCTCAGCTCCATTTTGCTCAATCCTCTTTTCTTCTCCCAAGTCAGACTGGCTTGCACTGATACCAATGGTTCTGTTCTTTTATCCAGAATTACAGATGGAACAGAATACATCTTCTAAGAATAGATTTATATACTCACTGTCCAGGGGATTAAGAATTCTTTGATATCTTCAGCTTTATTTATTATTTCAATCTTTCATTAAATTAACCCTTCAGTCACTCATCCATAAACATTTATTAAGGGTGTTTAATGTCTCCACACACTGGTTTAAGACTGAAGATACAATGGTGAACAAGGCATACAAAGGTCTTGAACATAGTTGCTTACATTTTAGTGAGGATGAACAGATAATAAACAACTTGAGAATTAAGTTAAATTATTTCTAATAGTAACAATTACTGTTTGAAAATAACAAATAGTGGTATTATAGGGTTTAGAATATTGGAGGAGGAGATTGATTTAGATAAGTTGATTAATGAAGATCTCTCTAAGGAGATGAAAATTGAGGAGAAACAAGAATAATGAGAAGGGGCCAGTCATGTAAAGACAAAAGGGAAGGCTTCACCACATTGGGAGAACAGCAAGTGTACAGGTACCAAGGCATGAATAAGCTTGGCATGTTCACGGGTAAGAAAGAGGACCATGTGGCTAGAGCAGGTTAAGAGAGGAAGACATTGGCTGGGGCACCTGGGTGGCTCAGTCGGTTAGGCCTCCGACTTCGGCTCAGGTCATGATCTCACAGTTTGTGGGTTCGAGCCCAGCATCGGGCTCTGTGCTGGCAGCTAGCTCAGAGCCTAGAGCCTGTTTCAGATTCTGCATCTCCCTCTCTCTCTGACCCTCCCCTGCTTATACTGTCTCTCTCTCCCTCTTTCAGAAATAAATAAAAACATTTTTTTAAAAAACAAAAGAAAGTATATTTTAAAAGAGAGAGAGAGATACATTGGAATGAGATGAAATTGGAGAGTTAAGATCATGAGGTTCTATCAAGGAACTTAGATTTGCCAATTGTAATAAATAAATAAATAAATAAATACATAAATAATCTTTAAAGAGTTTAGAAGAGAGAAACAATGTTATTGACTTAGGTTTTGAAAAGTGATCTCTAAACAATGTATAAAAAGGGATTTACATCAGTCAGGGTCCCTGCAAGAAAAAGAGCCATACTCAAAAGTGTTTAACTGAAGAGAGTTTAATGAAGGGACTACTTATAGAGGCACAAGTAGACCTGAGGGAGTCAACAAGCATTAACGAATTACCTAGGGACTACAACAGAGAGGAGCTGACATTACCCTAACACCTGAAGGGACAAATAGAAGGGGCCTGAGCCCTGTGAGAGCTGATGCAAGAGAAGAAAATGACTCTTCAAGAGCCACTGTCAGACTGTGAGAAGGAAGAGAAGGTGAACTAAATAACCTTTCCTTTCTCTTTCTCCCTCCAATCTTCTCCCTGCAGCCTTCTTCTGGGACTCTCAATTTTTCTGATCCGACCATCAAGGCAAGAGAGCCACCGATGTTTATATAAACCTGGGGGTCAGAGCAGGGCAGCAAAGTGCAGAGAGTAAATATGGAAGGGAGGGTGAAGAACAAACAGGACAGGTTGCAGTGGAGCAGGAGTCACTCTGTAAAGACTGGTCGAGTACATACACAGCATGATGATAGGTGCTACATAAAAGAAAATTACAACATAGTTTAAAGATGATTTGTCAACATTAAATATCATTTTCTTAAAATACAGAGGTACGGAGACATTTATAAATATTGTGTTTAACTATTTTATAAAGTGGCTGCTTTCTACCTAAAGGAAACAGTGCCTATGAAAAATAACCTCAGTACCTTTTGAGATAAATAAAAGAAGAACCAGTTAGGTCAAAGTCAAAAAATAAAAAATAACAAAAAGCAGGTCGTATGGGAAAAATTTACTTTATCTTCTGGGTCTGTTCCCCAGGGTTTTCATGCTGGCCTGCCTAGCTCTTAAATAAATACTCTCCCAGGTAGAAATATGAACGATAAATGATTGTGGGCAGACATTAAAACTATGCTTCCATGAGAGGCAAACATTAAGTGCAAGAAGAATGTTCTCATAACCACGGTGCCCAAGACCCAGTCTTTCTCCAACTTTTGTAATATCATAGGGATTTCTCCACTCCTCACTACCTTCTGAGGTCTCCTTCTGGGATGCTAAGCCATAAAAAACAAAGCAGAACAAAACATAAAAGAGTTTTGTTAAAACAGAAGAAAAAAATCCGAGATTCTTTTAGCATAATAATATACCAGACTTGCGAGAAAGAGACAATCTTAGCAATATTAAGAAAGGCTGAAAAAGGGGACGGAGAATCCTTTAGCATAATAATGATTGAAAATCTTGTTAATGGAGGAACCAATCTTAGAAGGAGAAATATTTGCCTTCTTTGATGCTTTGCTCTCTTATCCTTACCTATCTTTACTTGTGCACAAGTTCTAAGCCCTTTCTACCCCTCTCATCCAAAAAAGTAAGACAAAAACAAATGGTGGTGGCCTGGATAGTGGAGAGAAGAAGAGAACAATGGGGAACAGGGTAAAGACTAAGAGGCAAAATACACTTTTATTTCTCTCCATAAGAGAGTGAGGCAGTCTGGAATTATGTTCCAGACCAGTAGAAAACTAGAAAAAAATGGAAGAAACAACTATTTTCAGTTATTGCACAACCATTTACTACTCTTGAGAAATGGAAGCAGTGGGTGGGGGAACTAGGTGAACCTTACCATCACTGAAGTGATACAGGGAGGAAAATCTCAAGGGAACTGCAGCAATCCCTCTGTGTTCGGCAAACACAGGTGGGAGTTCAGGAAACCCAGACTTGCTGGAATTTGCACGGCAACATACCTCAGGGTACAAAATTACATATGGCAAGCTTCAGAAATCTGTGTAAGGTTCACCTTAAGTCTTCAACTATATAGCAACTTGCCTATTTATAAGGTGAAATCTCATGAGGACAGATAAGAACAATTTCTGAGGAAAAAGCCATCACCAGAGAGCTGAAAGAGGAATAATTCCTGGAGTTAAGAACCAGTCAGGAACCGTTTGAATTCTCTCAATCCAGAATGGAGAGACTTTGTCAGACACACACAGCATCTAGTAGACTGTACAAGGGTCATGCCTTAGAGGTGAAATAAATTTATTTCTAGAATAGAAGCTACTCTATATTCATACAAGATAAAAGAGCTTAAACAGAAGCTATGAAATGATCAAACTAATCCAAAAGTGACTTAACTTTCTTCAGAAAAAATTCAAAACTCAGTAAATTATCCAAAATATCCAGCACTCAACAACATAAAATCAGGGGTCTAACAATTATTAAAAAGAATTTAGAGAAGAAAACAATAAGCAAAACTAAAAGGCAACAGATGGAATGGGAGAAGATATTTGCAAATGACATATCAGATAAAGAGTTAGTATCCAAAATCTATAAACAACTTATCGTAATCCAGTGAAGAAATGGGCAAAAGACATGAATAGACACTTCTCCAAAGAAGACATTCAGGTGGCCAACCGACACATGAAAAAATGCTCAACATCACTCATCATCATAGAAATACAAATAAAAACCTAAATGAGATACCACCTCACACCTGTCAGAATGGCTAATATTAACAACTCAGGCAACAACAGATGTTGGTGAGAATATGGAGAAAGAGGCTCTCTTTTGCACTGCTGGTAGGAATGCAAACTGGTGTGGCCACTCTGGAAAACAGTATAGACGTTCCTCAAAAAATTAAAAATAGAACTACCCTATAATCCAGCAATTGCACTACTAGGCCCTGTCTCTGTCTCTGTCTCAAAAATAAAAATAAAACATTAAAGAAAAAAAAAGAAGCCATAGCTTCTTCCCATTAAGAAAGCTCAGGTCCCAATGACTGCACTGGTGAATTCTTTACACATACAGAAAAATAATACCAATCTTCTAAGTACTTTTTCAGAAATAGAATTAACTCCCAAGTTGACTGTCTTTCCAGGGAATGTGAACAGAGGTGCTCAGTCAGTTCTTTCCAATACTGGGAGTGATAGCGCGGGGCCCCGTCCATGGCTGTCTGTATGCAGTCGGCCTCCTATGGGTGTGTTTCTTATTCCTGGTCTGGCCTGGGCAGGCACACCAGTGTCATGCCTTCTGCGGTGGAACTGTTAACACGTGGTGCTGTGGGTCTGATCTCCCTTTTCTATGCATCCTTTCCTGAAATGTCAAGTCCAGTCTTGTTGCTGTTGCTGCCACTGAGTTTGTCACTAATCATGAGCTGGCGCACACTGGAACCTCTTACCCAGTGTAGTTTTCCCAAGGGGAGGCCTCCCCTGGTCCACACTAGCAGGAGAGCCTCATGAGGGCAGGAGTGAGTGCCCCAGGCCTTGGGGCTGAGAGGGATGGGGACAGGGGATCTAGAGCTGCCAGCACCAAAGGTGATTCCTGTTACTATTCTCACTATTACAATAAAACAGAGTTTGACACACGCACAAAAAGAACCATTTAATGACCGTAAGAGGGCAGAATAAGCTTAATACTTAGGAGTAAAAAACTAAACCCTTCCCCACTAAATTCAGAAAGAAAGTGAGAATGTCTACTACCTCTTCTATTCAAAAATTTTGGCAGTTTTAGTGCAAAAGTCAAGAAATAAAAAAGATACACAATTTTAAAAGAAAAAAACTCTTTGCAGAAAACATAATCATGTTCATTTTTTAGACTCCTAAGGAATCCATTTATTTTTAAGTTGATTTATTTATTTTGAAAGAGGGAGGGAAAGCACACACAAGCAAGGAAGAGGCAGAGGGAGACAGGGAGAGAGAATCCCAAGAGGGGTCGATGCTTATGAGTGATAAAGGGCTCAATCTCTTGAACTATGAGATCATGACCTGAGCCAAAATCAAGAGTTGGATGTTTAACCAACTGAGCCACCCAGCCACCCCAGAAATTCATTTAAAGAAAGCTCTTAGAACCAATAATCTAGCTTAGCATGATCAAAGGGTACAATGTTAATATACACAACTTTCAACTGCATTCCTATATACAAGCAACAAGCAATTAGAAATTGAAATGTAAAAACAGTAGCATTTATAGTAGAATCAAAATCATGAAATGCTGAGGAATAAATGTAATAAAATATGTGCAAGGACTGTTTGATGAAAACAGCAAAACTTTGCTGAGAGAAACTAAAGAAGATCAAAAGAAATAGAGATATATACTATACTTATGGATTGGAGGAGTCAATATTATTTAGATAACAATTCTTTCCAAATTGATCTCAAATACTATAATGGTCTTGCCCTCCTTTAGTATGTTCGCTCCCACCCAAGTGACTTTTCTCAATTATAGAATTGATCATGTAATTTATCCACTTAAAAAACACTTTATGGCTGGGGCACCTGGGTGCCTCAGTTGGCTAAGCATCCAAACTTGGGCTCAGGTCATGATCTCGCAGTCTGTGGGTTTGAGCCCCACATTGGGCTCTGTGCTGACTGCTCAGAGCCTGGAGCCTGCTTCGGATTCTTTGGCTCCCTCTCTCTCTGCCCCTCCCCCACTCACACTCTATCTTTCTCAAAAATAAGTAAACATTAAAAAAATGTTTAATAAAAAATAGTTTATGGCTTCCCAGAGCTTATAGGATAATATCTAAATTCCTTAGAATAATATATGATGGCTTTCATTCATTTTTGTTTCTCCATCTCTAGCATCATGCCTGACACTTACTTAATAGGCACCCAAATAGTTTTTTAATGAATCATTGTCTGATCTGCTGATTAAATGAAAGAGATTAGGGTTTCTTTCAAGGATGAAAAACCCAAAACAGGTTGAATTTCAGAAGTGAATAGAATGCTTTCTTTAAGGTTGGCTAAAATAAATATGCAAAAAGATATTTCATAACAGGAAAGATTATTAAACATTTTTATTCTGGCTCCCTTTTCATTCTGGCATTGCCTCTAATCTAAAGCAGCTCTGAGGAAATTATGTTTGACCACAAGCCCCACAAACTATTTCTAGTTTCCCATAATAAATCCAAGGAGAAAATCTTATAATATGTCATCTATAGCTCATCCTACCTCAATCTTCAAATCCGCCCCCACCCCCCTTTCACTTTGTCTTCCACACTAGACGAATTTCCCCGGGGAAGAACGAAGATATTTATAGCAAGCAAATAAAGAACTCTGTACCGGAAAGTCTGCCTGGCCCAGGGAAGTTTGCCTGCTTCCTTTCTACCATCCGCACAGAGTACTGGTAGCAACCCATGTCTCAGTCTTCAAGAGAGAGCTTCTGCTCATTCAAGAGCCTGATTTTCTTGTGGGGTCTCTGACCTATACGCTTGGGTATGTGCATACTCCTTTAAAAACATTTTCACAGATCCCTGAAATCACATTGGCATAACCCTTCTAGATAAAACAGTTTGGGAACCCCACAAAAACCTGTTCCCTTTGGTGTCTGGTTAGAAACACATTTGTGCTTGATTATTTTAAATAATTATTTATTTTATTATTTAATTATAATCATATTATTTAAATAATTATTTAAAATACCATTTTGAAACCAAGCCTGAAAAAGACAGAGAACTATGCAGAAAATGGCAACACTAAAATGAAGGCAGAAAACACATGGAAGATTTCCAGAAGTCCCTGTTTCAGCTAGGGCAGGCAGAGAAGGCTGGCAAAACTGGTGTGGAGCAGACTGCCTTCTCGAATTGCTTGTCCCCTCCCTTCCATGTCCTGATCCCCTGTCTGCATGCTGCCTTCTCTCTCCCACCTTCCTAGGCTCTTTCGGGAAATGATCTCAAGTTCCCGTTCACGGAAACTGTACCTGAATGTGTAACAAGACTTCATGAGTTTCCTCTCCTCAGGATTTGCCTTTTATCATGGGACAAAGGTCTTTCCGATACCTCTTTGGATTAAACCAAAAGGAATGATTTTTATGAAATAAGCAAACCAGAAGAGACAGGGAGCAGACTTGTTACTTCCTTTATGAAAGAATTAGAGAAGGCAAAGCTGATGCTGGTGGGAAATATTCGGAGCCAACCGTGAAGGAAGTACTCAGGGCCACTTTAGTAAAGGCCAAAGGAATCATCAAGTGTCCTACTGAAGATGCCACCAGACTTCTATCAACTTAAACTCACACATTTTGAGAGAAAAACTAACATATTAAGTGACAGAGTTAGTATAAAATCACAATTTCCTTTTACCTTACTGTCTGCTAAGACCCCAAGGTCTTTTTCTGTTTCACCCTCCAAATAATTGGTTTCTGTCCCTTCTCCCTGATATAAAAAAATGTCTTTTCTCCTTCCCACACCAGGATTCCTTTGCTCTCTGTTTTAAACTTTTCCCTTTGTCCTTTCACCCAGGCCTGTCAGGCTTCCTTAAACCTGATTGTTATCTCCTGCATTACTACCTCTTCATCCAACTTAACGCCACCAACCAACTCCTAAAGGAAGAAGAAGATTGGTGTGTTCACTGCTTTCAATAACTCTTACAGTACTGCAAGGAAACCAACAGCAAGTACAACCTAATTTCCAGGACCTGAGGTTTTAGGAATCATTCTGGCAGCTGCCACCATTCTTACTGCTTAGTAAATGGAGTTAACCTTGCACAGCTCTCTCCTCCTCAGCAGAGAGGTGAACTGTTGGCCAGAAACGGCCTGGTTGGGTGTCAGTGCCACTGCAGGCTTGTTACCTTGCTGTTCGTAGAGTGCCCCAGGCCCGGAGTAAATAAAATGATAAGTGAAGAGAAGTAAAGCAGAATTTATCTTGAATCACAGAAGTGACTGTTCAGTAATTCCCTCCATTGGTCAGGTGAGGAGTGTTAGGTGAGGAACATGGAAAAACATGGAAACACACACACACACACACACACACACATATAAAGAATATTTAGGGGCGCATGGGTGGCTTACTCTGTTGGGCTCCCGACTTCAGCTCATGTCGTGATCTCACGGTTTGTGGGTTTGAGCCCCGCATCCAGCTCTGTGCTGACAGAGCAGAGCCTGCTTTGGATCCTCTGTCCTTCTCTCTTTCTGCCCCTCCCCTGGTCACAGTATGTCTCTCTCTCAAAAAAAAATTACAAAATTAAAGCAAAAAGATTATTTGAAGGAAGTTAATAAGGTCCCTTCTTCACCTGTGAAACAACGGCTGAATGTGGGAGGAGGGGGGTATGTGGAGAGGCCCAGCAAGTGCCTGGGCCATAGCATAGTGGGGACTCAAGACACTGGCAGAGGAAAGCAGATGAAACAGGACTTCCTTTGCTTTCAAACTAAGGCCTATCCTGAGAACAAAATGCTCTGCTGTCATGAAAGTGAAAATCAGCCACACAAGCTCGGTTCAAAGAAAACGTTTCAAAATCAGAATAAAAACCAATGTTGAGAAGCTTGCAGAGCCTTTTTCTCTGATAACCTTGCACCCCTCTATCACGGCCTCCTATCTACTTCCCAGGGTTACCTACACAAAACTGAGTCACCATGAAGCCCAATCACGCTAACAGGTGCCAGGATCCAAAAATAATTGGAAAACATCTGTTCTCAAGGTCTCCTTCTATTCCGCTCTAAGCTCTCCACAAAAAGTAATCTCTCTAGAATGCATCCCAAAAGGCAGCTCAAAATTCTTGGCTCCTTTCCTCTTGCCTGCCAGACCTCTTCCATCAGTGACTCTTTGCCCTTTCTAGGCTGAATCCAGCAGACTCTAGATTCTCCACCTTTCTCATTTCGTCCACACACTCAGCAAATGGTACGGGCTGTGGTCTAGTCCAAAGCTTCCCAGCAGACATGTCAGTGCAAACATGCCCCAGTTTGCCTGAGACTTCCCCAGTTTTAGCACCAAAAATCTCAAGTCTTAGAAAACTCCTAAGTTGTGTGTAAACCAAGATTGTTGACCCCAGTACTATAAGATGACTTGGTCTGCGTAGAGGCAGCTGGGCAGAACTTGGAGTAGTTGACATTCCAGGATCTGTGACTTACAGCCACGGGGGGCTTGATCCATTTACCCAAATGGCCTATGCAAAAACTATTATTTTCTATGTGTGCCATGAAAGAGTTCATGAATTGTTGGTCTAGGCAACTTCGTTTTAGTGTATGTAGTTGGAGGGCGTGGGTGAAGAATGTTGCAAACCAATAGCTTTTCTTTTCTCCCCAGTGCCCTAGGTAGAGTCCACAGATTTAAAAAGAAACCCTGAGAGGCACAGACCAAGGTTACGCCTCCTTTCTCGGGCTGGGGTTTCAGCCCAGGGCCACACGGTCACGCCGTTTGACTTCACGGTTGGGAGGAGCACGCCTATGCACCGGCCTCTCCACCAGGCACCAGTGAGCAGAGTTTGATTTGGAGCACAGACTGGGGGCCAGACTGAAGCATGAGGCTCTTGGTGTAATGGGGTGGGGGGTGGGAGGAAGATCACAAGAATTTTGATGTTCATCGTGTGCCTACTATGTGACAATGCTACACTAAGAACTCCACACTAAGCTCTGTTTTTATAAATGAGGAAACTAAGGCTCACTGAGATTGAATTACTTGCAAACATCACCCGGTAAGTAAAAGGGCCAACATCAAACACAAATCTCTCTGACATGGAAGCTTATACTCTTGTCATCCTCAACTGTAGAGACATCAGCACCATCCATAGATAAAGCCAGCAATCACATTGGTTCTCAGCTGCCCAAGGAGGAGAGATTTCCTTCCGATTTCACACCTGGGATTCAAACAAGACCAGATCTTCCATACTCTCTTCTCAAAACCGCAATTAAAGTAACTAGATGACAACATAACATAACCTCTTTCTGCTCAAAACCATCTCACTGTCAGGGAAAACCACAGTACTCAAAATGGACTTCCAGGTCCTGGTCCATCTCATTTCTCCAACTTCACCTCCCTCTCCTCTTGCCCTCACTTATCTCCACTTCTGCAACGAGCCTCCTTGCTGTGCCTCACACGTGCAAAATCCTCTTCTACTCAGGGCTTTTGCATGTGAGGCTTCTTCTGACAGGACCATACTTCCCACAATCATCCACACATCCCATCCTTCACTTTTGTTAGATCCCTGCTCCATGTCACCTTCTCACTGACGTCCTCCTGACCACCCTCTGTAGAATGGCAAATCCCTAATACTCACCACCTGGCACTTTTTATCCTCTCTCCCTGCTCTATTTGTCTTCTTATCAATATTCGATATACTTTGTATTTTACTTGTTCATTATATTTCTCCCCACAATGTAAACACAATGAGGATAGGGAAAAAGTTTTTCTGGTCTGTTTTGTTCACATTTAGCATTTGGAATGATAAATATGTGTGGAATGAACTAATAAATCAATGACAGAATGTTGGTACTCTTTCATATATTGCTTTCTTTACACACACGCAAATAACTCTTCCTACCCTTAGATGACTCCATGTACCAGAATTGGTTACAGAAGGTTCTAGGTGAACTTAATGACATTGGACTCAAGAGGAGAAATAACTGCCTAAGGTTTCTATTGATTTTGGTCTTAACTGTGGGATGAGGGATATTACATTTCCTGAGCAAAAGGCAGCCTTAAAAGGAAATTGAGAATTAAGGAAGAAGTTGTTTCTTCTCTGAAACAATCCTTCTAGTTATCTCTGCTTTTAATCGTATTTCATGGGGTACTTTTCCTCCCCTTGAAACTATTCTTGGATCAGGCTTTTTCTCTGTTGTGAATGTAATCACCTCAAACATCACTGAGAACCAGAATAGGAAAAATATTCACATTTTTGTTAGAAAACACCAAGAATGATTTTATAAGCAAACAAGTAATTCGATTTTTCTGGTTTTGATGCTATTTCTCAGGATAGAAAATACGGAATTACATCATTAAGTCATTTGTTTTGTACAGCATCCGGCACAGTTAGATACCCACTGATAATTTCATGGATTGTTTTTCTGTAGTGACTACTAAGATATTTATTATATTTAATATTTGATAATGCATTGGAACCATGGTAACTCCAAGAAATACAGTCTTTCTAGCTAGACGATTACAATCTTAAATGAAAGAGAAACTGATAACAAAAAATAATATATGGCTAGACATTAGTTTATTGGATGTGTTCATTTTACAAAAAAAATACTTTTTATCATTCTTCCATTTCTTTGATAGTTAGAATTTCTCTTTTAATCAAGAAACCTAACATTGCAGGTAACCTAAGAGGTAATCTAATTTTTATTTCTCTCTCATACCTGAAAGTCTAACATCTTCATTCTTAGCCTCAATTTTGCCTCAGAATGAACTGTATTTTAAAGCAGTGTTAGCTCAAAAGATCAAATTTAGCTCAGTTTGTCTTTTAAAGGAGAAAATCCACTTTTCCCATCAAATAGGATATAATATCAATTAATTAATGATCATGAAGTGCTTTTTTAAATGCTGACTGAATGCCTTTTCACCCTTGTGATGGCTCAAAGTGAAATTCAATGACTCCATAGCCCATGTGTTAGTGGTTAGAGATCAGATTCCATAGACTATTGGTTATTCATTCAAACTGTTCTTCAACTTTAATTTGTACAAGTTCTATTAATAAAGCTGCTTATTTGAGAAGAATTATGTGGTAGCACATTTGCACTAATTAAACCTATCTAATTTGGGAACAATATGGCTCAAAATTCATTAAACCCCAATAAAATTGTGCTTTTTAAGTCATGGGACTCTTTTTCCCACGTTTAAGTAAATTGTCTCAAACATAGATATTTTATGAGAATTTGTGAAGCTAGCTTCAAATTACTTGCTCACAAGTGTTTATGCCAGCATTTGTCTAAAATAATTTAAAAAAATTTTTAATGTTTATTTTTGAGAGAGAGAGAGAGAGAATGAGCAGGAAGGGCAGAAAGAGAGGAAGACACAGAATCTGAAGCAGGCTCCAGGCTCTGAGCTGTTGGCCCAGAGCCTGATGTGGGGCTCGAACTCATGAACTGTGAGATCATGACCTGAGCTGAAGTCAGATGCTTACCTTACTAAGCCACCAGGTACCCCAATCTAAAATAATTTTTATTGCAAGTCCGGTTTTTCTCTCTTTTTGCAACAACATATTTCTTTGTTAACAACTCCTGTCACTCCGTGGATAGTATACAAGCTAAATTTTAATATTATCAGAAGGAATATAAAGCTAGGAAGGTAAGAACCCTCCCTCACAAAATGGTTTGCTCCCAAATCAACTATAAATTTGTTTAGATTATGTACACTGTTTCTTTCCTCTATAGGTCTTATCATACATAATGAACTGTTTCCTTTAATTAGTATTCACCAAGCTAGAGTCTTAATCTGCAAAGCAGAAGGAGTAAGTGGTGAGGGTACATACAATCTTGGAATTAAGCTCTCTCCCAAATTCTTGTGAGACCTTTAAAGACATTAAATTCTGAACCTCAATTTTCTCATATCTAAAATGAACCTAATAATAACTTATTCTCAAAATTATGAGGATTCAATCAGCTTGCTATAGACTGAATGACTGTTCCTCCCACCTCCAATTTGTGTATTAAATCCTAACTCCCAACGTGATAGTCTTTGGAGGTAGGGCCGTTGGGAGGTGATTAGGTCATGAGGACGAAGCCCTCATGAGTGGGATTGGTGCCCGTGTAAAGAGACACCAGAGAGCTCCCTTGCCCCTTCTACCTTGTGAGGACACAGTGAAAAGCTGAAATGGTGGTTGCCTATGAACCAAGAAGTAGGCTCTCACCAGATACCCAACCTGCCAGCCCTTTTTATTGGTCTGCTTATCTTCCAGAACTGTGAGAAACAAATGTGTATTTTCCACAAGTCACCAAGTCTATGGTGTTCTATTTTAGTAGCCTGAGCAGACTAAGACAGAAATTGATACTGAGAAGTGGGTGCTGCTGAATCAGATACCTAAAAACATGGATATAGCTGTGGACTTGAATTAAGGGACAGAAGCTGAAAGAGTTCTGAGATGCATGTTGGAAAAATGGACATTACTTTGAGTGAACAATTCTGGTAAGAGCTCATAAAGGAGAGGAAAGCTGTTAGAGAAAGCCTCTGTCTTCTTAGAGAGTACCAAAGTGATCCTGAACAGAATGTGTATAGAAATGCTGATGAAGTCTTACATAGAAATGAGATGTATGTATATTGTATAAGGTCACTGGATGAAAGGTGATCTTGAAATAAACTAGCAAAGATCTTGGCTGACTTACCTTTGTGCCCTAGTGTTTCGTAGAAGGTAGAACTTGTGAACGATGCCATTGTAGAATTGTCAGAAGAAATCTCTAAGCAAAATGTTGAGGGAGCAAGCTGGTTCCTCCTGACTAATTATAGTCAAATATCAGAAGAGAGAACTGATTTTAAAATAGAATTGTTAAGCAAAAGAAAGCAGAACTGAAAGATTTGGAAAATTCTCAGCCTATCTATATTGTAAAAAATGAGAAAGCTGGTCTGAAGAGAATGTTGAGTAAGGCCAAGCAAGCATTTGATAAGGAGATTAGTATGGATCTTCCAATCTCAATAGTGGTTAGGAGCAATTGTAAACAAAGGGAAGAATGATTATGATGACAGCAATTCAAAGATCACCAGATTTGTCATTCCCACCTCAGGCCCAGAGTGCTAGGGCTCCAGGGCACACAGTGGCTTCACAGGAGGGACCACCAGTGCCTATGGGACCTCAGTGCATCCTTCTTGAGCTACCTAACATCGCATGCTCCCCTCCCAGCTAATTGGCCACCCTCCTCGACACAGCTCTGATTGGCCCTAGTGCAGCAAGGGCTATTCCTGGGAGAACCATGGGGGTATGACTGCCTCTACCTAGATTTCAAAGGGCAGGACTTTCTGGCAGAGCAGAGACTTGAGACTTCAGTCCCAGAGAGCAGTGGGGCCCAGGCAAAGAACCATCACAGGGGCAAGCCACCTAACATGTTGGGGACCAAGCCCCTGCCTAGCAAAGCTGTGGGGGCAGGACTGCTGCCTTAGTGTGTCCACAAGGCAGGACGCCTGCCCCGCAACCCCATTGTGTCTGGAAGGTAGATCTTGCAATCCAGTGAGTCAATTAGCATTGAGCTAATGGATTATTCTCCAGCCTTAAGATCTCATGGAGTTTCTTTTGTAATTTAGACTTAATTGAGACCTGTTAATCCTTTCCCCTTTCCTACTTCACCCTTGTGGAATCATAATATCTATCTTAGACCTGTCCCACCATACTATTTTGAAAGCACATAACATGATGGTTTCACAGGTTCACAGCTGGAGATCAATTTGCCTCAGGGTGAATTGTGCTTTGAGTCTCACTCTCATCTGATTTAGATGGGATTTTACACTACAAAGATGATGCTGGAACAAGTTAAGACTTTGGCTATAGGGATGGAATGAAGATACTTTACATGTGAGAAGAACATGAATGGGGGGGGGAAGGGGTGGAGTGCCATGAGTTGAATATTTGTGTCTCCCTAAAATTGATATGTTAAATCCTAACTCTCGGGGCGCCTGGGTGGCTTAGTCGGTTAAGCGTCCGACTTTCGCTTAGGTCATGATCTCGCGGTTCGTGGGTTCGAGCCCCGCGTCGAGCTCTGTGCTGACTGCCAGCTCAGAGCCTGGAGCCTGTTTCAGTCTGTGACTCCCTCTCTCTCTGACCCTCCCCTGCTCACGCTCTCTCTCTCTCTCTCTCTCTCTCTCTCCTAGAAATAAATAAAACATTAAAAAAAAAAATCCTAACTCTCAATATGATGGCATTAGGAGGTGGGGACTTTAGGGATGATTAGGTCATGAGGATGAAGCCTTCACAAATGGGACTAGTGCCCTTATCAAATGACCCCAGAAAGCTCTCTGCTCTTTCCTTCCTCCCTGCAACTTGGAAGAGGGTTCTTGACAGAACCCAACCACACTGGCATGCTGAGCTGAATGCCTTGGAACTATGAAAGATAAACTTCTGTTGTTTATAAGGCACCCAGTCTCTGGTACTTTGCTATAGCACTGCAAACCGACTAAGACACAGCTAATAGGGTAACACTCTCCAGAGTACGTGGCACATGGAAGATATTCACTAAATATTTGCTTCTCTTTCCATGGTAAGCTTCTTTTAATTTTTAGAGCTTTAAGATTTTGGATTTTTCTAAAATTTGATGTGCACACTTTATATCAATTTTATTATTGTATCTTGATCCTAGACATCGAGGGAGGACACTGTGATGCATGTGCCAGCACTAGCTATGGTCCTAATTCTAGATTCCTTATCTTGGTTCTTGAGAATTTCATATTTTTTCTCACATAATGCTTGTGGTTCAGTTAAATTATATGGCCACTATGACTGTTCAACGTCCTCGGAGCATTTGTATTTTGATAGAGAAAAAAGAAACTATGGAATACATATTAGATATCTACTGCTGCATTTAAAAAATTACTCTGGTAGTGACTTAAACAACAACCACTTATAATCTCACATAGTTTGGGAGACAGCAGCTTAGCTGGGTATGTCTAGATCACAGTATCTCAGGGGGATGCAGTCAAGGTGTGAGCTGAATCTGCAGTCATTTGAAGCCTTGACAGAGATGGGGGTCCACTTCCAAATTCACTCAAATGGCTGTTAGTGGGAGGCTTCCGTTGCTCAATAGCTAGACCTCTCCACAGGGCTGCTCATGGCATGCTAGCTGGCTCTCTTCAAGTGAATGATCCAAAAGAGAGAGAGAAACCAAGACAGAAGCTACAGTATTTTTTATAACCTAATCTCTGAAGTGATCTACCATCACTGCTGTCATATTCAGTTGGTCACACAGACCAACCCTCATACAGAGTGGGAGGAAACCATACAGGAGTATAAGTTCCAGGAGGCAGCAATTGAAGCAGGCCATTTTGAAGGCCTGCTACCTCAAAGTGTTTTTAGGAAGCTTCGTTGACGTCAGTTTCAGTTCTGGCTCTGTCAATTAAGAGCTATGTGAACTTGGGAAAGTTCTGTATCTCCTCCAAACCTCACTTGTCTCATTTATAGAATGAGAATACCAATTATACAGCACTTGCCTCATCTCACACAGTCAGATGGGTGAAGCTCCAAGCACACAAGTGAAGAGGAGAAACAAGACAAAAGAACAAGAGCATCATAACAGTGATGTCCTCCTGAGGTAAAAGACAGTTGCTGACTACCGAAGACCAATGGAAAAGTATTTCATCTAGTGAAGCTTCTAGAACAAGAAAGCCAGGAATTTCAACATGACCGAAGGTTTCTAAAAGGGGCAGCAATGATGGAATCAGCAGCAGGCAACATAATCAGGCTGCGTGTAGGAGAAAAGAAAAAGTGGCCATCAAGCAATCTCTCTAGACAGCAACATGGGCCCCCATTTACAAGTTCAGATCTGGATGATGGGTTAAAAGTCAAAAGCATCAAATATGAGTAATCTTTCGCTGTAATTCCAAGGATTCCAATAAGCTGTAGCAAGCGTTGGTGGTATAGTGGCAAGCATATAGTTGGTGATATAGTGGAAGGTATAGTGCCTTCCAATAATCTATAGCACTATTGTGTACTAGTGCCTCCTTCTTGGACTTACTATGCTTAGGGTTACCTGGCAACACTGTTTGTTATAGTGCAGTTTATGGATCAGTAGATTTGGAATGGGTAGAGCTTCCACATTTCTAACAAATGCTCAAGTGATATCCCTGCTACTGGTCCGCAAACCAAATTTTGAGAGCCAGGATATATACCTAAAAATATTGGAAATAATTGGGGCATCACTGCAGGGGCTAGAAGCCAAGAACCACCCGGGAATCTCTACCAAAATTTCAGAATCATTTCTCCTCATCCTGGCTGCCAGCTACCCCTCAGCTAGTAAGCTGGAGGAGCAAGTCTCTGTAGATTAGAATAACTGATTCTTCAATCTTTACAAAACAGATTTAGAAAAGTGGGAAAAAAATTAAAAGACTAATCCTATATAAATAAAATCTGGTTTCAAAATAAAATGCTCACTTGTACAGGGTAAATAGCTCCTTCAAGGCTAAATGGCTCCTTAAATTGAACTTCATTTTTTTAATCTCCCATGTCCCTCCTGTCCTTGAAACTGCTTTGCCTCAAGGGAGTATTTGATTTCGTAGGAGTGCATCACATTTTATGATTCTTGATTCAATCTGAAGTTAAGCTAAATGTTTAAATGTGTCATAAATATTTAAATTAGACCCTCAAATTGTGTGTGTACACAGAAGTAAAGTGTTCAAGTTGTTAACAGTGATTGATCCTGAGTAGATGTGAAGATTATAGAGAATTTAAATGTCCTTTTTCATACATTTATATGTATCCCAAATTCTCTACAAGTAGTGGATGCTGTTTTCACACAAACAAGTGTATAGTTCCTGCATGTATATGCAAGTAATTTCTCTGATCAAGCCATGTAGCCATCATCAGATTTTGTTGTCTCCTGAGATCCAGAAATTAAGAATATTAATTGGCTTCTACTATGCTTTAGATGCAATATTAGAAATAGGATAGTATTCCTATCTCTCTCTCTCTCTCACACACACACACACACTCACACTCACACACACACACACACACACACACACACACACACACATATACACACACACACAGTCCCTGTTCTTGAAGAACTTACAGTCCAGTCAGTGCTATAAGCATCATAGGATGTGGGGGAAACATGGGAAGATGCTTACATCAGTCAGGGCCCACTCAAGGAAATCTTGCAGAACAAATCAGAGTTTGCCAAACAGAAAAGCAAGGAGAGGACATCCCAGCTAAGGGAAGAGCATGAAAGACACCTTCACTGCCTAATTTTTCAGTCAGTCTGATTTTAAGGCACATTATCCTCATTAACTGGTTAGTCCATGTCAAATCTCTGAGGGTTATTTCTGTGAACAGTAAATTTGGTTGATTAGATCTTGATGTTAATGAGAACCTCATGTTAATTTGATGGCTTGCCAAAGGAATGTGCTAAGAGAAAGTAGAATGAAGAACCCTAAAAGACTGTAATCCTAAACTCGATGAGGGCATTCTGAGACAGGTAGTTCCAGAAATTTATTCAATAGCTAGTCCCAGGAATTTATTCTCCACTGTTCCTGAGAGCCAAGTTTTTGAGGGTGTTTTCAGGAAAGTCATTTTTTTCCCTTCAGCCTTCTCATCTACAAACACATATAACATACACAGGCACATACTCTCTCCATCACCACCAACACTAGCCAACATACACATATAACACTTCACTTCATAGAAACCAACAGAAAGAAAATAAACAAGCCAACATAAGTCAGTTCCACTGCTGAAGGGAAAAAAACAACTCAAAATTATGCTCTATGAATATTGGTAGAACCTCTCTGGTTATCCCTTCCTTCATTCATTTATCCAACAAACGCCTATCAATACTAGGGCTTCAAATTTGACTAAGACATGATATTTACAAAGGAATCAAAGACCATGTACAGTGCAATATGTATGTGATAGGTGGATGGAGATGGAGAGGGTGTTAGGAGCACAGGCATAGTGCATGGTCTTCCTTAGGGGGAGTAGTCCTGGAAAGTTGTCTGGTTCCCTGGCAAACTGCAGAGAACTAAAAATTGCTCAGTATGGCTGGAGCAAAGGGTGAATATGAAGGAGTGGCAGACAATAAAGCTGATAATATAGAAAGAAATGGGGTCACAAAAGGCCTTATATACTAAATGAAAGAATCTGAACTTTATCCTTGAAAGCTGTGGGGAGCTATTGAAGGATTTTAAGCAAAGAAATGGCATGATTAAAAAGATCAATATCATACCAGTGGGTGGAGAACGGATTGAAGGGAGGCCACACTGGGGACAGGAAATGCAGTTAGGGGACTATTGAAGGATCTAGAGGCATTTAATGAGTTCAAGTTAGGGTAGTTGTGCAAATAAAGAAGGGAGGGAAGATAACGAATAAGATCTTCACAACAAAGTGAGTCAACAAGGATACTGACCCCAACTCCAGGTTCTGAGGTATATAATGTGGAGACAAAAATCACAAGGAGAACACTAACGTCAGAGACGCTTTTAGTTAGAGTAAGAAAGTGAAAGGAAAGTTCGTGGAGAAGACTGAAAATGTAAGCCAGTTTATATCTGGATTGGTGGTAGGCCATGAGTTCTGGAGACTACCAGTGGAAAGTTCTGGAAGGTCTTGGAGGGAAAGCCTGATGCAGCAGATTAAGAGAGTTACAGGGCAGTTTGAAAATAAGCATTCACATAAAGATGGCTTATCTTGAAGTCTTGAACAGGAATGTGGACTTGATGTGGTCGATCTCAGATGCTTGAAGGATGTGGTATATCCGTGTCAGCCAAACTTATTTGACCACGAAACATTTTTAAAACACTAATATATTTATGGAACATCAAAAGGAGTTCATGAAATATGAGGAGCTCTTTGATCAACGTAGGCATTTAAAAACGGTCTCAATGACTCTTAAATACAGAGAACAAACTGAAGGTGGATGGGAGGGTAGGGGAGAGAGAAAATGGGTGATGGGCATTGAGGAAGGCACATGTTGGGATGAGCACTCGTGTTGTATGTAAGCCAATCTGACAATAAATTATATTTTTTAAAAAAATGGTCTCAAGAATAAATTAGTTTCTGCGAAAAATTATCAAAAATCTTTTCTGTCGTTTTAGTCCCGAATAGAAAAGAAACTAGAGGAATCAAATAATTTTTGCTTGTTTGTTTTAGTAAGAACAGAAAAGAAAACCTGAGGAAATGATAGAGGTAGAGGTCTGGCCCTACACAAGGATCCCCCTATCATATGCTCAGAAATTTCCCTGATTCTCTAGCCTGATTCTCTCTAGGTAATTTCTCCCCACAAGTTCCCAGACTTCTTCTCTAGTTGGTATCAGCCTTCTAGTTCCCTCAAAGGAATCTAAAGCTGGAAAGTCAGGTTTGAATTTAGAATGAGTGGACTTCTTTTGTACCTGAAGCTCACGGGGCTCATGGGAAGTTTGTAACCTCTAGGAGGAAAGATGTTTTCTGATGAATGTGAACCAACCTTTCTCCCAAATTTCATTCATACTTCTCCTTTAAGCAATCAGAGCATAATTAAATGTCTTGAAATTCAGATTCTGAGAAAATTTAAAAATGCTCTTTTAATCCTAAAGTTTTTGTCAAAAAAGCAAGGTCAATGATGTATTACGTATTCTTTCCAAGGACATTGAAGGCTGTCATCACACTTTGCCCAAACATTTTTTTTTTTATTACTCTCTAATGAAGTCTTGTGGTAAAGCAGATGAAAATAATGTGTCTGAATATGACCTTGGTGATTTACTCCCTAACTTATATTTACAGTATTCTAATTATCCCCTCCGTTGCCTCAGTTGGCTGAAATTTTGGTATAAGAGAGAGAATCTGTGTTTTCTGGAACCGTTGCTCCAACATCAGAAAATCTTCCTCTACCTTCCCCTTCTTTTTTCTGAGCACCTTTCACTTCTTTGCTTTAACTTATGGTTATTTACTTAGGACCCCATGTTTCCAGGAACCTCCATCTCAGCAGTTGGGGTTAAAGTTTCCTTGCTCCCCACTGTCACTTCCAAACTATTCTTCCCCACTCTCTGCTTAAAAAATAATAAACCTACTCTCAAGGAAGGGTGACTAAAAAGTTCAGAAAAGTAGTTGTCTTGGAGTCAGGTCAGCAGGTGAGCTCCACTCTTCTACTCAATATCTCAACTTTGATATCAACTGTAGTGACTCTCTGGTGCTTCCTTAACAAGTGAATGGTCCTCCACAAATGCATTCTTACTTTCCAGAAACTGAATGAAATTTTATTGAACAGGGCAAATAAGAAGACCAAGTAACCTCCTTGACATTTGCTTCTCCCTTAGGCCCTCATACAAACCATCATGTTTTCCTGCTACATTTACTTCCTACAGATATCTTGAAACCATTAGTGGAGTCTTCTATCTCCACTAATGCACCTACCATCACCTCTAGCCTGGTCACATGCAATATTTGCCTAGTCATTCTCTCCACAATCAAATCTAGAGCCCTCACCCAATCTACTTTCCATGCAGAGACTATTCTTTTCAAAACACTAATCGGATCATGCCACTGATTAAACACCTTTCCATGGCTTCTAAAAGTTTGTAGGTTAAAACCCAAAATCTTTGTCAAGACCTTGCATTTTCCTATCTCTGTAACACTCTTACCCTATGGGATTCAGTCACACTGGCCTTTTTTTTATGGTGCTGGACATCCTACATGCCTATTCACCATTGGTTGCTATACTGACTACTACCTCTGTATGAATGCAAGAACATTTTCCCCAACTCAATCTCTCCCAGACCCCAAACTCCAGTCCATCATCCCTCTGCTTACACCATAATTTTCACTTCATCAAACTCTATTTTTTATTCAAGTCTCAAATTCACAGTCCCTCTTTCCTCAGGAAATCTTTGAGGTCCGTGGGTAGATGAGGCTCACTTCTTATATGCTCTGAAGTATGTTTTTTTTTGCCCCCAGAAGTACATAATTATATTAATTACTGTCTCCTCTAATAGACTGCAACTTCCATGGAAGCAGGAATCATGCTCAGTTTTGCTTAGCTTAGCCCTTAGAACATAGCAGGTTTTCAATCAAAATGTGTTGAATTGTATAGGATAGTATCTTAATTAGCTTTTGCTTCATAACAAACAATCAAATAACTCTTTGAGGCTTACAGCATAAACATCTTTTTTCTCACATTCATGGATTGCAGGCTGATCCCAGTTCATACTCTAGGGTCTGCAGGTAATCTAGTGGAGGCTCAGCTGAGTGGCTCTGCCTTGGGCTGTAGTTCAACTGTGCTTGGCTTTAGGCTAAATACTGCCTTCAGGTCGGCTTTATATGTTTTCCTCAGGACGTGATCTCATGCAAAGGCAGAAGCACAAGATCCAAGCCAAACCACACAAACACATTTATGGCCTCTACTCATATCAGGTCCATTAGCATTCTTTGGCCCAAACAAGTGATATGGCCAAACCCAACATTGATGGAGTAGCGAAATATATTCCATCCAAAGGTAGGGGAGAAAAGGAGTGACTATTTGCTGGGCAATAATTCAAACTATAATATATGAATACAAAACTCACTGTAATTCAATTTAGAAAGTGTTAGATGACATAAATGACATATTAATAATGGCCTGTGTAACTCAGGAGAGATAAAAAGCCAGAGCGTCATAAAAGAAAAAAGTTTTTATGAAAGAAGTTTCATTAAACATAGGCCTTGAATAATGAAAGGATTTAAACTTGTAGACCCAGAGCTACCTAGACATCTCAAGTGGGTGAAACATTGAGAGTAAAGGCCTAGAGAGAGGAATGTGTAGAACATTTAAATATTTGTGTGGCTAGAACACAAGAGTACCTGTAGGGAAGTAAAAAGAGAAAGCTGATAGTGATTTTATTGGCAGTGCTTACAGTCAGCAATGGTGTTAAACAGTGGAGTAACATGTTCAGGACTGGGCTTTGGGACGATCCATTTGTAGCAATGAATGGGACATACTAAGGGCAAAAATTGAATGGAAGAAAATCCATTAGCAAATTTTTCAGATGTTTGTGAGGGCATGACAATTGCTTGATCCAGAGAAGTATCAGTAAGAACTTAGCAATTAGCTAGCTGTGGAGAGTCAAAAAAGAAAAAAGTCAAAGATGCTTGGGATTTTTTTAAGTTAATAGATCTGGAAAAGGGTAATATAATTGTCTGAAATAAAAAACCACAAGAGGAAATATTTAGAAAAGATGATTCACTGGTTTTGGATATGTTTTTCTTGATACATCGGCATGAATACCCAGATAAAAATATCTGACAGGTGTGGAGCTTAAAACTGAGACTAAGGCGGGGGGTCCTGGGTGGCTTAGTTGTTTAAGTGTCAAACTCTTGATTTCAGCTCAGGTCATGATCTCACAGTTCATGAGTTTGGGCGACATGTCAGGGTCTGTGCTGACAGTGTGGAGCCTGTTTGGGATTCTCCCTCTCCCTCTCTCTCTGTCCCTCCTCCACTTGCACTTTCTCTCTCAAAATAAATAAAAAACAAAAGAAAGTGAGACTAAGGCTGAAGACAGGCATTCACTCATCCATTTGAGAACCATTTATTACTATAATCTTTACAGAGATTGTGCCCATCCTGTTGATATTGTATGTCTAGTATCTATCAGGTTCCTGGTTTAGTGCAGGTTCCTGGAACATACTTACTAAATAAATGCGAGGCAATGGGCTTACAATGGTGAAAAAGGTACAGACCATGCTCTCGGTAAGTTCACAGTCTAGATTTGGGAGTTATCATAGTAAAAGTTATGACTGAGGCTATGAGAAGAAATGAAATTGCCTAGAATCCTTTACCCAACCCTAACTGCCCAAAAGCAAACTTGGTAAATATGAACATGCAGGGGTGGAGGAGGAGAATAAAGTGAAAGCTGGAGCCACACAACGAGTAACTACAGAAAAGAAGAAAACCAAAATAACCAAGTCTCACAGAAGCTAAGGTAAGAGAAAATTGCCTTAATGTCATAGCAGTGAAGACCAACAGAATTTCCAATAGGATGAAAAATACAAACATGTTATTTGACTCGGCAAGAGCAGGTCCATGATGTTTTGAGATATTGAACAGTTGGGGTAGAAACCAGATAGCAAAAACTTCATTAAACAAGAAGTGCTATATGAGTCAAGGCAGAAAGTGCAGTCTAAACATTTTTTTTTCTTTAACTCAAGAGGTTCTTAACTATTGAATTAAGATAACTCATAACCATGTATGAATGACTAATGTCTTTCTTTGGTTGTCCTTTATTCAGTTATTCCATAACCTATGCCAGGTAAATCCTTACCTCTAGTCGTGTTATGTTCTTTGTCAAAAACTTGCACATTACCTCTTGAACTAATTCCTAGATAAGCTCTTTTGCTCTAGTTCAAGTGCCAAACCTATATTTAAGGTATTTTCACCCAGGTCCTTTCCTTATAATATGTATTCTCCACTCCAAGCATTTTGAACAATATTCTATCTACTCCTTTAATTAAACACACACACACACACACACACATTTCTCACCTATGTGACTGCTTACATACATCTGTTTACTTATGACACCTTGTTCTTACAATCTTGCCTTCCCCCAAGGCAACTGATCCATGAAGCCTTTATTAGTCTCCTGAAGCAATTGTCTTTTTCTCTTTTTTTTCTGAAAGAGGCAAATACAAAAAGAGTGAACAAACAGAGGCCAGAGAAGTATAGACATAATAGATAGACATACTAGAGGTTTTTAAAATAATAAACAGATAATTTGAGCAATTCTATTAAAAAGGAATAATCTAGATTAAATGGACAGACAATATGTTCTCGGCTAGAAAATAAAATGCCAAAATTTGATACAAGAAAATATAGATACCTCAAATGTAGGTAACAAAGCAATTAATCTCAGACCCACAGGGTTTCAGGTAAGGCTTACAAAACTATCAATGAATAGGTAACCCTGTATTATACCAATGTAATTTTAAACATGGTCGAGGAGGGAGTTGCCTAATAGATTTTAGGATGCTAACATAGCCTTGATTCCAGTATTAGCTTGTGACTGTATAAGAAAAGAAAATTATACAACCATTTCCCTTATGAACATAGATGCCAAAATTCATAGTAGCATATGAGCCTACCAACTTCAATAGTGTATTGAAAATAACAGTCAGGTAAAGTTTAACCCATGATTGAAAAAATTATTGAATAACAGAAAAGTCTACCAATTATAGTTCACCAAATCAATGAAAGCAAACTGGACAATCATGTAATTTCTCCAATGATACAGAACAATATTTGACATTATTAAAAACTAAAAGAAAACACCTCCTAAGACTAAGACTAGAAACTTGAAACTTTCTCTTTTTTAAATTAACTTATTTATTTTGAGAGTGAGAGAGAGCAGGGGAGGGGCAGAGAGAGAAGAGAGGGATCCCAAGAAGGCTCCCTGCTGTCAGCACAGAGCCTGATGCAGGGCTCGAACTCACAAACCATGATATCATGACCTGAGCCAAAACCAAGAAATGGAATGCATAACCAAGTGAGCATCCAGGTACCCCAAAATTTGGAACTTTGTTAGTTTCCCTAGGCCTGACCACCAAAATTCTAGACCAATATGAACAACCATCTATCAGAGCTATTGTGATTATTTGTTTGTTTATCTATATTTTTCTGAGAGAGAGCGCACAAGCAGGGGGGAGGGACAGAGGGAGAGAAAGAGAGAATCGTAAGCAGGTTCCACACTCAATGGGGAACTTAATGTGTAGCTCAATCTCCAGGCCGTGAGATCACGACCTGAGCCAAAATCGAGTCAGATGCTTAACCAACTGAGCCACTCAGGCGCCCCAACAGCAATTTAAATAAATCAGCAAATTCTATAGAATCAGTTTGAAAAATCAAAGTATTTTTCCCCCACCAGCAATTACCAACTACAAAATAAAGATCCATTCATAATAGTAATGTGAACTGGAATTAACCTTACAGGAATGCACAAAAACTTTATGGAGTAGATACTACATGTTCATGGTTGGGTGATGCAACATCTGTAATTTCACGGTCATCTCAACCACAAATCTAGTCAGATTTTTTTACTACTTTTCTGTGACTTTTCAAATTTTCTCACTTGCACCACATTTATATATATGTATATATAAAACATATATATATTTGTCATATATATATTTGTCACATATATATTTGTCTTATTTGCTCTGCTAAACCCTAAGTCATTTGAGGATAGTAATGTCTTTTCCATTAAAAAAAATTTCTCAGAGCACCTAAAACACCAAGTCTTATATGAGAGGTGCTTTACAGAAATATATGTTGAGGAAGTGGAGGGAAAAGATTTTGAAGGTATATTTTCAAGTTTTCATGATTTGTCCTAGAAAAAGTTCTTAAAATAAGTTCATAAAGTAGAACTTCAATGTTGAATGGCTTCTCAGTTTCATTTCTTTTCCTATAGTTTTTAATGTTATCATTGACTATATCCTAAACTAGCTGAAGTGCTAGTAAAAGTTTGGTATATTGCAGCTCCTGGGTGGCTCAGTCGGTTAAGTATCTGGCTCTTGATTTTGGCTCAGGTCATGATCTCATGCTTCCTGAGCTTGAGCTCCATGTTAGCCTCTGTCTGCACTGACAGCATGGACCCTACCTGGGACTCTCTCCCTCTCTTTCTCTCTCTCTCTCTCTCTTTGCCTCTCCTTCAACTCACATTCTTTCTGTATCAAAATAAATAAATAAACTTTAAACAAAGTTTGGCATATTGATATTTATATATCATCAAATTTTAAAAGAGATATTTCAGGGGCGCCTGAGTGGCTCAGTCGGTTAAGCATCCGACTTTGGCTCAGATCATGATCTCACTGTTTGTGGGTTTGAGCCCCGGGTTGGGTTCTGTGTTGACAGCCAGCTCAGAGCCTGGAGGCTGTTTCTGATTCTGTGTCTCCCTCTCTCTCTGGCCCTCTCCTGCTCATGTTCTCTCTCTCTCCCTCTCTCCCTTTCTCTCTGTCTCTCTCTCTCTCTCTCAGAAATAAGTAAAATATTAAATAAATAAATAAATAAATAGAGATATTTCACAAAAAGTTTCATACTGACTTCTAGTCCAGTGTTCCTTTGAGTTTTCAGGCACTAGCTATTTTCTTTTATTAGAAACTTTTGGGAAATTACTATATATTATATCATTTAAAAAAATTAGGTATATTTCCGTTCCTTCTCCTTTTCACAGAAAAAACCCACATGCATCTATTTTGTTTCTATATTACTTATCAGTATCTTTTTAAATAGCATATGAATCAGTCAATGCATCTGTCAAATTACTAGCTTGTATAATGTCCAAATATGTCTTCAATAGAAATAGAATCATAATAGTCACCAAAATTGTCAATGGTGCAAAGGTTATATCTATTCTGTGAAAATTTTAAATCATCAGGACATTTATGAGCTTGTAGGCTCATAAATATTGGAACATGAAATTGAAATTGATCTGAAAAATTAGATGAGGACAAAGATAGCGTAAGCAACTTTCTTATAGTCACAAAGAAGTTGGTGAAAGAAAATAGAGCAGACAATCAATCAAACCATCAGCGACTCGTTGACTGCCCATGCTTTTTTGTTCTTATCACTATGCCATTATTCCTAATAGAGTAAATAGAAGCAAAATCATATAGAACAGCCAAACCTGCACAAAATTGTGAGGTCAGTAATGTTTTCCTTTCTTTCATAAAGTGTTCTTCAGTGAGATATCAGTTCCTCACTTTCTGGACATTTTTACCTGGAACCATTACTTACCTTTGTGAGCTTATTAGCTTACATGTACATTGGAAATAATGCCTATTCAGAAAGCTTTTGGAAAGATTAAACGATAAAGGCAAATCCCTTCTTAGTGATCTAACCATACTGACTGATGAAAAGCATTTTTTCTTCCTCTCTCAATTTAAAACAGTATGGTTTTCTAGCCTCTACTTCTAACAAAATAGGAAAAATATCTCTTGACCTGACTTACTCTTTGACAAAACTAATTAACACCATTTTCCAAAAATCTAAGTTATTTTATTCGAAAATAAAAATCATGTTTGACTGCATAAAAGAAAACATGAATGGCTCATTTATATAAACTTGCTCTTTGTGTCTATATATCATACTAAAAATAATTATGTATATCCTAAAATTTGACACACTGACTTTGTTGCAAATCTAATGCATTCAAAACGAAACATATGGTAGAAAGAGCACTAGATTAGGAGTCAGGAAACCTTGCCTCTAATGCTTGCTCGGCCATTACTTAATCATTTAGGGTAAATTACTTAATCTCCCTGACACTCCTTCACTTCAAACTCAAGGGGCTGAGTGAGGTGATTTCTGAGGTCATTCACCCCAGAACAGTCTGTTTCTCAGCACTTTTACAAGTGCTCAGTCTTCCCGAGATTTTCTCCTCCCGCATCTACTTTTAACTTACCCAAAACTAACAAGAACCTCATCATTTCTCAGAGTTTTGCTCTTGAAAATTGGACATATAGCTTAAAAATCAATAAGGGAACATGAAAGCCTAAGTTATGGTTACACAAATGCTCAGATGTATATAGAAAAATATTAGTCTCATCTCATCTGAATTGTTAGAATTTTATAATAGTTTCCTTTGAAATATGTATTAGAGAGAAATAAAAGAATTTAAAGGCTAAAAGTACTTAACTTTTACATTTGGTGGATGAGAAAGACTTAGCCATTTTTCTGAGTTGATAGTAGACATAATTATAACACTACATCTCCAATGTTCAAAACTTGACCAATTATAGATAATAAGATGCTTGAGGTATCTTAAAGTTTTAAAAATTCCCCAGAGTGATATTTTCTGAAGCCATATTTACCTACTACTAACCAACCACAGTTACCTAAAGAGAAAACTTTTCATTCATTTCATTCATTTACACACAACCTCATCTATTCAAAAGCAATTTTAAAAAATTCAATCCTTTGGTTTGTACACTGGATTCCAACACTTTTTACCTACTCAGGGAAATTGCTGCTGCAATTCTTCCCTTACCCACATAACTCTGTCCTTTTTCCTGGACATGTCCTATCTATATAAAAATGCTATAATTTCTCCCATTAAAAAATAAACCCTTTGACCTCATATCCCCTCTAGCCACTCTTCTTATAGAAAAAATTTTTTCAAAACAGTTGCCTATATTTCTTAGCTCCCATTATTCTCCTTCATTGTTCCTTGAATCCTACCTTACCGGGCTTTTGCCACCACTACTTTACCCAAAATAGCTCTTGTCAAGAGGTCAACAGTTACCTTCAGGCTATTAAATCCAATAGTCAATTCTCAGTTCTCATTTTAGTTTACATATCAGCAGCACACAACATAGATGATCCCTTCCTTTTCCTAGAAACAGTTTCTTCATTTCACTTCCACCATAACTGTAATAAAAAAAATAATGACTAACACAGGCTAGCACTGCTCCATTTTGTAGTTCACCTGCATTTACCATGATCCATCTGGTTTTTCATAAAGGCTATATAGATGAAGTCAATCTTGATATGGTAAAGAAGGCTACTCTTGCTTTTTGTATTAGTCTTTGGTAGAATTCCTGCAATTCCTCCTGGGATGAAGTACTGTGGTAGTACTCTGGTTTACTACCTTCACCAGAGTATAGGGTGGGAGTTGGTGGGGTTTGTGGAGTGGGGATCACCATTTCAGAGGCTTCCACTTGTTTTTCCTATCAGAATGGTTCTCACTGCACAGGTTAGGAAACCAAAGTGATGATTCTGCCAGTGGCTGAGGGTAGCCACCATGATTATACCCTCAAGAACTTAAGGGTTGTGGATTTGACCTGTGGAAGCTGACAATGGGCCAGGATTCCATCTGTTTCCTAGCCCTCACCTTCAGCATTTCTAATAAGGAATCCATGACAGAGTGATCTGAGGCATCTGGCATTGTCCAACCTTAGTGTAAGGTATGTTAGTAAACGGTCATGCCCTTTGGTAATAAACTGGTAAACGCTTCTGGAAATACTTGTTTAAGAAATACATAGTTCTTCCTCAAGGAGACTGGCCTTTTCATTTCAGTCAATAGGCTCAGGAATGGAAAATGGGTAGGGATGAGTTTTTTGTTTTTTGGTTTTTTTCTATTACTCCAGTTGACTTTAATATTTTATTTTCAAGATCTTAATATTTGGCTATATAATTCAAGCTCATTGGCTGCCCATCTCTATTGTCTTTAAGAAACCATGCACCATCAGCCATTGTCACAGATCCTGTACATAGATCCCATGGTTGCTATCCAACTGAGTTACCCATTTCAGTAATTAGGACCACCCTACGTCTGGTGGTTAAGCTCACCATTGAGCCTCCTCTATTCTAGAATTCTATCACTCCCATTGATACTACAGTTAATTCCATAGTAGCAACTCTTGTATCAACTTGCTTACAGAGGACAGCCATCAGTGATGCCAATGTCCTCCTTCCAGTGCATTCTTCATTGCTTAAGTGAAGGAAGTGTCATTTGCACACAACAGGGGAACATAGCTGTTTTATGTAATGAAGTTATTCTAGCTTGGCCATTCTTTTGAACTTCTGATTCCTTGCTCAATTGTCTACCAAGGCAGTTACAAGATCTCCATCTCATTTACCATGTGATCATTATCTCTGTCAAGAAGCTATCCAAGCAGTATATTAGGACTCGATCCAAGCATTATTGCCTGTATGTTAAACCCTGAGTTATAAGAAAGCACCTCCATAGCAATAAACTCATCCTTACCGAGTTTTATGTTTTGCCCCCACCACCCTCTTACACTATTCCCATTCTCTTCTCCCAGTTCTTATCAGTTATTAGCCATGTACCTCAGTTCTTTAATTAATAATTCACTTCTTCCAACAGCAGAGACTGTACTTCTCTTCTGCACCCATGCTGACTTGACCCCACTTATTGGCCCAGACACAATGAGAAAAGGTGTAAGCAGATCTTGAGAAAGACAAGCATCATTTCTGAAAGTCTTCAAGTGAAGACTTTGCATAGCTTCCAAGCATTAGAAGCTGTCAGTTGGAGAGAAGAGCTGCTTCTGCAGACCTTTAGCATTCCTGAAAAGCTTCTAATAGCAATGCTACAACATTACCACCATCCCAAATAGTATCAGCAGTGGGATCTTTCTTTTATCAGAGAATGATCAAATTGCACACTCTCATTCTAAGGATCTGTTTTCTAAGACCACTTATGCTACCAACTGTTTTAGGTTGGGTTTCCTAAAAAGCAGGCGTTGAGTCAAGGATCTGGGTATAAGTAATTTCCCTGGGAAGTAATTCCAGGAAGCATGGGAAGGGAGTAGGGAATTGTGAAAGGAAATGGAGGAAAGGCAACAAACAGAATGCCAGAGAGCAGGTAATCATAGTGGGTGACTGATATTCTCTGAGAAACTGTAAGATATACCTCAGAATTGTATCATCACTGGGCAACGAAGTTATCCACAAACTCCTGACTCTCCCTGTTTGGTGGTTGCTCTGAGAGGAGTTAACCCTCTTCCCCATTCGGGCACAGGTCAGACATGCTTCCTCAGCCAGTTAGGCAGAAATAATGGGTTTTCATTGCCCACAGTAGTGATATGTGGGATCCACATAGGCCAAGGAAATGGGAGCAGAGTAGTGACAGCGTCTGCTATGCTACTGTGTACTGAAAACCTATCTCTAAAAGAAGGTGCCAATTACATTTTCAGTACACATAAAAATAAACCTTTATTATTGGTTAAATGTTTGTCCATGTCTTACCTAAAAATCTTGTTGTATTCTACTAGTGCACTCCCTAGATTGGAAAAGATTATAATGAATAACCACTGAAGAATTATGATTTATGGGTATAGTTACATAGATATAGATAACTTATATTATGTACAGTTATGTATATAATTTTATATCTATATGATAACTCTGTAATAGAGATTGAAAGGAAGAAAGACATGTATATGTATATGTATATGTGTATATGTATATGTATATGTACATGTATATGTATATGTATATGTATAGAAACCAGTTGGGAGGCTATTACAATCTTCAGACCAAGGCAGTAGCTATAGATGGAATGGAGAAGGGGACAGTTCTGAAAGATCTTAATGAGAATGTATTAGGACTCATTGACTGATAGAAAATGAGAATTAAAAGAGAGGATAAATTAAAAACATAGTTAATATGTTTTCCTTTCCTTTAGATTTGCATGTTAAATTCTTAACAGCAATCAAGTTAAAGAGAAATTACAGATAACTTCAGAAAAATCTAGTAGAAATTCTTCCTACTGAATTTTAAACTAACTCCATAGTTGATTTAGATGCTCTCCAAAATTTGAGAACCATTGCCCAATACAATACTACTAGAATTCCTTATGAGATTTGAGTGTCATTAACTGGCTTGTAGGTAATAATTCTCAGAATATCATTCACTTCAGGTTAACATTTTCTATATGGAAATTTATAAAGTCTTATTAGCATGAATCAAAAGTTTAACTGTATGTCTATCATACTTTCACTAACTACCTTGGCAAAAAGCCAAATGACATGTTAACTGTTGTCAGACAGCATTCTGAGTAGAACTTTACAGCAAAAGGAGATGAACTGAGAAAAGCACTGCATGATTCTAATCCAAATGCCAAAACCCAAGTGCTCCCTACTCTGTTTCTAGTAAGCACAGAATGACTCTCACCCGAGGCAGTGCCAGAATGAAACAGGATGGATTTATAATTGGCCATTGAAACTTATTAATTGCCCCAAATTAAATTCACAATATGGTACAACCTGGTTGCCATGGCACTGACACAAACCAGACAGGACACATTCTTTCCACTTGAGAGACTGATTAATGCAACATTCAACAGGGGACTACATCTCTTCCAACTTTGTGTGACAATTTCTTGTAGCAAATAGGTTGTAACAAAAAGATGCCACTTCTTCTCTAGTTTCCTAATGATTAAGAAGGTTACAACCAATATCCTTACATTTAAGCAGAAAAAGAAATGTATGAGAGAAGTTATTGACAGTTTAGGGATAGAGTGATGGTAAAATATATATCCTAGAAAGATCTTCAAGAAGAGTAAAAACAAATTGTTTACTTCTGAATGATTTAGTATAGCCTTAATTCATTCAGCAAACATTTGTGGAATGTCTATTTTATATGTGACTGGCATATTCTATGAACGCTGGGAATACAGCAGTGAATAAGACAAAGTGTGTCTGATGAACACAACAGCGGTAACTAACAACCAGTCCTTCAGCACGAAAAGCTCTGATTTGCAGACCTCACTGATTCGCATGGCGCAAATATGCCCATGATGGCCAATTTCAAGCTACCTACATGATGTCACTGAGGAGCTGGGAACTGACATACACAATCAGCTTTCATGAGCCAGTAGGAGGCAGTTCCAGCACCTTTACGGAACACAGGCACAATGGGCTCTCTTCTAAAAAGAATGGTTGAATTGTGTTGAAATATAAGTGTTGAGGGGTGCCTGGATGGCTGAGTCTGTTAAGTGGCTGCTTCTTGATTTCAGCTCAGGTCAGGATCTCATGGTTTGTGAGTTTGAGCCCTGCATCAGGCTCTGCGATGACAGCATGGAGCCTGCCTGAGAGTCTCTCTCTTCCTTCCTCTCTGCCCCTCCCCTGCTCATACTTTCATGTGTGCTCTCTCTATCAAATATAAATAAATACAACATTTTTAAAAAAGGAAATATAAGTTTTGAGAAACACTATATCCTTTTATTGTGTACTCTATCCTTCTTTTAGAGGTTGTTCAAGCACATTAGCACAAGAACAAGTCCTATAGTGAAAACTTATTTAGAATTACCTACCCAGTGCTTCTTAAAATGACTACAGAATTATCTTTCCAGGCTGGGTCGTGTCTTTCAACTGTGTAATCAGACCCCTAGAAGCTAAAAAATTGGTGTTGGTGACTTAGAAGGACTTGAATGTAAGGATCTTAGAATACCCAAGACAGGCAGAGGCAGATACATCTTCACACAGTTTGGAGTAGCAACATGTTCTGAAGAGATTATATATTCTAAATGCACATAAGAGTTGTTCCTGTATCATTTGATTCTCGTTACCAAGACTTGTTTTAGTAACCACTTACGTATCTACTTCTCAGTCACTCAGGGAATAGTCAGATTATGTCTTCTTTTATGGATTACATAAATCCTTTACATCCTTCTCCTGAATTCTTCCTTGATCATCCACTTAAGGCTGATGGGATAAAAAAAACAGGTAAAAGTCAAACTAACCCAGTAATTTTATTCGATAGTAACTTGACAATTTAGGCATTAGAAATATTGATTAAAATAAGATGATTGGGGAATAACTTAGCTTTTTTCCAGACCAACACAGGTAACTGAGAAATTGTGATAAGTCACTTACACTTTAATAAGAAATAAAATTTTGGAGACCCATTTGAACACCAGTAGTTTTTTTTTTTTTAATTTCACCTAAGACAAAACTGAGACCCTGAGCAATTAAGTAAATTAGAAAATATCTAGTATCAATTTTGTGTGGCAGGTTTAGAATACGTACAATTCTGCAAACCCATACTGTAACAAATAATAAAGTTTTTCCCTTTGAAGTTTTAGGAAAATTCCAAAGTGGTGAAAGCCTCTTGGGGAAAAAAAAGTCTATCTATCAATCCATCTACCTAGTTACCTACCGACCTACTTGAGTTTTGCCATGGAAGCAGGATGCTAAAAGACACAATGTGTTTAAATATACTCACAAAAACACTTCTAGACATTCTAAAAAGAACTAAATTTTTGCATAAATGTATTCTCTGTAGGAAACTACCATAAATATTACTTATGAAAATTGTAATGATTAAACCTTGGACTCCAGAGAGTGAAGTTTCAAGAGCAGCCTAGATAATGATACAACTTGATGCTAAATCAAATAATATTTAAATTTAATTCAGTAAATTTTTACCAAGAACATGCTACAAAAGAGGCTTTTGCTTGTGGCAAAATGAGAATCAGTACCTACACATCAAGAGTTTATTCGGCAGAAGCTAAAGCAATTTAAAATATTTTGATGGTAATTTCCCAAGAGGAACATTGACTATGAAATAAATATTTGCCATGGAAAATAGAAGACCTAGCTCATAACCTAAACATAATTTTGGCTAACTGAAAGACCATCCATGCAAATTTGGTTTTATCAACACTGGTGAGGTGAAGCTGGAAAGTTAAAATTATTGACTCCACTCATTCAGTTTCTGTTAACTTATGAAACAAAATCACTTCCTGGGGAAAAAAAAAAGAACTTAGCAAATATTGTTGTAGACTGTTGACCTCATCCATTTGGTGATGAGAGTTACCTTGCTAAAATATTTTGAAGCAATTGGTTGTGGCCTTCTTAAATTCTGTTTAGAAGGCTTTTGTTGTGAAATAGAGGAATTTGAATGAAATATTGCTCCTATGCGTTCTATTTTTCCTTTTCTTATACAAGTGATATTTATTACCTATTATCCTCTCTGGTTGCTTCGATGAAATGTCTCCTTAAGATTGCTAATATTAGTAGCAACAACAGCTGGTGAGTGTAATTTGCATTTAAATGAACAATTCACAACTATGTCCTTCCTTCAAATCCCAGGATACTTCTGATAGATTCTCGATGCACATATGCAGTAGTAGTTGCAAGACAGATATGCAATCAACAGCACAGTCTAAAAGCTCCATCTGTTAATGGATCAGTCACTCTGCGAAGGGCTACTTCGGAAAAACAGTCATCCCAAATCTAATCTCACATCTCCATGCCAGGCCAACTCCTTCTAATATTTAAGGCTGTTCAAGGCTCGATTCCAGCAAGACTAGAATTGGGTTGAGTTATTTTATCAAATAAAAGAACTACCAAAAATCTCTTATCCCTGGTCAAAGCATGAAACATATTATAATGTTGCTTTGTCCACATGGGTCCAAAAAGTTTTAAGGAAGTTTGTACCAGCTGGTTAGCATTGTTTATTGATGACAGTGAAACTGATGATTTGCACCTAATCTTCATGGGACCTTTCTGCCATTGGTGATGCCAGTAGTGATAGTCAAACAGGTTTCAATTGCTAAAGGACATTACCAGGACCCAAAGTGACAGTGTTTTCAAATCTAGAGTTTTGCAAGAAAAGCATACAGTATCAACAGCATTGGTAGTGATTACACAGCAAGAATGTGGCCAAATAAAATAAAATACCATAACCAAGACTCTACCTTAGTCTTGATTCCAAGGTGTCCAGTATGCATGCCAGTGGCTCTTGATCTAAAGGAACAACTGCATCCATCTAGCCTTTTACAAAGATGGGAAATTTGAGGCTCCTACTGGCCACTGTGGACTACTAATGTGAGATTGGTTTGCATTATGTATTTAAGTAAGATATTTTTGCTTTAATGCTGTTGCTATATTGTATTCTTTTCTAACAAAACTCTAAATTTGGAAACACTATCACTTCAGGTCCTGGGAATGTTCTTTAGCAATGGAAATCTACTTGACAGTCACTATTGATGCAAAAGCTATGTAATTGATCCTTTTTAAAAAAAATTGTTTATTTATTTATTTTGAGAGAGAGAGATTGAGAGCAGGGGAGGGGCAGAGACAGACAGAGAGAGAGAGAATCCCTAGCAGGCTCTGTGCTGTCAGTGCAGAGCCTGACATGGGGCTTGATCTCACAAACCATGAGACCACGACTTGAGTTGAAATCAAGAGTCATCTGCTCAACTGGCTGAGCTACCAGGTGCCCCTAATCTCTCTTTTTAATAATCACCTTTAAAAAGAATTACCTTTCCAGGATTATAAATGGTAATTTCCCACTGTTCTGCATGTTCGTGTGTGCGTGTGTGTGTGTGTGTATGATTTGTATTAACTTTTAGTTTTACTAAACTTGGACTCATTTGATGGTGGAAATAAATGATCTGTAATTTTTCTGAAAATAAGTTGTGAATTTTTCACCGTCAGCTGTTAAGGATTCTAATTTTGGTACTTATCAAGCAGAATAAACCTTGTCATGTACAGCAACCAATGTTTATTTGTCACTATATCCAGAATTAAAACACCAGATCCTTTATAGAAATATGTGTAAAATAAATATATAGTTTGCATTAAAGTTAAGAGATTTTTTTCCGTTCTATGTTTAGGTTACTTCTATAGCTAAAAATGAGGTTTGTCCTTTTTTTTAAATTAAAATGATCTAAAAAGTTCTTCTGGGGCTCTTATTTTTGTCATATATGCACCTCTGTTTAGACTGAATTGGCACAAGGCAAATGAGTAAATAGATGATGGATAAATAGATAGGTAATGAGGAAGGAAAAGAGAAGACTAGAGAGACAGTTTTTTGTGATACATGAAGAAAACAAAAACTGTCATTTCTTGAAATCCAATTAAACTATTGTGAAGCTGAGTAAAAAAAGTCACTCAAGGTCTAGAGTATAAATAAACAATTAAACCACTAAATACTACCTATATCACCACCATTTTCCATCTCATCAAGGATGGATTCACTAAAAATTTTCAGGAGTAAAACTTGTTTCCCAGGCTGTTACAAACACTGGATATTCTACTGGGAAAAACTCAGAATAAGAGTAAAGAAAATAGAGTCAGGTCTTCTATAAGGCTTGTTTTGAAAATGCAAATCTATTCCAAGGTAACTAACATATTAACCAACAGTTTGAGTATAATATGAATTTTACATCTGTTTGTGCATAATTTTATCTGCAGAAAACAGTACATAAAGCAAATAAAACAAAACAAAACAAACAAACAAACATCCAAACCTGCACCCAGCTGACCTGAGACAAGTCAAATGCACCAAATGCATATACAACCAGACCTTGGACATTTACTAAGGACCTCAGCTAATGGGTGTAACTCAGTTAATGGGTGTTCTTTTGCATTTGAAAATTGTCTATTTAAAAGAAAAATCTATTCATCATCTCAGATATGTCTAAATGGTTCAAAATGCCAACCTGTGCATGCAAAAGAGAGCTTGAAGGATAAAAGAGAAGCTTGAAATGATAAAGCATTTTGACAGAAATCAGAGAACATGTGATATTTCCCAAGAACCAGAGACAACACAAGAAAATAAAAGAAAAAACTGTGCTTGGAACAACTTCAATAATAAGGCCTCAAGAAGCAGAAAACATAAAAAGATTCTTAAACATACGGATTGAAGACCACATAGGAAGAAAATCAGAAAACAGAAATCATCTTTTTCATAATCAAAGAGAAAACACTTTTTCTAAGCTCTTTTTCCCCATAACCCTAGGCTAAGATGTAAAGATTTCTGATCAGAGCAGGGATCCCTTAAGATTGTTTTACTGTAATTTTCTCCTAATCATCCAAATATGAAAATTCCGTTTAAAAAGGAGAGAGAGAAAATGCTATCTATATACAAAGACCTTATACAGAAATCACCAAACCCAGCAAGTGACTCCCTTTAGACCAACCACTCCTTTGAGTGGTATATTCAGTGGATTTAAACATACCAGGCTTGGGGCACCTGGATGGCTCAGTTGGTTAAGCATCTGACTTCAGCCCAGGCCATGATCTCACGGTTCTTTGGTTTGAACTCCGCGTCGGGCTCTGTGCTGAGAGCTAGCTCAGAGCCTAGAGCCTGCTTTGGATTCTCTGTCTCCTCTCTCTGACCCTGCCCTGATCATGCTCTCTCTCTCTCTCTCTCTCTCTCTCTCTCTCAGAAATAAATAAAAAAAAAAATCAAAAAATTTAAACATGACTTGAATTTCCAAAGTTGTTGGCTGTTAGATCAAGCCATACAAATAAGAAAGCCTTAAAATTTTTTCAAGGGCAGAAAAACATGCCCTAGTATTTAAGGTAAACATAAAAATTCAGGTCTTGGGGCACCTGGGGCATTTGACTCTTGATTTCAGCTCAAGTCATGATCTCACAGTTTGTGAGTTCAAGCCCAGAATCAGGCTCTGCACGGGCAGCATGGAGACTGCTTGGGATCCTCTCTCTCTCTCTCTCTCTCTCTGTCCCTCCCCTGCTCTTTCTCTCTCTCTCTTTCTCAAAACAAATAAACAAAACAAACATTAAAAGAATTTAAAATTTCAGGTCCCTCTCAAAATAAAGTGCTGTATTGATTGTAGTATGTACATATTTCTTAAACATTTAACATGTGTGAAACTATGCTACCATTTTTATTCAGTTCTTATTTTTGTTTTTAAACATGTCACTTGATGAAGTCTTGGAGTGTTGTGACACATTTTCCCCGTAAACCCTGTGGTTTTGACACAATTTTCATAGCACTTCCATTTTGGAGACTGCATACGTGGTGTTACAGCAAAACTGACTGTATTACACTTTAGAGAAGGCCACTAGCTTTCTGCAAATAAAACTCATCTATACATTACATTTAAAGTGACAATTATCCAGAAAGATCATCATAAGTAAGATTGACGGTCTGTCAATAATGAAAGAACGTGGCGGTGGGGGATGGGAATTCCATCTCTAGGTTGACAGCAGTGTACTTAGCATTTCCTCTGAGACAGCATACCATCGTCTCAACTGCACCCCATATGTCCAAAATTGAAGTCTTCATCTTCTTTTGAAGAACTGTTCCTCCTCTAGTTTCCGCCATCTGAGAGAAAACTGTCCCTTCATTCTTGCTCTTTCTCCCACTCACTCCTGAGCCTTGGTCATCCTGAATGACTCCTCCCACTCACCAAACTGCACCCAAACCATCACCAGACCTGTCTACTCATCTCCTCAGTACATTTCCAATCTCTCACCTTCTCTCTGTCTCCACTGCCCTGACCTGGTCTACATCTTCCTGAGGCTGCCATTTCTTTTTAATGGTGCCCCTGTTTACAGGTTCTTGTCAGAGTATGCTGTGAGGAATACAAGAATTAGGTCATACCTCTGACTAAAAAGTTCAATGACTTCTATTGTAGGCTTTATGATCCACAAAATTCCTTTAGTTCAACATGTCATAGCCCCGGCCACCTCTTAAATCTCATCTTATAATATTAGTCCCCCTCAGCCCCATTCCCAGCTTGATGGAGCCACGTCCTTTCTTGCCTCACAGCTCCCCTCATACTGTTCCTCTTATGTGCACTTCTCACCTGTTTAATTCATACTCAACTTTCAGGTCTTAGGTATACATCACTTTTTCAGAAACATTTTTTACCTCCTACTCTAAATGAGCACCCTCTTCACTCTCTTACTGGTCTTACAATTATTGTCCATCTTGAGGCCGATCTCAATTTGCATTTTTTTATACATTTGTATGATCGTTTACTAAATTCTCTATTTCCCACTGGACTATGCATCCCACAAGGACAGAGAGTTATCCTATTTTGGTCACAATATTGAATAACATATGTCTTTCACAGAATGAAAATTTTCAATATTTGCATCACAAATAAATTCCTTCAGAAAACATTTATCACATGTTTTAGATGTTGGAATATGTTCTGGAACTAGATCTAAGAACACATGGTCTTTTCTGGGAAGGCATAATCAGATCATCATCCTAATAGCAATACTTAGCATTCTGTGGATTTGTGATGGGTTATATATTGTCAAAATCCATCTTCACAACAATGCTATGAAGTTGGTACAGTTGGGTTGTTAGCCTCACTTCCCAGATGAAGAAACTGACTCGGCAAGGTTAAGCAATCACCCAGGGTTATACAACCAGTCAGTGGCAGAAGTCTCATACATGTCCTCTACTCTCTACAGAAGCAGAAAGGACATACTCATCCTTAGGAAGTTGTGAAAACTTTCACTGAAAAGTAAAATTTGATCTGTGTCTTAAAGAATGGGTCAGAGGTTTTCAGACAGAAAAGGGGGTGAGGGTATGCCAGAAAGAAGGAAGAGCAGTTGCATGTGTGTGAAGGACATGGCATATTTGTGGTGGGGCCAAGGAATCCAGAGGAGGTAAAGCACTCAGTCACATGGCAGAGAGAACGAGGAAAGGATGCAAAAGAAACAGGTTGGGGCCAGATTAAGAAAGACCTGCATTAAATCTAATCTGATCAAAGGAAAGCCCGTGATAGTTATGGTCTAACAAAATTACAAATATTCCACATACTTCCTGTGTCTTAAAACGCTAAGTGTACAGATTCTACCACAGGAAAACAAAAGTGCCAGACTTATTAAAACATCTGGATAACTAAAGTCAGATGTTAGAAATTTCTAATTAAAATAAACCCACAGCCATCTTCCTACTCCATTCTCTTGCTTGGACATATCTGTCCTAGATAAACAGGTATGTGGTAGGGGTGCCCCGCGGCATAGGAGAGCCACGGGGATCCAGAGCGGGATTTTGGAGCAAGATCAGTGTGAGATGAGTGTCCACTCAGAGAGGCAGCCCAGGGTGAAATCTCAGTGCTCCAGAGGGGTGGGAAGACATCCAGGTAGGGGATGGGGATTCTATAGGGTCCATCCTTAGGAGATGGGCATAAGGTGCCAGAGCCTGAGTATTTCCACAGAGGCACAGCCCAGTGCCGGGGATCATAGCTACATAAGGATGACATCCATGAAGAGGGAACTGGGTGAGGAGGAAGTCCAGGTATGAAGGTGGAAGGTGTCAGAGCCCAGGAGAGGTGAGGAGCGATTCTGTGTGGGAGAGTGGCCCGATGTAGGGTGTAAGAGGCCAGCTGGAATAACGAAGGTGCCTAGCATGGGGACTGAAAACCCAAATGGAATGAGGAAGATATCCCTGGGGGGGATGGAGCAGGATCAGTGATAGGAGTGAGTTAAATACACTGTATATTTAGCATATATTAAGAATACTAAAAATAATCATGCAGCGTTTTCGCTGCCAGAGAATAAAGTTACAAATATGGAAAGGAATCCTAATTGACTAGAATTGAATACTTCAATGTAAACTCAGGGATTTATAAAAGTATCTCTATGATAGCAAAATAAATATACAGTAGTCTCTGCTTATCCACAGGAGATATGTCCCAAGACCCCCAGGGACTGCCTGAAACTGCAGATAGCACCAAACCATATATACATATACATGTATATGTACACACACACATCATGTATTTTCCTGTACATATAAATGTATGATAAAGTTGAATTTATAAATCCGAGATTTAAGAGATTAACCACAATAACTAATAATAAAATAGAACAATTAGAACAATATACTGTAATAAAAGTTCTGTGAATGTGCTCCCTTTCTCTCTCAAAACATCTTTCTGGGGGCACCTGGGTGGCTCAGTCTGTTAAGAATCTGATTCCTGAGCTCAGCTCAAGTCATGATCTCACAGTTTGTGGGTTTGAGCCCCCACGTCAGGCTCCTGGAGCCTGCTTGGGATTTTCTCTCTCTCTCTCTCTGTCCCTCCCCCCCTCAAAATAAATGAATCAACTTAAAAAACAAAACATCTTTCTGTACCAAGGCACCTGTGAGGCTCAGTAGGTTGAGCATATGACTCTTGATTTCGGCTCGGGTCATAATCTCACAGTTCACGATACTGACGTCTGCATCAGGCTCTGCATTGACAGCATGGAGTCGGCTTGAGATTCTTTCTTCCTCTTTCTGCCCCTCCCCTTGTTCACACGTGCAGGATCTCTCTCAAAATAAATAAACTTAAAAAAAATCTTTCTGTACTTTGCTCCCTCTCCTTGTAATGATGTGGGGTGATCAAATGCATGTGATGAGTTGAAGGGAGGTGAATGACACAGGCATTGTGACGTGTTGTTAGGTTACTACTGACCTTCTGACAATATCGGGAGGAAGATCGTCTTCTTCCAGGCTGCGGCTGGTTGACCCTTGTGACTGAAACCATGGAAAACAAAACTACAGATAAAGGGATGCCACTGTACATGTCTGTGCTTGTGCACGTGTGGTGTTCATGTTTACTTACATTTGCTAGCTCTGTCCACTGCAAGGGCATGATAAGGGCAAGAACCATATGTACACCTAGCACTCAGACCTTCGTTTCTAAAGACCTTTATCCACTGGAAACAGGGCTTCTTTGAATAAACAGAAGATTCCAAGGCCGGGGAAGAAAAAGTACAAGGTGAGCCCACAATATTTTATTGTGTCTGAAAGTGAGGAAATATTCAAAAAATGATGGGAACTTGTCAAACGCCACAAAAGCCAGGTTGGAGGCGTTCTCACTGGCCAAGTCAGAGATAATTTCAAGGTCAAAATAAACACAAAGTAACAGATTTACCAATTAATTTAAGTCCAATTGTAACAAATGTACCACTCTGGTGGAGAAGTGTAATAATGGAGGACATTGTGGATGTGTGGGGGTAAGGGACATATAGTAAATCTTTGTACCTCCCCTTCAGTTTTGCTGTTAACCTAAAACTATTCTAAAAAAAAACAGTCTTTAAAGATAAATTAAATAGGGAGTCATGAGCCCATATTTATAGAAATAATCCATTGAACAAACAAATTGAAACTATGATGAGACGGGATTTTACATCACCTCAAAGTATCTTTTCAAGAGAGGTGTCTAGGTGGCTCAGTCACTTAAGTATCTGACTCTTGAGTTCAGCTCAGGTCATGATCTGATGGTTTGTGGAATAGAGCCCCATGTTGGGTTCCATACTTATGGTAAGAAGCCTGCTTGGGATTCTCTCCTCTCTCTGTCTCTCTCAAAATCAAAACATTTAAAAGATATGTATCTTTTCAAGAAAAAATACCTAACTGCAAAGGTTAAAAGAGTAACTTCACAGTGGACAAGGTGGCCCCCTTACTGACGTGATGAAAGTGAATGCCACCAGCAACAGGCTGAAATGAAATTGTGCCCACCAGGAAAATGCAAAGAAAGGAGTGAAGCATCACTTTTGCAATATCCCTGCTGAAGATGCAGAACCTGAGTCTAAAGAAAAGGAAATATTAGGCAAACCTAAGTAGAGGACATTCTGTAAAGTGATTAGATCTTCAAATGTGTCAGGATCATTAGTCAAGGAAAGGCTGAGAAGGTGCTGCAGATGACAGAGGCTAAACAGACAAGTAAATGCAATGTGATTTTGAGTTTCAGCCTTTTATTATAAAGGATATTATTTCAATGTGATCTGAGGACGAGACGGCAGTAAGGTATCAATGTTAACTTCCTAATTTTGAGGGTTGTACTGGGGCTATACCCTTCTTGTAGGAAATTCACGTTCAAGTATTCAGGGTGCTGAAGCATAATATCAGCAATGTACTCAACAATAGGTTCAGGAAAACAGAAGTTCTTTGTACTTACTGCAGACCCATCATTCCTGAGAGTTGATTTTTCTTCTAAATAAAGAAACAACGATAATATCACATTTATATGTCTGCTCAGTTCTCCAGAATCTAGCTTGAACTCAAATAAACCACAGGTGGATCTTTGTCTTTCGAACTCCTAGCAATATATTGTTTCCCTTAGCAACTCACTGAAAGTTATGTTCATTCCCACTTACACAGTTCTTAACAAATTATTCTTGGTTTTCAATCTTTCCAGCCAATTATGTTTATTATATAACCATGGTTGAGGTTGATAGACCAAGATTACCAGAAGCACACTAAAATAAAAATAATAATAATAGTAAAATAATAACATAAAATGTTGAGTGTATTTAGCTTGCTGTAGCAAAGGCCAAGGCAACCCACAGGAGCTGTAGGAGTATCTCAGTAAGTGGGAGTTGAGAAAGGCTTTTTATGGGATTTGAGTTTCTGCTGGATGATTCAAAGGAGTTAAAAAAGCAGGGACAAATTCTGGATTGGAAGCCACCAAGAAGCAAGGCAGATTCAGTGATTGGGAATCCTAACACTTTCTGTCTCAGAGGTGGAGGGTTAAGGCAAGCATAGAGGCGCCCCGGAGAAAGAAGCAGCAATCACCCACGTTAGTCAGAAGAGGGGGGTGTTTAGTCATTTCTGCAGTCATGCGGTGGCCTGTCTGTGGCATGTTCTTGGCAACGTTCATGGCCTATTGAGAATATTATGGTCTGGTTATCATCAGGGCTATTTTTCAATTTCTCACCAAAAATGTGGGAGAGGGGCTCCTGTGTGGCTTAATCGATTAAGCATCTGAATTCTGATCTCGGCTCAGGTCATGATCTCATGGCTCATGAGACTGAGCCCCGCGTTGGGTTCTGCACTGACAGTGTGGCACCTGCTTGGGATTCTCTCTCTCTCTCTCTCTCTCTCCCTCCCTCTCTCTGTCTATCTAGCTCTCTCTCAAAATAAATAAATAAAAATTTTTAAAAAAAGTGTTAACTAGGTCTGTAAGAGGCAGACATTGTAAACATAGGAAGTAATCGCTGTAGCCTATTATTAAGGGAAGAAAGCGTGGAGCTAAAATAAAAATATGAAGAAGGAGGAGGAGGAGGAAGAGGAGGAGGAAAAGAGGAGAGGAAGAAGGAGGGGGAGGAGTGGAAGGAGAAGAAGGAAAGTAAAATGTAGTAAAATGTAGTCAAACAATGGGAAGAGTGGGAAGAGGGAGAGGAAGAAAACAGTAAATTGGCTGCTATTTCTAAGGCTTTACATACACCAAACATTTTTCATTTTCAAAGCCACACAGCAAATTAGCTAGTATTATTATCTTCATTTTGCAGATGAGAAAATTGAGGAACTGGGAGATTAATTTCCCCAGTGCCACTCAGCTAGCAAGTAGCAAAGCCAGGGTCACTATATAATACACACGATGGTGGGTTTATACGTCCAATGGCTAAATATTTACCGAAGCTACGACATACAAAGTATTATCTGGTATTACAGGCAATCATATGATATAGCACCCTCTAAAATATGCCTGAAAACTCTTCCAAACATTTGCCATTCTCATCAATCCCCCTTCTTCCCCTCTGCCTCACAGTTTCAAAGGGTGTAACATAGTCTCACATGTCAGTTGAAATACGGGATCAACAATGTATTTTGTTTGACTTTAACTTTGACTTTAACTTACCCACAACTCAGGCCTTCATCTCCTCCCATTCTTCTTTCTGTGCTTACCTTGTTTTCTTTTTTAAACTCTGCTGCTCATTTACACTCCGTGTGTTGTGCCAATTGTCTGCTTATATATCTGTGTCTTAGGAGACATTATTTATATTTTTGGCTGTTTAGCATCTTGATTTCCTTTTGGGGAATTTCTCCTACCCAGTGGTATGCTGATAAAATCTGGCTCTCCAGGGGGAGAAAAAAAATATTTTTAAATAGTATTTTTACTAACAAAATATTATTATAAATGTTATATATAAACCTTACATTTTATTATAAATTTTACTGATATAAAGAACATATAACAATCTATAAATAATAATAAAATCTATAATACTCTGTCTTTCCATTGTAAATTCCATACAGCAATTAATTCTCACAGAATGCTTTTGTTTTTTTTAACTCTTTTTTTAATGTTTTATTTATTTACTTTTTTGAGAGAGAGAGAGAGAGACAGACAGACAGACAGACAGAGTGCAAGTCAGGGAAGGGCAGAGAGAGAGGGAGACACAGAATCCGAAGCAGGCTCCGGGTTCTGAGCTGTCAGCAGAGCCCAACTGGGGGCTCAAACTCCCGAACTGCGAGATCATGAGCCGAGCCGAAGTTGGACGCTTAACCGACTGAGCCACGCAGGTGCCCCTGTAACTCTGGTAGCCACACTACAGTAGTAGTTGATGACAACGTGTAGCTACGACTCAAACGTTGCTGGCATTATCATGTACTTAATGAGCAAGGGAAAGGGAAACAACAAAGAGACATGTCAGAACTATTCTGGTTCATCGATGACATAAGTTCTTTGATGAATCTCATAACAGTTTTTGAATACTAGAGAAATATTTCCTCAATTTTTTGAGCTCTTTGTAATGTAATGGCTGCAGCTGTCATACAATTTTAAATTTAATCTGCATTATTTCTCCATCACTTTCTTAAGTCTGAACAACCAAGAAAACGATAAATCAAGTCCTACTTTGTAGCATTTGTGAGTTTGTATGGTACAAAACAGTCCCACCCCAGACAATTTCGTAGCCCATCAATGTATCATATTTCCACCCCAAAGCCACAGTAGATGCAATGCAAATAACCTTAAGGACATAAATAATAGTAAAATGTCGTAAAACAATTAGGAAGTGGTAAGTTTTGAGTACTATTTTTGTTTTAATTTAATTTATTTAACTGTACGTTAAAATCATTTAATTTTAAATAATTACTGTTTTTAACAAGTGGCTTATAAACTTCCTGAAAATGGAACAATTGGCTCTTAGGAGCAGTACAAGCCAGTCTAGCACACCACTGCTTCTTCCCTACTGGTCATGGGCACTCTTGGGTAGGAAGAACCATCTTCCATGTTTTATAAAGGAGACCAAAGGAAACAGGTCTCCCCTCCACCACAAGGAGTCAAGGGACAGGCCTAGATGCTAAGCTTGGCCCCTAATGTGCTCCTCCTGGGGGTCTGAATTTTGACTGACTCATAAAATGAGGGAAGAAACAATTGGAGATCCATTGCCCATCATGGCGGCAGTTGCTAACCAACCAGCTCCTGCTGTGGAACCGTGCTAGGCTTCCCTTCCTACTGTGTGGAGGGCCCCTGGTTACTGCCTCTCTTAACACCTGTTCTTAAGCCTGTGATCCTCCCATGTCTTTCTATAAGCTACCTGTGGGATCTCTCTATTGCTCACACTCAACAAACCCAACAGTTACTGTGCAAGGTCTTAGAGGGATTGGCTGGATCTTCCTGTTTCTAAATCTTGTACCTCACATAGTGCTAACACCAGGTGAAGAATCAATAAATATTTGCTAAAATGAATATGTGAATGGATTTTATATGTGAACATGTGAATGTTAGGGTAACATTCCTGATTATATAGATCATATACAACCCCCTAACATAATTTGAAATAATAAGATTACATTCTGAGTTCCAGAGTTTCAGAATAAATGTTGTAGCACGATGTTTCTGCGTATGATAATTATACAGTAGTCCTCTCCTTATCAGTGAGGGATAAATTCCAAGATCCCCAGTGGATGCCTGAAGCCACAGAGAGTAAACAGCCCCATATATACTGTTTTATTCTTATACATAGACACCTCTGATAAAGTTTAATTTATAAACCAGGTGCAGTGAGAAATTAATAATATCTAATAATAAAAGAGGACAATTATAACAATACAGATCTTCCTCAGCTTACGATAGAGTTACATCCTGATAAACCCATTGTAAGTTGAAAATATCATAAGTCAAAAAATGCTTTTAATACACCTAACCTACAGAACATCACAGCCTAAGCCTAGCAAAGCTTAGATATGCTCAGAACACTTACATGATCCTGGAGCTGGGCAAAATCATCTAACACAAAGCCTATTTTATAATAAAGTGTTGACTGACTCAAGTGAGTTAGTGAGTACTACATGCAAAGGGAAGAACAGAGTGGCTGTATGGATGTGGAATGCTTGTAAGTGTGAAGCTTATGCTCATGATGGTGTGGCTGACTGCGGCTGCCACTCCCGGCGTCACAGGAGAGAATGGCGCCACCCAGCTAGCCCAGGGAAAAGACCCAAATTCATACTTCAGAGGAGGGTTTCTACTGAATGCATATCACTTTCACACCATCCTAAAGTCAAAATGTTAGTAAGTCAAATTATCATAAGTCAGAGACCATCTGTGTACTATAATAAAAGTTATATGAGTATGCTCGTTCTCTCTCATGCTCTCTCTCTCTCTCTCTCTCTCCCCGAATATCATTGTACTTTACTCACCCTTCTTCTTGCGACTATGTGAGAAGATAAAATGCCTAGAAGGCACCATGAGGCAGAGTTAGGCTACTATTGACCTTCCCACAATTCATCAGAAGGAGGATCACCCGCTTCCACACATCAGTAACTGAAACTGCTGAAACAAAGCCACAGATAAGGGACTTCAAGCATATTTGTTATTAGGTATCTCTCTATATTAGGATGTTGATAGTCCTGTTGATATTAATAATAATCCCACTGGTAGTGGGAGGAGGTGGTATTTGCCAAGGGTCTGGATATTTCTCGTGCCTACTTTATATCCTTTCCACCTGCCTTTCACTGCAGCCATTGAGGCAACGAGCTTCCTACAGGTGATCCCTGATAACTCATCACCTCAGCTCCACTGCATTCTCTGGGACTTCCCTGACGTCTTGGCAAGGCACAGCCATTCACACAAAATTTAGAAGTGAGAGAACTAACAGACAAGTCTTAATTTACGGGGATTTGAAGTGTGTAAGTAGTTCGTCCCTTCATTTGTCCCTCCAAGAGAAAATTCTGAGGAACATTCATTCTACAAGGCTTTTCCCAGGGTCCCAGCAAGACTGAGCCCCAGTTGCCCAAGGTGATGACAGACTCAATAACATACTCTTGTATTGGTTTGTTTCTCCTCTACTTGTCCCAGTTGCCTACTCCTGTCCCCTGGGATCATGTCCCAAATAAACTACCTTGTCTGAGGCTCAGATTTTTGAGGAAGGCCGAACTAAGATAATAACTCAGAAAAAAATTTTTTTAAAGGAAAGAGCGTTTTTCTCTTCAACTCTTCCTAACATCTCAGTTATTCACAACTTGTCGCAAGTTGATTCAAAACCAGAATTCAACAGTAGGTAGTGGTAAAGGCTACATTGTGTCCCTCCAAAATTTATATATGAAAGCCTCTACTCCCAGAACCTTGGAAATGTGACCATATTTGGAGAGATGGCCTTTAAAGAGATGATTAAGTTAAAATGAGGCCACAACCTGAGCCATAATCCAGTTTAGTGTCCCTATAAGTGAGGACCGGGTGAGAAGGTAGTCATCTCCAAACCAAAGAAAAGGGCTTCAAAAGAAACCGAAACCTACCAATACCTTGATCTTAGACTTCCAGCCCCCAGACTGTGAAAATAAATTTCTGTTCTTTAAGCCACTCAACCTGGGCTACTTTTTTTTTAATGGTAGTCCTAGCAAACAAATTCAGTATATTAACAGAAAATAATATTTTTTTACCCTTTACTAGTATAGGACCTACTTACCAATCCATCAAGAGAGAATTCTTTTAGAAAGGCACAGAGGTTTAATATTCATGATACTGTTGAGTCATTGACAAAATGTAAAGTTATTTTTAGGATTCTCTCTATATGACATCAATATATTTTCTAAAGTTTTGTAGTTCAAAGAGACAAAGTTTCTCTTACCTGGGACTGCAGCTCATCAGAAATGAAACATTTCCATATATCACTGTGTAAAAAGTGCATCTCTACCATGGCAGACTTTTCTAACTTTCAGGATTGGAAGGAGCATTCTTTTCTCATGTTGCTGTAGAGGGAAGCATGGCTGGGCATTATATAAAACGTTGATAAAACCTGGAAATGTTCACAGTTTGTGGGAGGTATTTCAGATCATGGAATAAAGAGTAAGGGTAAATTACATTGAGTTGCTTTCTGTATTGATTTAATGCCTCGTTACTTTTTCTGGATCATGGAGAGTTCCCAGAACACTCTGCTTTCCTCTTTACTTTTCCTTTGATCCATAGTAACCAGTTGTGTGCGTGGAAGGGCCATTGTTACTCCAACATGAAGGAGAGAGACCTAGAAAAGATGGGAAAGCAGGTGAGGCCAATATGGTGAGGGCTGTGAGGGCAGCCAGAGTGAATGAAAGGCCTTTCTCTAAGGGGAAAACAATTATTTCAATTCTCTCTCTCATAACTCACACTTAAAATTTGGGCATAAATAGATCATTGGAAGATATTAAAGAGCCATGATTAATATCATATGCAGAAATGTTATCTAAAACTGTTAGGAGGCTAGGCCACAGAAAAACAAACATCCATAAGCAAGCAACAGTTTCTTCATATCAACATGTCACTGGTCACATTTTTCAAAACACCAGCCTTAAATTCCTGTGGGAGTCATAATATNGAAAGTCGGATGCTTAACCGACTAAGCCACCCAGGCGCCCCAAAAGGAAAAATATTTCTAAGGAACTCTTCAGTCAAGTTTGAGTGTATTAGCTAAAAGTGATGTAATCAAATGAAGTCTACTACTGTGGAATTCTGTGCTAATTAGCAGAGAGAAAGGTGACTTCAGCAGAAATGATATGACAATGGTCCAAGGAAGAACACTTCATCTGGAAAAGTATGTGCTGAAGGTACACAAGCCCATTGTTTATGTGGTCCCAATAAAGGACCCTCACAAAAGGGATACTACTTCTCCAAAGGGATTATTGAATTTTTACCCGTTCCAGAATGAAGACTGAAAGGTCTTTTGATATCCCACTCCTTAACTTGTTTGATGTGTTTACAGAAATTTGGGTGGGGGCATTCTTTAAAGAGCATATGGGAATGAATGTAAATTACTCTGGGCTCCATTGGTTAGGATCACGTGCTATATGAAATAATTACCTAATTTACTCCAGAACAGTAATGAAATTTTCAGTTAGTGATCAGTCAGGTGCTAGATCACTTTCATTGGTCATCAATCTTTAACCTCAGTTGAGAGATTTTCTCAAATGACATATTTAATTGATACAGATAAAGAAGAAATAAGCCACCCACCAAAAAAGAGGTGGCCATTGCGAGTTATCTAAATCTCTAAGATGACAGAAGGAAAGTAACCTCATGCTGAGTTCAGTAATAACCAGCCTTCATGTCTGAGCTCCAAAGAGTACTCTGAAATACAGATGTGTTCCTTCTTACCTCAATCCCTGCTTTTTATAGTCTGCTAGTGAGCAGACCATTTCTTTCCTTTATCCTTTCTTGCTTTCATGCTTTCTTCCTTGAATTATGAAGGAGCATCAGCCTGGGGCCCTACTTTATGTTATAGACAGTCTGCCAGGAGGACAGAGTACATAGAACTGAGAGGAAACTCAGAGTCCTGCATCTGAAGCAATAAACAGATGCTTTGGGAAGAGGTAAGAAACACCTATCTGGAAAGTTCAGATACATATTCCAACCAATTAACACTAATAAAGGACCAGGGTCTGTACAGTAAAAAGTTCCAGAATGGTTGGTGTATACTGATAAATAGCAATGTAACACACAAGCAGTGCTTTAACAGGTTTTAACTTAAAACCTCAGACTCTTGCTATGTCGGTGCAGAACCAGAAGAAGACAGAAACACTAACACAATCTCCTTACAGAGGAGCATATACACAAATTTGGGATAATCCGTGACAGCCACCCAGCAATATATTTACTACACCTGCTCTCCGAGAAGGTGGAGGTGTCTTTCCCTGTCCACTCACAGATTTGTGAGTGTATGTGGCCTGGTGGAAACAGACAAGGAATTTAGACAAACATACTGCCCACTCATTAGCATGTGGTTTTGGCAAGTTGCTTCACCTCTCTGAGAAGTGGTTTTTGCCATCTATGAAGTGTGAATAATGATAATATCCACCAGAGCTATTTCCAAGGGGCTAACCACATTTGCAACTTGTCCTGAAATAAAGTAAAAACTGCACACAAAGCACATAACTTGGGAAATACTTGATAAATGTTCATTTCCATCTTTTCTTTTTCCTCCCACCACATGTATTTCCCTGTTGATAGTCACTTCTGGCACAGCAAACAAAGGCGATGGGTTCATTGACAACCACTTAGGCAAGAGCGGTCAAACCGGTAAACAATTTGACAGTGTGCTGAGCGGAAGCTCCAGAGAGAGGGGCTGCAGGGATTACTTCTCCCCCTGAGCACATTCTCCACAAGAGGCACATTTTTAGCAATTCTGGGAAAGTATTATGTTGTCATGAAAGAATGAGAAAGAGACAAGCAGGGGAGCAATACCGAGGCAGTCAAGGAAGCTGCCTCATTGGCATCTTGATGAGTCCCTTGAGGCTCAGCCATACCTTGGTTGGCTTCCCCAAAAGAATGTTAGATCTGGAATCCCTTTCAAGGCAAAATTATGCCAAAATAATTGAGAAGTTCTAGCCCCCATTCCTTCTTTTTCGGACTAGAGTGACAAGATGAACCTTAATGGCAGAGTGTAGGGAAATACACAGGAAAAAGAGACAGGCGCTGACTTTACTGCTCTGATGCAACCCTTTTGGTTGTGACTTGACATCTTTAAATATCTCAATTGGTACCGTAACAGACCTTTCCGGATCATTAAGTGATTCTTCTTGGGAACCCTCTAGATTATTGCTAGCAAGGCATTGTTTTTCTGTGCTTCCATGCAAAACGGGGAGTAGGGAGGGGGAAAGATTCTGAAGACAGGCTTGGAGCACAATTAGACACACGCTACAGTCTCCAGCTCTATCTCGGCAGCAAACTTGGGTGGCTAAGTTTCCACAACACTTGTAGGGAAACAAATACTCTATAACTGCAGGCTTATGCTGTTCTTGTAATGGTTTCATCAATGTCCTCAGCCCCTCCTGAAGGCTTGAGAGGATTATGAGTTTCATGACAAATACACATAGCAGAGGGGTAGCCTGTGGAAGCCAAGAACTCCGGAGCAGCTGGGCAGATTGTGACCTTGAGTAAAAACTTACTACTTTACATGGTTTGTTTCCACATGTAAAAGCCAGAGCTCCAAACTTCAATAGGACTTTATGAAGACAAGTTGGGTATCACTAGTTCAAATGTCTGTAACCACTTCCACCTTTTTCTTTAGTCACACTCCCTCTGTCTATTCTCCATCCCTCTTTCCCTCCATCCTATGATGAAGTTGAGACTCTACTGAAAGGGTCAATAAACAGAAACCCTATGTTTCAAGACTGATGACCTTATTCAGACCCTCCCAGCCTCCGTACTCTCCATAGACCTGATGTGAAGGGGAGACCGGGAACGAATGTGTAGCTCAAAGCATAACATGATTATCTTTACACATTAGGTCAACTTATAGAAACTAGACCATCCCTAGAGAAAATACTAAAGTGTATACTCACTAAGATTAAAAGGTATGTTGATTTATTTGAAAGATGGCTATTAACTGAGGAATGTGAAGTTACCTAAATTTTGGCCAGCACAATAAACTGAACAGAAATACCAAAGAATAGAGTTTAATAATTTAAAAGGCCCCAGAAGAATTAGTTTATACTTGAGCAGAGGTTTCTTTGTGTACCTTGTCTAAAATCAGGGTAAGTATTCTAATTTACAGATAGCCCACACCTGAGGCTCCTCTTTTGCAAGTCCACATTTTCCCAAGAAGTAGGTTGGTTGCAGCAGGAGCAAACTGCAAGGGTTGGCAAAATTTTCCCTGAAGTTCCAGATGTAAATATTTTAGGCTTTGCGGGTCACACACATATGGTTTGGTGACCTCTGTAAAAACTACTCCCCCTACCATTATAGCTTGGAAGAAGCCATAGACAATATGTAAATGAATGGGTGTGGTCTTGCCCCCATAAAACTTTAGCTATGAACCCTGAAGTTTAAGTCTTATGGTTTTCACATGTCACAAAATATTAGTCTTCCTTGAATGTTTTTTAATCAGTTAAAAATGTTTGTATGGTTCCTGGGCCACACAGAAACAGGAAATGGCCCATGGTCGGTGTTTGCCAATGCCAGCATCCCACAAGGACAATGAGTTGTATAGGCAGAAAATATTAGTCTGGATTGGATAAATCAGGAAAACTGACTTTTTATATTAACTTCATATGAGGGGAAAAAGTTACACACATGAAAATATGTTCAAAATATTATGTATTATACATATAATATTATACAACATAATAGTTGTTGGTGATGTTTATTTATGTAGAAACTGCCATGTATATAAGTTTACCACATAAAAACCCAGAAGCACACAAGTAGGCATAGATTGTCAAAAAGCACAAAGGTAGTAAATGTGCACATACATAGGTCAAAGTTGAGGTATGAATTTGTCTCCAATATCATTGGAAGCAAAAGCGAAAGGGAAGCATTCAATTCAATTCAACAAATATTTATTTTGTTAGTTTCTCCTACGAGCCAACCATCATTCTAGGTACTAGGAATATGAGAATTAAAACAGAACAAAGTCTTGGCTGTCACGACATAAAATAGTTATGAGATAGATTCTCTTGATAATAAGACAAAATAGCAAGACTTTAAGGGAAGTGAAGACTTTGTAGACCTCCTAGGTGTAGAGAACTGTTAACAATTTTACTTTAGGCTCTGCATAGTCAACCCTGCTATGCTATGAAAACTTTTGTCTCAATGACATGCCTATGAAAGTGCAATATTAAATTTTTTCTTGCATCCTTCAGTGAAAACTGAGGACAGGACACCAAAGCTTGCCTCAGAAAAAGTAACCCTGCAGTCAGCCAACACAGCCTAGTGTCAGTATATAATTTTTAGCTGATCTAACCTAATCCAAGAATAGGACATGGATTACTAGATAGAAACCGCATCTCAAAATCTACCTCAGAATAACCTTGGAAGCTTCTGAAATATTGTAGATGTTTGGACTGCACTAGTGAATCAGAATCTCTGAAAGCGGGCCTAATAATCTGCATTTTGAAAGAGCGCCTTGAGATTTTGAGAACCTTTAACTCTTAGTAGGAGGTTTTAAACTGTTTGCCTTCTTCAGGTGTTGTGAAATCAATCTGGAGGACAGTGTTTTTTTTTGAAAGAGATTAAAATAAAATAGAAAGAATACTAAATATTAATAGTGGACTACACTTTTTTAAAATATGTACTTAAGTAGTACAGATGGTAAACATAAGCATATTTTTCAGAAACTTTTATTTTTGTGTATACATGTAGTATAAGTCATACATATATATCTTTATTATGGGTTTCACTCAAAAAATTCTAAAACCACTGACCAAGAGGTACACATCAACTTCAGATCCTTCAAAGGGGCTCTAAAAATATCAGTCTTCTCTGATCTGAGAACCAAAAGCAAACAGTTGAGTGTAGCATTCTCCGGCAGGAATCTAAAGGGTGTGTATTCTGTGTTTTGCCAATAAAGTAGGAGACAATAGGGTTAAAATCCTTGGGATAGATGTGTTTAAATAAGAACACTGACTGGAAGATGATGGTGAGAGACATAATGGTGTTTTATAATAATGGTAATGGAAGAGGAGGAAATTGGATCTAATGATCTCATAATAAAGTAATTGGGCCTCTTAAATTTTAATATCATCAAAGGTAACTATTTATTGCTAGTATCTATGCCATTGGCATCTTATGCATATATATATATGTGTGTATATATATATATATAATGTGCTTTTGTTCTAAGCATACACTAGTGAAGGAAAACATCAAATATCCTTTGTTTACCATGATGTTCATTCATATTTTTAAAAATACATATTGTTGGAGGGGCTGAGCTGTCCCTGTGGATTAACATTCTGGGAAACCATGTACAAACTCATGACCACCCACAGAGGTCTTCTGGCCATAAAATAGCAAAACGTTTCCCCAGGCCATTTTTGTGTTCTCGATTTACTAGTTTATGTGAAGCAATAATTCACCCCAATTTTATTTATGATATCAGAGGATAAAACTTAGAACATGTCAGTGCATTGACTCTTTACGATTAACAGACCTAAATTTAAGTTTCCATCCAAACCTATATAGTCACCTCTTTACAAATTCATTCCCCTCCCAAAATTATGATGCAGGTCCCATTATAGCAGGTGCTATTTCAGAAAGAGCAGATGCTTCCGTCAGTTTCAGTATTTGTAATATGAATGCATTTGTAATATGAATGTGAGATATGCATTTCACAAAAAGCGTATCTTTCAAAGACTCAGCACAGAGAGTGACTTTATTGTGGCTACAGATATTAAGTCAGTTCCGAAATAAAACAACAAAGGCCGTATTTCCTGTTTGAACAAAGCTTTGTGAATGCAACTTAGTTAAGTATTAAACAATTTTTATTACGTGGAACTTGTTCTTTAGAGCAAGTGTTTGTTTTTAACACAGAATTCATAGAAGAGTTTCACCGTGTTTGTGAACTCAGAAATGTCTCAAATTTTGTGTATATTGATGTATAGATTTTTCTAGGGAGTGGACTCATAGCTTTCACCAGTTTCTCGAAGGAATTCATGACAAACAAAAGCATCACAAAACAAACTTTCACTGATTTAAAGCCAGGCTTTATTTTTCCATTCCATGATTTAAACTCTGGATCTTCTCCGTCTGTCTTCAGATAAGATCGAGCACAGTTTTTTCCTTGTATTTGTATAATTTATTCTTGAAGGATTTCATTAGGTAACACCCTGACATTCTCTTCTCCAAAAGAGAGACAAACAAAGCTTCACCGGGAAGAAAAACAGTTGAGAGGAATGGTTTTAAAGGAAGTACAAAAGCCAAGGTCTAAGTCTCTTTAGAGATGTTTATGTCCACATTGGAGCAGTAAAATAATGTACAGAGCTTGCTGATAAATAATGTGTTCCTTCTATAGTAGTAGACGAAATCACAATGGAATGTCAAGCCAGGTAAATCATAAGGAAAGTACTTTGGTTAGGTCAACATTTCTCTCAAATAGTAGAGGTTAATATTAACATGGTTTCCTAGAAAACGATCCTCTCCTTACCATAAATCACACAACAAATGCACAACCCAGTCCATTTTTGAAGTATCTCTTAAAATCTGCAACCAAGGAAGTTTAAATGGATAATGTGTAGTGAAAGATATGGGACAAACTTTGTTAAATGGTGACATTATGCACTTTGACTCCAAGTGAAGTTGATCTTCCTCCATGAGGCTAAGATAAGTTCAGCACGTGATAACCTTGTATTGATTTAAAAACATTTTTTAAATGTTTATTTGTTTTTGAGAGACAAAGAGAGATAGAACACGAGTGGGGAGAGGGCAGAGAGATGGTGACACAGAATTCCAAGCAGATTCTGAATCTGTCAGAGCAGAGCCCGACACAGGGCCCAAACTCACAAATGGAGAGATCATGACCTGAGTTGAAGTCGGATGCTTAAGTGACTGAGCAACCCACAGGCCCCTAACCTTGTGTGGATTTTAAATAATTCCAAGCCTGCAGGAGTAGGTCAGTTCTCTGAATTAATACAAAACTAAAGTATCATTTGTTCAATAGAAGTTTTATCAGACATTTTCAAGGAAATGACAGAATATTTTCATTAACACTAAATATTGACTTCAATATACATGACAATAGTTAGGAGTGATAATTTAGTTTGCTTGTTCTTAAATCACAGAAATTCATCAGTTATTCCTATATCACATCCTGAATGCATTCACTGAACAAATCAGTCAGTGCTTTCCATGTGTCAGACACTGCCCTATGGAAGTAATGGTTCCTAAGGGTTTGTAATGCTGAAGAAGGACAGGAAGGATTTCCTAACTGAAACATGGGTAGAATAGATGATAAGTGAGTAAATCATTTTGTCTTGGACAAGCATGGGCGGCAGTGACTAGCAAACCTTGATACTACAAGTCAGATGGCAAAAAGTAAATTGTTTTAAACAATAACAACAACATCCCATGGGCTTATTAAGTGCCAGGTAGTCTACTAAGAAATCGAAAGAGCTTACTTACTGTGTCTAAACTGCACAGAAACCCCACAAAGTGGATATTTGTAATAGGACTCTGGGTCCCAAATGACAGAAACTCAGCTTGTAAAACCCAGTAAAATGAGAATGTGGTTTGATCCCTGAAATCACAGGCATGTCTGGGTGGCTCAGTCGGTTAAGCCTCTGACTTTGGCTCAGGTCATGATCTCATGGTTCATGGGTTCGAGCCCCATGTTGGGTTCTGTGCTGACAGCTCAGAGCCTGTATCCCTCTCTCTCGCTTTCCCTCCTCTCTCTCTCAAACACGAATAAAGGTTAAAAAAAAAAAAAAAAAAAAGAACTCTAAAATCACAGGCACTAGTTTCTAGAAGTGTTGTCAAGTTCCTCACTGGGTCTGTCATCTCTGCTCTCTTTGCAAGTCTCCCACATTCTTCTTTCTTGGTCTTTAAATGGATTTCCTCTGGTCCTTATGTTTCTCTACCAGAAAACAAGACCGTGAATAATTCTCAAGTTTTACAACCTACATTTTTAACACCTAAGAAAGGCTATCCTTTCTGAGTTGCAATTCTAATATTCCTGGCAGGGACACTATCAACCAAGATTTATTCAGATGCCCAACACCACACCACCAGTATTCAGTAAGTCATGTCTATTAAATTAAGGTAATAAGAACTTGAAATGTCAATCCTTCTGATTTTACTTTCCTTCATACACTTTCATCCTTCTCCCAGTTAGAGAAATTCAGAAACTTTAGCATTTTTCTATAAGGAAAGTAAAAAGAAAAAATACAGGGGCACCTGGGTGGCTCAATCAGTTAAGTGTCTGACTTCAGCTCTGGTCACAATCTCACAGTTTATGAGTTCAAGCCCCCGCATCGGGCTCTGTGCTGACAACTCAGAGCCTGGAGCCTGCTTCGGATTCTGTGTCTCCCTCTCTCTCTCTCTGTCCCTTCCCTACTCACACGTGGTCTCTCTCTCTCAAAAAATAAATATACATTAAAAGTTTTTTTTAAAAAGAAAAAATACATTGACATTCATTCGTAGGTTTGGCTTAGTTGTTGTTGGTTGGTTGGATTTTGTTTTGTTTTGCTTTGCTTTTCATGCTTCCTAACTAACTTCTTGAGACTTAAAAGGAAGTCCCTGAAGAAAGTGGATCAAAGAGTTTACATTACAACTCCTACACTTGGAAGGGAGATGGTTGAGGGTTACCTGTGCTGAGAGAGAGAAAGAAAAAAGGGAAGGGTGGAGCCAAGAAGAAGAAGACAGAATCTCCAGACCAGGAGGGTCACAGGGGAATTAGGGATGAGAAGGAAAAGTTAGCCTGAAAATATGGCTAATCATCATAAAGTGGCCAGCTCTAGGAAGCAGAGTAGAAGCCAAGATAATGGACTGTCCTTGTGCTTACAGAAAAGCCATGTCAGTGGCTGTTGTCACTATTGGACAGAGGATGGCTGGCAGTGTCAGCTGCCTCTACTTCAGCCATGTATTACCCAGCATCTGAGCATCCACCTGTGCCCAAAACTCTGCTCAGCCTCTTATGGGCACTATCTTTATCATCAATCCAGGGCCCTCATAAGTACCCCAAAACAGAGCATAGGAAACTAGACCCTCCAGATACAGCAGTGGTAGAAAAGAGAAAGCCCTAATACAGGTATTTGAGGGGGCTGAAGAGTGGCAAAACTCCCTCTTATTTACCACTTTGTCAATTTCCAGGACAGTCATGTAGATGACAGGTAGGAAAGGGACATTTTCAGAAAAAGTTCTGGCATGGTTGCAGGGCAGATGAAAACATAATCACATCGTAGGATATAAATATTCTCATTTGACATGTAAGGCAACTAATTTTTAAATACTTACCGAGGTGCCTGGGTGGCTCAGTCAGTTAACCCTCTGACTTGGTTCAGATCATGATCTCATGGTTTGTGGGTTCAAGCCCCACATCTGGCTCTGTGCTGACAGCTCAGAGCCTGGAGCCTGCTTCAGATTCTGTGTTTCCCTCTTTCTGTGCCCCTTCTCCACTTGCTCTCTCTCATGTGCATTCACTCGCTCGCTCACTCTCAAAAATAAATAAACATTAAAGAAAAAAATTTTTTAAGTTAAATACTTACCCAACATCACAGAGCTAGGAAATGCCGAGCCACACGCAGACTCAGCCACAGCTCCGAAGCACGATGCAACAGTTCCTCAACATTCAGATCTTGGTGGCAGCTTCTTTAATAAATAAAAGTGTGCAAGAGGTATTTGTGGACATTTTTGGAATCGAAATTCCAACTTCTGGCACCAGAGGAATTATACAGCTATTGGAGCAGCCATGGAAACAGATGACTCTACGATAGAGTGTACAGTGTTGTGAGAAGGGTGTGTTGGTTTGGTTTTGATTTCTGAAAACAATGTAGTTGTCTCTATCCATTATTTCTCTATATCTCTATGTCTTGAACTCAGATTGGGGTCTGAGGTTATGTTTTGTGGGTGTTTTGTATATGTGTATTTCCATTTTAATGAAACATTAATATGTGCATAGTATGGATCATTTGGCCCATTCAAGTGATCATTTTCAAGGGACAGAAAGATCCAAAGGCCATAGAAATCATAAGACTTTAATCCATAAGCATTAGTAGGAACTTTTAAAAATTCTTCCATAAAATTCACAGTAATTGTAGAAAAATCAAGTGTGAATTATGCTTCTAAATCATCATTTTAATAGTTTTGTAGTATGTGTAGCCAATCACACAAAAATTGTGTCTGCCTCATTCATTTGTCTATTCTGTCTTCTTCATTCATGTTGCTAACGTTGGGCCCACTGGAGTGGATGTTGGGTAAGGAATAGGAGCAGTGATGTGGGCTGGGCCGGCTCTAGCTTGCTGGGCATGGACTGCATGCATCTCTTCCCAACTTTAGGTGCATTGGCTTGAAGTCAGCCATGGTGGGAGTATTTGCACAATAGAAATCAGCATACACCGCAACCTAATACTTCTTTTTATTTTCCTGAAAGCAGGTTGTCAAATATTTACCAGAAACTCTTGAATGGGACCATTTCCGCATAGGACTGGGGTGAGGAAGACAAACGGTGCAGAGGAAAGACCCACTATGCTACTACCAGACCGATTCATTCCCTAAGGGTGCAACCAATAAGTAGTATCTATAAAAACAGCAGCTATATTAACTTTTACAATGGTTTTTCATGAATAGAATTCAAGGATTAAAGAGGTCTTTTAGCTACGATTACACATTAGCTATCCTGTGACAAGAAAATGAAAAGCTTTAAGGTTAAATAAAGAGAGAGAGAGAGGTCTTTTAAAACTTTCACCTGCTTTCAGACTGTTCCAAGGAGAGTTTTGGAATTTTTTTACATGGCATTTACTCACTTCACAAGCATTCTAATAGAGGAAAATAATGTTCACGTGTTCCAAGAAAAGAAAAAAAAAATCTACATTCAGATAATTCTGTAAAAACATTACCTGTATACCATGGTATTTCATTTGGAGTAAATTCCATATCAGCCTTTCCTCAGGTCATCTATGGAAAAACAACTTTGTTGTTGCGTCTGTCTTTGCCAAGGAAAATAGCATACCCTGATGCCTACCACCCATGTGAAGTAAAGATATATTTTGATAAATACTTTTGAAACTTTTTCAAAGACCCACATGCTATGTGACAGCAATTATTTCACAAATATTGAAACACTAGCCGCAAGATGTTTCTCTGGTTTCATCCCAGTGCAAGAACGAAAGCGCGCAAACCTCTCTGACTCCCTCTCAAGGCTGATTTTTCTAAGATTTGTGGAAGTTCCTTGTAAAATGACTCATGATCATGGGTTAGGCTGCCTAATGGAGTGCATTTTTCCCGGTCAGATCATGTACAGTGTCTCCTGTTTGTGTTTCAAAAGAATCTGTTTTTCCCAAAGAGAATCTCCTTTTTGTGAAATTTAGGTGTAACTACGTTTATTGAACAACCATTAATAATAGCTGTGGAATAACTTATCCTATTAGCACAGCTAGCATTTATTGAACATTTACTAAATTGGTGGGCACTGTGCTAAACAAGCACTTTACTTTCAGCATCTGATTGAATCCATACAACAGCCCCAGGAGACAGGAAATCTTATCTCCGTGTAATATATGAGAACACTGAAGCAGAAAGGAGATGAATAATTCTCTCAGGGCACCTGGGTGGCCAAGTTGGTTCAGAATCTGACTCTTGGCTTCAGCTCAGGTCATGATCTCCAGGTTCTTGGGATCAAGCCTGGCATTGGGCTCTGTGCTCTCAGGGGGGAGCCTGCTTAAGATACACTCACTCCCTCTCTCTCTGCCCCTCCCCTCCTCAGGCTCTCTCTCTCCTCTCAGTCTCTCAAAATAAATAAATAAGCTTAAAAAAAATAGCTCTCTCAAGGTCACCTAACCATTGAAAGGCATTGCCAGGAATCAAACCCCGATGTGACACCAAATTCCATGCATTCAACTGCCTGAATATATTAGCTGCAATATCATTGACTAAGGTGCTCTGCATATATATCTCCCATTCAATTCCAACACATAAAGTTTCTGTGATGCAAGTTTTGTTATTTACCTTTACAGATGAAAGAAACATGTCCAAATTTCCAGAGCCAGAGGCAATGATTGCCAGAAGTGGATTTCAAATTCAAGCCTCTAACTCCTTGTCCAGGGCTTTTACTACTCCTGTGCCCTTCTCAGCAGAGACAAATGATTTAAATGGGTTACAGGCTTACTTATTTAAAAATTTCAAGGAAACAGCCTTGAGTGATTAATGTATCAGTGTTTGCTATATTAAAAATGTGGCATTTATTCAGTCCCAATTCTATTATGGTTGAGGGTAACAACAGAGAGTATATGCTAGAGTAAATCACAGACTTCCCTTAATTTTCTGGGAAGAAAATGTCAGAGGGGGGATCTATGCTATCGAAGAAGTAGAAATGTATCAACGTCATTCCGTTGAAAGAGAGTCGATTACTAAATCCAGGAGGCATTGTGCCAGCCAGCCAGAACTCAGGAAGAGAGATAGATAAACAAAGAGAGAAATCAGGCAGAATCATTTGTAACCTTTAATCACAATAGAGTAGCCAAGAACAGACCAGCCCGAGTTAAATGTCCATCAAAACTGTGCTGCAGGGGGGGCACCTGGGTGGTTCAGCATCCCACTTTGGCTCAGGTCATGATCTAGCAGTTCTTAAGTTCTGTGCTGACAGCTCAGAGCCTGGAGCCTGCCTCAGATTCTGTGTCTTCCTCTCTCTCTGCCCCTCTGCCTCTTGCACTCTGTTTCTTTCTGTCTCTCAAAAATAAGTACACATTGGGGCGCCTGGGTGGCTTAGTCGGTTAAGCATCCGACTTTCGCTTAGGTCATGATCTCGCGGTTCGTGGGTTCGAGCCCCGCGTCGGGCTCTGTGCTGACTGCCAGCTCAGAGCCTGGAGCCTGTTTCAGTCTGTGACTCCCTCTCTCTCTGACCCTCCCCTGCTCATGCTGTCTCTCTCTCTCCTAGAAATAAATAAAACATTAAAAAAGAAAGAAGTACACATTAAGAAAAGAAAAGAAAAGAAAAGAAAAGAAAAAAGAAAAGAACTGTCCTGCACGTGTTTAAGCCCTAGTCACTCCACCCCTAGTATCAACTCCCATTGTAATGGCTTCCTAATGAGAAAACCACATGCAAATGAAGTAAACAGTGGTTAGGGGCAATTGTAAACAGTATCGCCTAAATTTGGGGGCATTTGTGGAGGGGTTGGGGGACGGTTTACAATGCAGAGCAAGAATGATCATCGTGAAGTGAAGGGACATGACATCTATGAGAGTCACCTATATATTGACCCTATGCACTCAAGGGAAGGAACAGACCCTCTGAGTCGTGTCACCTTGTCACTTCTCAAGTGGACTCCAGTGGGGGTGAATCTGAGTAAAACACCATGTAGATATCCTCATTGTCTTGCCACACGTGATCACTGATGCTTGGAAGGGAATTCTAGAAATCAGAAACAATGGGCTGGAATGAGTAAGTGGAAAAGTATACCTTGTTTCTCTTAGCAGAATCAACATTACAAAGATAACCATTCTCAAGCTGCTGGGAAAAGCAAACACAGCGCTCTCTTTTAAGGCCAGGAGCACGCAGAGCCAACAACCTGACCACTTTGAACCACTTCAGAATCTTGAAATTAAGGGAAACTTAAAGCAAAGCCACTAATTAAAACAAAGGTTACTGATGAAGACAGTCTCTGAACATAGGTTGGAAAGGGGTTACGTATCAGAAAATTCCCTTTCGTAAGAATTCTAACAAATCAGAGATAGAGTATGGTAATTAGAAAGGTGGGGTGAGGGGTATTGTAGGAGTTTGGGAAGGCGGGCAAAGGTGAAGGCTGTAATAGTGGAAACAGGCTTAGAGATAGTCCAGGAAATTTTCAAGATCTATATTAAAATGCATATAGATATATTCTAGCCGACTTGTTCATGAGGGAATCTGGAACTCATGGCTGCTTTCTGGAATTATAAGCAAAGACAGAAAGCTTTCCTAGCCGCCATTAGCCCAGATGGAATGGTATTACTTAGCACTTAAGGTAGTATCTATTTACCGCACTGTGTGGTCAGATCCATTTTCCCCCACTAGAGTGGGAGCCACTCACAGAGGGGTCTCCTCACACAGCAAATGCCAAACAAATATTTATTGGACAGAACAAATGAGAAGTGTTAAAGTCTACTTGTATTGCCCCAGCTAATCTTAAAATTGTCAACCTCAAGAGAGAAATGAGAAGTCTTGAGCTTCTGGGCAGACATTCCTTTCCCTTTTAGACCCAAATTAATTCAAAGTCTGATAATTCTAATTTTTAAATGATTTGTTTCTGAGGGAAGCGATTGGTTGTTTGAGCTACCCAGTTTGTTGCCATCTCATTTATCTTATTCTTAACTCTAGGTCTGCAGCCGGCATCCTGTGGGGCGGGCCCCACTCCGCACAAGATGAGTGCAAGCAGCATGGCCCTAGCTGCCCTTCAGCTGAAGTGTGAGATAAAGGAAATGTGAGTTTCCTTCCCTCCCACTTCATCTCTCAGTAGTCTAGATCAGGAAGACATTTTGTGTATTTTCTTGGAACCATGCCTCTCACCTAAATTTGGGGATTATAGTTCAAATCCACCCTTCTGTTTCTTAATATCCCTGCTGGGGGTGCTGGGAGACTGTCTAAGGGTTAACATGGCCACTTCTGTGAAGGGTTAGAGTTAGGTTAGGGTTATGGTTAGGGTTAAGGTTAAGTTAGGGTTAGGGTTAGGGTTCAGGTTAGGTTAGGGTTAGGGCTAGGGTTAGCATTAGGTTTAGGGTTAGGTTTAGGGCTACCGGGAGGGAAGAATGAACTCCAGCCAATAAGATATAATGTGAACAGCTCGTGTACCCAATCCTGACTTCTAAATATTGTTGGAAAAGGACAATTAAGGAAATATTAGAACCATGTAATTGGAATCTAGAAAATGAAAGGATTATTTTTTACTGATCTCATTGTGCACTCTTTTTGACAAGGCAGAAACTATCATTGTCTCAGCTTCTGCATCTCTACAGGGAAATCTTCTCTGACTCCTGTCTTAAACAAAATCTCTTTCCCTGTATGTCTCAGTACCGAACTCTGATGTCTGCTGAGAGCCCACGTGCACTCGTGATTAATAACCAACTTCTTGTGTTTTGGCTTTTTGGTTATTTTGAACTTTTTGGGTTAAATCTCAGTTTCACGTCCTCCACCACTTTAATAATTATTTAATTCATTTAACCATTCTGTGTTTCATAATCCTAATCTTTAAAAGCAGTGACAATAATACAATTTCATCGTGGTGTTGGGAGGATTAAAGGAGTTGGTATGTGTAAAGTACTCAACGGAGTGTCTGGCACATAGAAAATTCTTTATAATCTATGTTTTTAAACTATTCTTTACCATATCTATAACTGCTTGTTTGTTTATTTGCTTGTTTATTTATTTATGAACACTTAACGTATCATCTACCCTCTTAATATATTTTCAAGTGCACAATACAGCTTTGTTTTCTACAGGCACCATGTTGTACATCGGATCTCTAAAACTTATTCATCTTGCATATCTGAAACTTTATACCTGCTGTTTAGCAACTCTTCTTACCTCCTTCTCCCCAGCCTCTGGCAGCTTCCATTTTATTCTTTGCTTCTATAAATTCTAGAGACCTTATATAAGGCAAATTATGCAGTGTTTGTCCTTCTATGACTGGCTTCACTGAGCATAATGTTCTCAAAGTTCTTCCATGTTGTCCCATTTTGTAGGATTTCTTTCTTTTTTAAGGCTAATACTATTCCATTGTACATATACCACATTTTCTTTATCCATTCATCTGTTGATGGACAGTTTGGTTCCATATCTTGACGATTGTGAGGAGTGATTCAGTGAACTTGGTAGTGTTTATATCTCTTTGAGGTATTGATTTCAATTCCTGGGATAAATACCCATAAGTGGGATTGTCACATCATCTAGTAGCTTTAGTTTTAGTTTTGTTTGAGAAAACCTGACAGTGTTTTTCATAGCGGCTGCACCATTTTGTATTCCCATCAGTAGGGTATAATACTCCAATTTCACTACATTCTTGTGAATACCTGGTGTCTTTTTTTTTTTTTTATAATGGCCATCCTAATATATGTGAGGTGATAGCTCATCATGGTTTTGATTTACTGGTCAAAGAACCAGGTCTAGGTTTTATTAATTTTCTCTAATGCTTGCTAGTTCCCTATTACATTGGTTCTCATTTTAATTATTTCCTTCTTTCTATTTAGTCTGGGTTTACTCTGGGTTTTTCTAACTTTTTGAGGTAAAATCTTAAGTCATTGATTCATACCTTTCTTCTTTTCTAAGATAAACATTAAATATAATATATCAATTGCCTAGTTGCTATGATAAAAGGAAAGACATACAAAGCATCAAATATATGATATAAACAATGAAATTAATATATCACAGATGATGCTGGGGAAAGCTTTACAGAAGAAGAGGTAGCACTTGATGTGGACCTTGGTTAAAAGGTAGACTAGAAGGGAAGGATCTGGGGCCAGAAAGAACGAGTCCAGAGCACAGACTATGGAATTATGAGGCTAGTTTGGCTGAGAGGAATGTGCAGGCAGGTGACTAGAGGGAGACACTATTAAAAGAAGCAGTTTATAATATTCCCAGGATTATTTGTGCTTTAAGGAGGATTATTAACCCTGGAAAGTTAGACCACATCTGATAACTGGTGATGTTGAACAGCTTTTCATTTAATGGTGGGCCATTTGTATGTGTTCTTTGGAGAAATGTCTAGTCAAGTCTGTAACCCATTTGCTAAATTGAGTTAGATTTTTTGCTACTGAGTTTTGGAGTTCCTTATATATTTTAAAAATTAATTCCTTATTAGAGACATTGAAAATATTTTTTCCATTCTGTGGTTGCCTTTTTTGCTTCATTGATTATTTCCTTTAATTCACAAAAGTTATTTTTAATTTGATGTAGATCCAGTTGTCTAATTTTGCTTTTTTGTGGCCTATGCTTGTGGTATCATATCTTTTAAATTGTTGTCAAGACCTATGTCATGAAGATTTTCCTGTATGTTTCTTCTAAGGGTTTTATATTTTCAGGTCTTATGTTTAATCCACTGTGAGTTGGGTTTTATGTGTGGTGTAAGACAAGGGTCCACTTGTGCTCCCTTGCAGTTGGATGTCCAGTTTCCCCAATACCATTTGTGGAAGAGACTCTCCTTTCCCTATTGTGTATTCTTGGCTCCCTTGCGGATGGTGAGTTAACTCTAAATGTGTGAATTTATTTCTAGGCTTTTTGTTCTGTTCCATTGGTCTATGTGTCTCTCTTTACTCTGGCACTGTGTTTTTCAATTTCTATAGCTCTATAATATATTTGGAAATAGGAAATGTGATCTCTCCATATTTGTTCTTTTGTCAAGATTTTCTTTGACTATTCAGGCCTTTTGTGGCACCATATGAATATTAGAATTTTTTTTTATTTCTGTACAAAATGATACTGAGTTTTTGAGAGATTGCACTGAATCTGTAAGTTACTCTGGATAGTGTGGACATTTAAACCNCATCTTGTATTTTTCATGATTGGTCTAGCCTAGGGAATGACCAGTTTGATTTTTTTCAAAGAACCAGCTCTAGGTTTTATTAATTTTCTCTAATGCTTGCTAGTTCCCTATTACATTGGTTCTCATTTTAATTATTTCCTTCTTTCTATTTAGTCTGGGTTTATTCTGGGTTTTTCTCACTTTTTGAGGTAAAATCTTAAGTCGTCGATTCATACCTTTCTTCTTTTCTAAGATGAACCCTAAATGTAATATATCAATTGCCTAATTGCTATGATAAAAGGAAAGACATACAAAGCATCAAATATATGATATAAACAATGAAATTAATATATCACAGATGATGCTGGGGAAAGCTTTACAGAAGAAGAGGTAGCACTTGATGTGGACCTTGGTTAAAAGGTAGACTAGAAGGGNGGATATCTTTCCATTCGTTTGTGTTTTGTTTCCTTTCACCCATCACTGATTTGTGGTTTTCAGTGTGCAGATCTTTTGCCTCATTGGTTACATTTTTTCATAAGCATTTTATTCTTCTTGATACTATTGTAAACCAAAGAGTTTCCCTCATTCTCCTTTCAGATAGTTCATTATTAGTGTACAGAAACACAATTTATTTTTGTATGCCGATTTTGTATCCTGCAGCTACACTGAATTCATTTATTATTCGTAGCAGTTTGGGGGGGAAGTCTTTAGGGTTTTCTATATGCAAGATCATGTCATCTGCAAACAGACAATTTTACTTCTTCCTTTCCAATTTGGATGCATTTTGTTCATTTTTCCTACCTAATGGCCCTACCTAGGTTTCTAGCACCGAATTGAATAAAAGTGGCAAGAGTGGTTATCCTTGCCGTGTTGTGCTTAACTAAGGAACCACAAGCCACTGTGGGATAGGGAGATAATCTCTTCTGGGATTGTAATGATGTTTCTCGATATTGTCTGTGGAGGTGAGGAGAAGCTTGTCAACATGTGGAAGGGAAATCTCTCTCAGTATAGATATTCTGGGTACAAATCATGTCTCTGCAGGCCTTTCCCCATGGTTTGAGATGGTTTCTCAAAGCAGGTTGATATAATACTTGTGGACTTAAAGAGTAGTTATTTCAGTATATCATTTGCACTGAGAACACAAGTGATATAGACTCTGTAACAAAGGTTTTATCCCTAAAATGGAAAAAGATGCTACCTCTGAGGCAGTTTGATTGTAAATAATGGTAAATTCAACACAGATGATGTAACACAGAACAAAATTTACTGTAGACTGTAAATTACTTCTAGAACTTATTTGCTATAATTATAGGCTAAAAAGGCAAAGAACCAAATACAAACGGAACAGTAAAAGAAATACCAAGTGAGAAAACTTCCTATTAGAATAGGTTTTTACTTTACCAGTTTTCCACAGGATTTTCCCATTTCATCTCAATTGTTGAATTTGTTGGCATGAAGTTGTTCCGAATATCCTTGTCTATTGAACCTGTGCTGGTAACCCCTGCTTCATTCCTGATAGCGGGGATTCATCTTGTATTTTTCATGATTGGTCTAGCCTAGGGAATGACCAGTTTGATTTTTTTCAAAGAACCAGCTCTAGGTTTTATTAATTTTCTCTAATGCTTGCTAGTTCCCTATTACATTGGTTCTCATTTTAATTATTTCCTTCTTTCTATTTAGTCTGGGTTTATTCTGGGTTTTTCTCACTTTTTGAGGTAAAATCTTAAGTCGTCGATTCATACCTTTCTTCTTTTCTAAGATGAACCCTAAATGTAATATATCAATTGCCTAATTGCTATGATAAAAGGAAAGACATACAAAGCATCAAATATATGATATAAACAATGAAATTAATATATCACAGATGATGCTGGGGAAAGCTTTACAGAAGAAGAGGTAGCACTTGATGTGGACCTTGGTTAAAAGGTAGACTAGAAGGGAAGCATCTGGGGCCAGAAAGGACGAGTCCAGAGCACAGACTGGAATTATGAGGCTAGTTTGGCTGAGAGGAACGTGCAGGCAGGTGACTGGAGGGAGACACTATTAAAAGAAGCAGTTTATAATATTCCCAGGATTATTTGTGCTTTAAGGAGGATTATTAACCCGGGAAAGTTAGACCACATCACACCTGGGTTGAAGAGATATTTTAAAGCAGCAGAACCCACAAGTCCTATCATATAGATCAACTTCTACTTGACCAACTCTGAGATACATATTCCCCCTTGACTTATATTTATTTTTTTTAATGTTTATTTATTTTTTAAAGAGACAGAGCATGAGTGGGGGAGGGGCAGAGAGCGAGGGAGACACAGAATCCGAAGCAGGCCCCAGGCTCTGAGCTGTCAGCACAAAGCCCAATGCGGGGCTCCAACCAAGGAACCACGAGATCATGACCTGAGCCCAGCTTGGATGCTTAACCCATGGAGCCACCCAGGTGCCCCACCCTTGACTTATATTTAAAAGTGAGTTTCTGACTGAAGCAAGGGAAACACCATTCATCAGCAGATAAACGCAGTAATGAAAACAATGGCAAAACTAACAGGGGCATCCTTTTCTTTCTTTCCCTCCAGACTGAAAGCCCTGTGAGAGTAAGGACAGCAGCTATTTTATCCACCAGTTTTATTAAGCATATATCACCATACCTAACAAGAATCAGTACTTAATAAATAAATGCTATTTGAATACATTGTGAATAAATAAATTCCTTATGTGTAGCTTCCTTAGAGTTAGTTTTTTTCATCATACTGTTAAACATTAGCAATTTTTCCCTTGACCTATTAAAATACAAATGAATTTAAGAGACTCTAAAGTTTGCATTTTAAAATAATAACAACTTTATGCCACGTCTCAAAATAATTGGAGTCAGTCAGAATTCATGAAGTCAGGGTCGGAAAATCACCACCACAGGTAGTTATGCCAAAGGGATTCAAACACTCTTTTAAAACACTTCTTTGTAACCTTCAAAGTGAAGGTTTTGTTAACCTTTTGAAAGCTGTGCATGGGAACAGATGTACTCTGGAAAAACAAAATTTGATCAATACTGGCCAGAGAACAAAGGGGTTCAGACCTGAATGATTTCTACATTTGGCTACAGTGTATCAATCACAGGTGACTGCAGTGACCCGCAGCGACCGCTCTGCTGTGACAGAGAAGAGCTACACTGATTTCCGTTAGACATGCTTCTGCTAAAATAGATTAATTCTTAGTCATCAGAATCTGATTTAGGCTCAAGCTTAGCAGGCTAATTTTCAGCCTATGGGAATAAAGTCATGGTAATTTTCTGATCATTTAGTGGAAAAGACGCCAGCAAAGATAAAAGACAAACACCACACCACACCAAGAGGCTACCAGAGTCAAATATTTCCTACATCGAGGGCCTATTAAACATCATCTGATTGGGGTTTAGTTTTAAAGGGATAATTCCCCTACCAATTAGGAATGGGATTGTTCTCAGGGTGCCTAGTTTACTACTAGGGAAAGTCACTGGAACAAGGCTAATTAAAGCTTTGCTTTATCATCACCATCTAGCTCTGGTTGCTATAGTTCCCTGAGATTTGATGCGATGGCCTTGGGCTATATTTTACTTCCAAAGAAAACTAGGGTGTTTGGGAGCAAACAGTAAACAGAAAGGAATATTCCAGTGGGAACTTGATGTCTAAGGAAATAGTAATTGGTGGCTTTTATTCATTTTCTTTTTGTGCTTTTTAATTAAAAAATTTTTTTTAATCTTTATGTTGAGAGAGCGCTCGCGCGCGTGCACACACACACACACACACACACACACACATATGTATGCATGAGTGGGGAGGGGCAGAGAGAGAGGGAGACAGAATCTGAAGCAGGCTCCAGGCTCCCAGAGGTCAACACAGAGCCCCACAGAGGGCTCCAACCAACGAACCGTGAGATCATGACCTGAGCCGAAGTTGGACGCTTAACTGACTGAGCCATTCAGGAGCCCCCACTTTACTTCTTTCATTGAAATGGCCGTGCTTCCTCCATAACCAACATGGCTCAAACACATATATACTTTCTAAATGCATGTATGCCTTCCAGAGGCATTTTACCAGATACTGAATGGAACGTTATCAATAGCTCCTGGTCCTTGCCCTCAGGATTGCCCAGTCCCCTGGGGAGACAGTGTGAGAAGTGCTACGGAAAGGAGGTGAGTAAAAGGTGCTATGATAACCCTGATCCTGGGGAAGTTTAGGGAGGCCTACCTCAGTCGCCCTCCAGCTGAGTCTTGAAGCCTTAGGAGGACTTTGCCAGGGTTATCAACTTGCAGTCAGACGTGGCAAAATACAGTCCCTCTTGGAACGCCTCTACACGGGCTTTCCTTAAATAAACATTTTGTTTTGGAGTGATTTCAAATTTACAAAAGAAAAAAAAACACTTACAAGAAAATACCGTTTCCCCTAATAATAACATCTTACATGACCACGGTACATTTATTGAAATGGAGAAATTAACATTGGTGTAATGTTTTTTTTTACTATTAAGTAAAAAACACCCATTATTACCATTTCACCAATTCTTCCACTAATATTTTTCTTCTCTTCTAGGATCCAATTCAGCATACAATGTTGCATTTAATTGTCACTTCCCTTGAGCCACTCTGTGACAGATTTCTGGTATTTTTCATGACTGACAATTTCAAAAAGAATTGGCCGTGCATTTTGTAAGACTACTTCAATTTAGATTTTTCTGATGTTTTCTCATGATCGAATTGGAATTATGGGTTTGGGGGAAGAATATCATAGAGGTGAAGTGTGTTTGTTGCATCAAATCAGAGGCACATGGCATCAATCTGACAACATCACTGATGTTAACCTCCACCACGTGGGTAAGGCAGTATCTGCCAAGGAGAGCAAAGTTATCATTTTTCTCTTTTCTTATTTTCTTCTTTGTAAAAGAGTCAATAAGTCCATCCCACACTCAAAGAGATAGTATCTACACACACCATTTGGATGATTCTGTAAGGCAGGATTTTGTGAAGAACATTTTTCCTTCTCCCTGATTTATTTTTCTATTTAATAATTTGTTTATTTCAGTTGGTATGATATATTTAGTGTATACGTTTGGTTATTATCGAATACTACAGTATTTATTGCTCAAATTGTTCCAGCTTTGGCCATTGGGAGCTCTTTCCCTTTATATCTTGTGCCATCTGACAGACCCCCATATTTAATTCTTTTAGCATTTCCTTGTGGGTTTTTTTTTTTTTTGACACAAGATGCCTCAAGATCACATGGTACTGTCCATGAACCAGTCTTAGAATCAAGCATTCCTTAGTGGGCCCTGTCTTATTTTATGGGAGAACAGTATTTATTAACCAAGATATGAACAGTTGGTGTGGCATTTTTGCAGTGTGTTTATAATCTGAGATAAAAAGACAAGGATGAAGGAAATTGAAGAAATGTCAGTCAAAAAATAATGGAAGCTGGGAAAGCAACCGGCCACATGGAAATGTCTTAACAGACAAAGAAAAATAAAAGTAAACCAGCAGTGGCAGAAACACAGAGGTAAGCCACTTAGTACCACAGAACGCCAGAAAGATTTGGACTTGGAGGCATAAGCTACCCCTGAGCAATGGCAGTGCAGGTAGGCTGAAAAGAGAAGAATGGATAAACAGCCGTATTAGCTTTTTAGCTGTGTGATCCCCGTTCCCCTCCCACACCTTGTGTACCCAGGCACTCATCCCTCCCACATTAGCACAGGACCGGGGGCTTACTCTCCAGAGAAGTCCAACCAAAAAAACTCTGGCCTTGGGAACTGTAGACTTAGTTGAGGGAGTGTCAGACTGAAAACAAGAGAATTTAATGAAAGGTTCTAAATAAAATTTTAAGACCTCCTATCCCCATCCTTTATGGTCTCTGAGAGCACAATCAGCCAGATTGGAAGATTTCTCTCTGGAGAAAGAGAGATCAGAGAGTAGTGACA